>NC_092871.1:59792132-60026592 GCF_032062135.1 Pyxicephalus adspersus | reverse complement strand
ACTCTATGCCATTGATTGTCCCCTTCTGTTCACTTACCGGTAATTAAGTGTAGGGATCTCCGTTAGGGCAGGGATCAGCAGCTTGCTTCCTGGTGCAGAATGCCGGCTTGTTACTTTCAGTTTCACTCTGCACTGGAGCCAGGAGCAGACACGTGTTGCAGCCAGCATCAAGGAGACACACACAGGAGAGAAACACGGTAAGAAACTTTTTTTTTAACAGCATATGTAGGCTATATTTGGACCATAAGACGCAGGGACTTTTTTCCCCCACTTCTTATGGTCCAAAAAATACGGTAGCTATGGGCACTTGGTGTTTTGTTGTTTTCAAGTAATATTAGTTATAAAGTTTCACTCACGATTAGGGGTAGACATTATGGCATATACTAATGGAAACAGGAAGTATTTAAGCTTTATAGTACAGGTTGACAATCGACAATCCGGCTATCGATAATCCAGATCCTTCAGTTTTGAGGCATGAATAGCCCTCGCATTCTTGGGTGTGGTTCTGGTAAATGCCACTAGATGGCAATCATATTACATTATAATTACAGGCAATTCAAAAATCTGTAATTTTTGAAAATTCTGTACTCCTCAGGTCCGGAGGTTGCCGGATTTTTGAATTTGTATTAGTATTTATGAATTTGTTTAAGTAATTGGATTGATATATATATAGATATGGATCTGAGGGAATACTTTCATTTTTTTTTTAATTAATAAGAATAATAAACAGAGAAAGGGATGCTGATACATTATTATTAGTAATTTTAGTGTGATTAAATTGGGCTGCATTCAAGTGATGGTGTCTGCCTACCTGTGGTCCATTGGTTCATCTCTCCTACCTTCCCCTGCTAAGCTGTGAAGCGAGACACACGCAATACAAAAATATATACATCTCGTAAGTGAAGTAAAAATTTTTAATTTTTTAGATTTAACAATATGGTATAAATTCAGTTCTATTATATGTATAGTAAATATGAGTAATGTAAATATAATTGTTTTATAGTATGCCTCCTGAAGAATTTGGTATACCATGAAAATTGTTAAGGAAAGTTATGATCATGTAATATGTATGCATAAGAGGAAAACCATGATCATGTTGTATATATATGAGGTGATGAGGAAAGTTTGTACAAAAAATTGTCTTTTAAGATTATGTTAAAATTGTTTTTATCAATGTATATGAATTTTTCATTGGATATAATCTTTGCTTCAACTTGATGTGAAATACTATGCCTGAAAAGTCCTTCTCCTTTCCTCAATTGCCAAATATATTGTACTTTTTGGGATGTGGTATTGTGCATTTAATATGGAAAACTTTGATATTAACTCTCATTGACAATTTTTATATTAGTTTTCTTTAAGAGCTGGTTGTTATCAACCCAATTGATATCTTACACAAATCACTCGATTTGTATTCACGCACAAAGGCTCTTTTTGTTTTGAGGTTTAGATATGATTAAAAAAATGTAAAATATATAAAATAAAAGTGACTCAAGTTGCCAGGCTATTTCATTGACGACCTGGAAAAAGTTGCTAAATTCAGCTACCTTCAAAAATCTTATTCCAATCATATTCTAAGGATCCGAGATGTATTCTAGATATGCAAGTTGATTACAATTGGTGTATGCCAAAGTAATACTATTCTGAAGCTAGCCGAACTTCCCTTACTTGGTAAGCGTATATTTTCCCAATTAAATGGTTTGGGTGCTGAAGCCTTTGGTGTCCTGAATTTGGACTACAGTGTAATTTTTTTTAATATTCAGTACAAAAAAAAACTTTAAAACAATGGTAGAATTATGTTACAGATTGGCATGATAGGGGACTCTATTCACACTATATCAGTTGATAAGTAGGTTTACAGACTTGCATATAGATTGTGAGACAGAGGATATGGTCTCAGCCCGACGCGTTTCGCCCAGATGGGCTTCCTCAGGGGATATAAAGACCCTAGGACTATAATAATATTTGATTAGCCTCATAAATAACACATTTGTTTTTGTGACCTATCCCACATTGATACTCACAAAAACACAATATAAAGAAACATACTACCAAGTTTTTACTGTAGAGACCCAAGTAAGACCTTTTTATTTATTATATCATTATTTTCCCTATATTGGTGTAATATTTGTGATATACAAACTGTTTCTCCTCTCTCAAACGCTTTCTCCAAAACGCTTATGCGACTGTTCTCTCAGAGCATCCAAATGCTTATGTGATTGTTACATCAACTATTATTGGCTTGAATCCAACACTATATTACAGTAAGTCCAAGTGTTTTTATCATAACTATAATCTTCCTGAATATCCTGAGTGTTGCAGGGGTCGTTGCACTCGTTAGTATATTTTTATATGCACTAAAAAGATATAGAAAACATGTATATGTACTCACTGTAAATGATATGTATATTTATCGTTATTTATGAAACTAATCAAATATTATTATAGTCCTAGGGTCTCTATATTCCCTGAAAAAGCCCATCTGGGTGAAACGCGTCAGAATGAGACTCCGTCCTGTCTCACGATATATATGCAAGTCTGTAAACCTACTTATCAACTAATTCAGTTTGGATAGAGTCCCCTATCATGCCAATCTGTAACATAATTCTACCATTGTTTTAAAGTTTTTTTTTTTTGTACTTAATAATTATAAAAAATACACTGTTTTTTATACATAACTAGCTCAAGTCCATGGTGCCTTTTGAGAAGCCTATCTTTCCTCCTCTTCCTTCTACAATTGGTGTATGATCATTCTGACAATTGTGCACATTATATAATCATTAGAGTAAGTTTTGCAGTTTTCTTTCTAAATAATAGCTATCAAATGTTTTTGTAAACTGCACTACAGCCATTTAATCTCATCAATGAGTTCAGTTGATGGAAGGGTCAATCAAATATGACCATGTGACATCCAAAGTAGAAAGAAGAATAGATGTCATACTACATTTCCCAGCATTTTTCCAAGATAAAGATAAAATGGAAATCATGTTTCTACATGAAGAGGACTTTTAGTTCATGGGAAATTGGTGGTTAGTAGTTCTAAGACCTCAATGTGTTAACAGAAACAACAGAGTAAAGATATACAGTTTGGTTATGATTTGTATTGTCGAAAGAGAATCAGTTAGATATAGTACATTCCTGCTGCCTTCCTACTGATCCTGTATTAAGGGATTTGTGCTTATCTGCAGGGATTACATAAAACTCACAATGCAATAAAATGAGTGAACTTGGATATTTACCACCAGAACACATGGATTAAATAATCTTTACGTAAACTTGCATGGTCATGTCATATTGTGGGTTGCACTTCCTTTAAATTTTGAGGAAGAATTTATGCAGAACTTAGTGCCTGCCAAAGCACATTTACTTCTTGTTAAGAATGTGTTAATACTTCAATGTCCACAATCTGACCATGGGTTTGAAATCTTTATCTGTAAAAGACAGATTTTATATACACAGAAGATTTTTTTTAAATACAAGTTTCTTTCGACAGAAAGACATTTTTACGACACTTCTGTCAGGGGATAATTTAGGAATACTACCTCCATAAAAAAACTTCCTAAACACTTGGAATTCAAAGCTGGAATTTGCGTATTTGAAGTAGTAAAACAATATTATAGGAGAAATAAATAAGGCAAAGCAGTGAAGTGTATTAACCTAAAACAACCAATCATATTTTAGTACATTGTAATCCGTTCAACAATAAATAAAAGCCACCAACTATGACACTATAACACTTTGCTATTACTACACACAATATTAACTGCAATCATTAATTATATAATAGGATTAGGTCCATTTAAATTTCATTCTCCAATAAACATATCAACAAATATTATTTTGAAAACTGAAAAATAAAATATGGTGCAGTTTACAGATGCTGAGATTTAAGGACATGTCCACGAACTACTGGCAATTGTATTCAATGTCACCAATGTACTTAACCCTTCCCATGGATAAATAGCAAACACCGCCATCTGTAACTCACCCATTTGTGTCCTGATTACCTCTAAGATTAGGCTTTTCTGGTGAGAAGTTTGTCTCGTGCGTGCTTCTGCTGCAGCTGTGAATGCTAAGCCATTCTCTCTTTTTTTTTTTCCACATGTATTTTCTATTACTAGTTAGGAGCCAAACTGCCCACGTGTCCCCTCCAAATCTAGTTTCAGTGCCGAATCCCTGTCACATCTCCCTGCCACCTCTGCACTATTAGGTATTTTAGAACTTATTGATCTGAAGCCTCCCTCTTGCTGATGCTTGGTTTTATCAGTCTTTTTTCTATCGCTGTTGTTTAATAGGATGTGTGTTGGATGGCTTTCCAACCTGTCAGACTTGTACAATGTTATTACAGCTGAAGTGCAGTGAAAACAGATAACTACACCTAAGGGGAGATTTGTAGAACATTAAAGGGCCATTCTATCCATGGGATTAGTGTGATACATTGTGCTGGTATAGAGATATCAAAAAATACAATAAATTCTACAGCATCCATTGGTCATTTTATGTATGAACTATGAAAGTGGCCTTTTAACAGAATTTTCTTTTTAAAAAAGATGTGTACTCTGAATCTCTGTGATTTAGTTTTTAAAGTTTGTTCAATTTACCAGCCATCAGTAGCCCATGCAGTAGTTTTTTCAAACCAAACCTACTGAGAAAAATCACACTCCCTGTACCTAATGTTGCTATGTTAGCCTCTTGGGGCCTATTTTTGCCTTTACCAATCTTCCTTACACCCATTACTGACACATCCCTGACACATCCATTTAGAGAAAATTAACTCTGGAAGCATTGCCAAAAAAACCCCCAAAAAGCAGTGCCAGTGTTGCCTGTGACCATTTTGCCTTTTTCTGCTCTGTGTAAAGGCAGCATTCTTGGTAGAGGCATAACTTTTTTTCATGTCAAAGCCTCCAGCAAGGAGAACAGTAAGCAGCACCGTAGGTCCTGAGACCAGCCATCAGGGTTGGCAGCGCCTGAGATCTCACCCTGCAGATTTAAAGCCATGAGGGACAGGAGTGCCTAGGAACCCTCACAGACCAAGAAGTGCACTGCTGTTCAGAAGGCATTTCAGATAAAGGCACAATATCAGGGTATTGCTTGGGTGCAAATTCATCATTGGGCAGACAACACCTTTCCACCTAATCACTAGCATGGAAAAATAGATCTATATATATGTTTACTCACCTTAAGTCATGGTACTCCAATGTGGCTATTTGCTTTCCTCCATTTATTTCCAGGTTGCTTCCTTCCTGGGGTGTCTGTGTCACTCCTGCCACGTGTAGACACTTCCTATTGGTAGTCTATGGCAAAGTCTTTTCCGGAATGGACCAGAAAATTATATTGGCAAAATGGGACAGACAGTGACCTCTGACTGCAGGCACCATTACAACATGGTGAATCCATGATGCAACCATGATAGCCGGTTTAATGCAAGTATATTTTTTATTACAAGGCCCAGTAAAATAGTCATCCCTGTTATTAGATAGGGATCTACTGATGTGTGACAAAGGAGTGTAAATCACAGGACTTGTTGATCAGTAATACAAATCCTATGAAAGATAGACATTTGTTAAATTGTCAGCAATGAGCCCTGTATCTTCAGGTACTAACTGGAAAAATACTTGCATTAAAATATGGTTTACTACATATGGCAATTACATTATTTGTTTAATCTAAAACACGAAGCAAGTCTGGATGCTTTGATCCTCTATTTCATTTTTGTAAATCGGCTTCATTGTTTTTTGTGCAGTTGTCAATGAAATTTTATGAGTTGCTCTGGGAAATGAGCCACAGAGAAGTTTGGAAAGGCTCCAGCAGGCTGCTGGCTGGATTGACATATCTTGATAATTGGTCACAACACAGATGCAATAGCAGTAAGACTTCCAAGAATTATTATAATAATGGGGTAGTATCAGGGGAGGAGTTGGCCAGGGAGTAGGGGGGATATTCCCTGGGCCAGTACAAATTACATATAATGAGCGGCTGCCCTGGATGAAGGTATTACATCTCTATCAGAGCAGGACCTACTGAGCTACTGGCTGCAGATCATCTTGTTGAGGTCTGAGGTCTTGTTTGCTATCTAGCTTTTTTGGAATAAATATTATTTTGGTGTACAAATGAGAAAAAGAAAAAAATCTATATGATCCCAGCCTGATCTTGGTAAATCTTGCTAATAAAAGTAGAACTAAAAAACTAGAAAACACAAAGCAGGAAGGTGGGAACACCTGAAACAGCAGTGGACAGTAACAGAGTTGGGAATTATTGTGGGTAAATCTAACTAAGAATCCAAGATGTACAGGAACCCAGGGACTCACCCAGCCTAGACTGATGAATAAAATATCACATTTGGAGAGGGCGTGGCTTCGCAATGGCACTGAGGAGACATCCTTTGTAGGAGCTCTGTCCTCAGCACTGCTTCTGCTACTGACTGCATCACAATCAACTCCCGCTGACACATATCAGGACATTGGTAGACTCCAGGGTGCATGAAAGGCTCCAAAAAAATTTCTGCCTCTGGAGGCGTGCATCAGGGCCCTACTCCTCATCCAAGATGGCTGATTCTGATTATCCACAAGATGTTATTTGCAGAATCCACTTCTACACTGTGAAAGTAGAGGTATTAGGAAGGCCCTTGACCTCTGACAAGACAAGGGACCCTTGACTTTGATGGTGCACAGATGAGCTGCCTGATCTCTCTAGTTCTACTCTTCATAATTGAAGATATGATAAGATAAGATAATACAATGCAACATATATTAGGGGCCATCTATTCCATCTTCTGATTCGTAAAGGTACAGGGACATTTACACTACAGGCTTATGACCAGCTACCAGAACTTTTCGACTTCTTGGGCACCTCCCCTGTTGATGTTCCCGACTGTCTAGAGATTCCACAAGAGTTGAGGTTTCCAAGTCCACCCAATAGCAGACTGTCATGCTTGGAGAGACATGACAACTAGGGGGGCGCTATGGCTTGCACGGGAGTGGTGTGCGCCCTGAGAAGGGCCAAGGCGCAGAGCCTAAGCAGTAACCAGGTCTTCTCTAGGGCCTCTGATGGTAAGGATGTTGCGCTGCTAATTACTGCCAGGATGCGGTCCTTTGGCACACCAGAGTGGGCAGGATGAAACAAGGTACCAAATCAAGGCAGAAGAATAGTCGAGGAAGGCCAAGATTGAGCAAGCAAGATAGGTCAGGTCACAAGCCAGGGGTCAAATACCAGGGAACCAGGAGACAGACACCAGTGAAAGATGCCTGTGCTTTAGAGTTACTCTTCGGTAAGAGTGACATAGAAGACGACAAAGATCCCATCCTCAACCTTGTTTGCAGCCCCGCCAATCGTTTCTTACTGATGACGAAGACGACAAAGATCCCATCCTCAACCCGGATCACAGCCCCGCCAACCGTTTCCTACTGACAATGAATAGGATAGTTTCTACTTTCTTTCCCTTACCAGCCTGAATAATGAAACCTATCAGAATGGGAACTTTTTCATATCACCATTGATTTGAACTCTTTGTCTCCATTCGCCGGGAAGGCTTAGTATTTTTTATGCCTATATCACTTTTGTTTATGCCGATTGCAAATATTTGTCTGCCTTTTTGTCTGATTTGAATTTATGTGCCATGTGGTGCTGACGACTTTTTTTATGTTATTTTTTACATATCTCCGCGTTGCTCATTACTCTTGAGAGTACCTAACAAATTTTCACCCTGAAGGTCATCTCCCTATTGGAAAGACCCATGTAGGTGACACTTGGTTTACCGTTTCAACTTTTTTTTTTTTTTTGCTTATTGTATTTTGTCACTTGCACTGGCTCCTATATTTTCCGGGTAGATTGGTTGACTGTAATTTACTTAAACGCTGTATTTACCAGTGCCAGAGTCTTCCTGGTCTTGCTACGCAGGCAGAAGCGGGAACAAGGTTAGGTTAGTCTCTCCCTGAATGTATCAGCTGCTAACGGTGGAGATAAATTCTGGCACCCTAATGAAAGCTTACTCAAAGACCCAACGGTCCTAGCCCACTTGCATGCCCAGTTACCTGTATATTTTCAATTTAACAACAACCCTGACACCCCCCTGGCCACTGTGTGGGTCGCACACTAACCTTCTGTTTAAGATATTCTGATCAACCATGGATCGTGTATGAAACGTGAGAGGTCTGCTAAAATTCAAAAATTACTGAAAGAGATCTGAAGACCGCTCATAAGCAAACTCTTTCCATCGATCTTGAACAGAAACTTCAACATCCTAGAGAACAATAAAAATCACTAAGCTAAAGCAATTCTGAAAAAAATGTTGCAGATCTTTTTTTTTGAGTTAGGCAATAAATGCATTAGACGTTTGGCTAATGCATTACGCACTCAAAGAGCCAAAATGTATGTACCCAAAAAAAAAATACACTAATGGTGCTACGAATCATATACCAAAAGATATCTCTAATGTCTTTAAAGCATTTTATGATCAATTATACAACTTACGCCCGCAGAACTTGCCGCGCCCATGTGTGGCATTGGACACGGGTAAAGCCCCTGGACCGGATGGCCTGACATTGAAATAATATAAAACTTTACTCCCACAGCTGAGTACCCATTTTGTAGAGACCTTCAATGCCCTGACTCCCCAATGTCAAGTGCCCAAAGATATTTTAGAGGCACACATATCAGTCATACCTAAAGTGAAAGATCCAACGATGTGTGCGAGCTCCCAACTAATCTCGCTCCTAAATGTAGATGTAAAACTGTATTAAAAATTTTGGCAGAAAGATTGACTCCCTTCATTCAAGACTTGATTCACTCTGACCAGGTGGAATTTGTACAAAATCATGAGACACGTGACAATACTACTAAGACTCTCAATATCATTCATCAAAAAATCAAAAAATATCAACTGATGCTTCTCTCCACAGATGCGGATAAAGCATGTGATAGAGTAGATTGGGACTTCATTGAACAGACCCTCCGCCATATAGATTTAGGTGATGAGATGCTTACAAGAATTTTGACTCTGTATTCTTGGCCATCTGCTCGAATCAAGGTAAATGGTGCATCAGATTCTTTCATGGTTTTTAATAGGACCAGACAAGGTTGCCCCCTCCCACCCCTCTTTTGTGGAAAATCAGGATGAACCCCAATATAAAGGGAGTTCCAGTTGCGGGAGGAAAATGTACAGTGGCAGCGTTTGCATACGATTTGGTATTCTAAATATCCTTTCCAACTGTTTCTTTACCTAACCTCATAGAAGAATTGAGACACTATGGTGCTTTATCAAACTTTAAAGTTAACTATCAGAAGTATGAAGCACTGAATTACACTCTTCCCTTTACTGTATGCCGTACTCTTAAAGAAACCTTCTCTTTACGTTGGGTCACGGAGGCAATTACTTATCTGGGGATTTGTATTGGTATTCACCTCACTAATTTATATGCACTTCCTTTTTCTACCCTTACTCAGGGATTTTTAAAAAGAACTTGAACAGTGGCATCAAAAATTAATGCAAACAATACCAATAAAAATACCCCCACTGTTCTTTAAAAATCTGGAAGCTCTGTTCATTCAGTTTGTATGGGCACACAAGAGACCTAGACTGAGTTTTATTATATTACGTCTACTGTGGAAGGCACTAGCCTTATTCACGAAGCATCAGGAGTCCCTTGTGTTCAGTGAAGCGAAGTTTCTTTATTCATGCATGGAGATTCTCACAATCAGTTAACACGTGCTCAGGGCACACTGAAGGAGAAGTCTGACATTCAGCATAGAAACTCCCATATTTATACAGAACAAAACATATAGTATTGTTTAGGAATGTTACACATCAGCAAACATGATTAATATCCCTTATCAACACTGCAGTTGTTGTTGTTGTTTCATTCAGCCTTGAGTCCTATTGTTCCTTATCTAGTAACAAGCAGACAAGCTGCAAACTGTTTTCCTTAAGATTAACATGTTTGTCCTCACCCTGTGGCTTTATTTAATAAACTGCAGTTTATGATTAGCCAAGGCCATGATGTTGTTCTCTTTTCAAAGAGGCTCAAGGCCTTTTTCTATAATTGAAGGTGAGCAGATTTTTGATAACTATATAGGAAGAATAAGTAAGAATAAGTATATAGATTTTGCTTTTAACGCTACCTAAAAAATATTGTGGTGTTGGTATACCTAATCCATCTCTATACTATGCAGCCGTACACGTAGGCAAAGTCGTAGAATGGTTTAGGCACTCTGAATGGAAGCAATAGATCAGAATAGAACAAGCAATGATGGAAATTCAATTGGTGTCATTGCCATGGGAAACGCCTAATGTCCCATCCCAAATACGGGGACACCCTACAATCATGACTACTCTAAATTTATTCCAGAAGCTAGCACAGTCACCCAACCTATTTCCATTGCACCCGGTGATTGGGAGTATCAAATTTAGCCCTGGCCTAGAAGACCCAAAATTTAGAAACCTAGAAGAGGGTGCTCGATATGTACAATATTTTCTTCAGAAACCTAATTGGCTTAAACTGACTGAATTAAACGCAGACCCATTTTTGGATTCTGGAAAATACGCCAGCTTCATCATTTTTTACATTCAATCCTACAACTGAACAAATTTCAGAAATTACCAGATTTCGAAGCATTATGTACTGAGTGGGACCCTGCTAGACATTTGGATTCCTAAATTTACTCAATCTTGGTGACTCCAAAATCTGATTACCCGCCCCTATACATACTGAATTGGGCTTGGGACTTAGGTATTACCTTCTCCCCTGACCAAAGGGATCAGATGTTTTCATTAGCTCACTCACACTTTCTCCATGAGCTCCACATATCAAGAGACTGGTCACAAAATTTTAACCAGGTGGTAATGAGTACCCACTCGTTTGCGTGCTATGTTCCCAGAATTAACTGATTTATGTTCGAGATGTGGTGAGTAGAGGTACTTTCCTTCATATCTTCTGGGAATGTCCCAAAGTCTGACCTTTTTAGGATAAAGTCCATAGGCTTCTCCCAAGATTTACAGATATACAGACCCCTTCAAGGCTGGGCTTTTAATTTTGCACCATAATAATATTCCACAAAAGATCTATCATAAATCCCTATTGTTTAAACTGGAGGATGCAGCGAGAACATGTATTCTGGCTCTGTGGAAGCAAACTACTACACCTAGTATTACTCAATGGCTTCACCAGGTAAATTATATTTATGTGATGGACCATTTGATTGCCTCTGTAAGAGGTACTGAGGAGACAACTAAGAGGTACTGAGGGGATGTACTCCTAACTGATTCTTAAATGACATTTGACTTTATATCTATATATAGTCCCTATATGCTAAAAGGAGATATTTTTGGAAACTAGGTATATAATTCAGATACTGACCAAGTCCCACACCCTATCTTCCCCACCCCTTCCCTCCCTACCTTTTCAGTGTTAGTGTAGTCCCTCGTAGTCCCTCATACAAAAAGTTACAAAATAGGGGTTAAGTCCAAGAGGACACATTTATGGTGTTATTGTTATAAATATCAAGCCATTACCTATTTGGTAATACGTATGGTAAACTGTTGTGATAGTGGTGTTGAATGTCTATATACTGTACTATTTTTCCTGATTCTAATTTTCTTCAGCTCACTGTTTTGAAAAAAATCTCCTTTGGGTGGAATAATATTTTAACAAGTGCAAAATGTAGACATTACTGACCACATCAAGCCAATTACATTCAGATATATAAGCCCCACCCTTGAGGGGTTCTGAAATGCAGATTTGCCCAAGGCTGGGTCTACATGGACGGTTTTAAAAGTGCATGTAAACATTCCTACCAGGCTATATTCGTTTTTATGCACATTGGCTTTTAAAGCTTCAGGTTAAATGCTGAAGAAAACATTCGTGTAGACCCAGCCAAAAACGTGCCTCGAGGAAACGCCCTGGTGTAGATTAGCCAATTGTAATGCATGGTAATTTCAAACATGGGCTTTTAAAGCCTTGGGTTAAAAGCTGGGGAAAACGTCCCTGTAAATTTAAGACTAAAATCATGAGGGATTTTCATCAGTAAATCCCCCACTGGGGGCAGTAGAGTTGATGTAAAAATTCAAACATTTTGCAGTAAATTTAGTTTTGCTTTGCTTCTACCTTCAAGTCAAGGGTTCCCAACCAATGGCAGAGCTGTCAGATTCGGCCCTCTCCTCATTACTTTCTGCTCTCTCT
The DNA here is from genome assembly GCF_032062135.1 of Pyxicephalus adspersus. Taxonomy (NCBI): domain Eukaryota; kingdom Metazoa; phylum Chordata; class Amphibia; order Anura; family Pyxicephalidae; genus Pyxicephalus; species Pyxicephalus adspersus. Next base: position 60,014,419 of record NC_092871.1, on the reverse strand, counting down.
GCTCCTTGTCTTGTGGGGGATAGGGCACTCGGATTTCCCATGATTTTCTTTGAGATCGTGCTACCAGGAGAGGGAGCTGCTTGTACTCTGAGATAATCCCAGTAGCAGCATAAAAGCTGTGTCTTTGTCCATGCAGCTGCCATTATCCCCATGTATTAATCCTCATTTCTCCTTTACTGATTGTTATAGAAATGTAAAATTTTCAGGGTACACAGGGCACCCTAAGAGCTGCAAAATTTGAGCCCTCCACACGTTACAAGTTGCCAGATAAGGGGTCACAAGCATAAAATCCTAACAACAATCAGGGATGTTTTCAAATTAAAGGGGGGCGATTTCAAGACCAGGGCTCCCAAATTGAGTTTGCATGTTGGGGACCCCCTGGGGGCCACTCTCATGGCAATGAACATTAGGGTACTGCCAATTGTCTGTGCACTGTGGTGGCCCTTAAAGCACAAAACTGCAAGGCTGCATTCAGGTTGACAGTATAGTTGCGATGCAGTTACCCGTAACTCGTGCCATGGAACCCTGGCTCGGAGGAGACCCTCAGTACCGCTCACTGCTGCCAGCAGTCAAACCTGCAGACGCTGTGCTGTGAGGGACTGAGTGGCTGGCGAGCTTCCTGATACACATAATTGGCCACTTACATTCTGTGAGCCCCAATTTCTCTGGAACAGAGGGATGTTGGCAACTAGAAATGTGGAAGCCAGTAGGAAACTTCCTATGTCCCCCCTTTCCCCATTAAAATGTTATACCCATCATATCGTGCCTACCCTGTCACACATAGCTATCCCCTTACTCTCTATGAACCCCAACTACTCTGTAAGAAGAGGGAAATGTACCGTATTTTCCGGCGTATAAGACGACTTTTTAACCCTAAAAATCTGTGCCAAAGTCGGGGGTCGTCTTATGCGCCGGGTACTTACCTGCAGCTTGCTTCCCCTTGCTTCATATGTCTGGCGCGGTCAAGTCCCCGCTCTGTGCGGGGAGTATGAAGCAAAGGGGAAGCAAGCTGCACAGGAGAACGCGAGCCTGCACAGGAGAACGTGTGCCTGGATTGGCTCTCCAGCAGAACCTGCCCATTGACTCGGAGGGCTGCGCCTTAGAGGAGTGTGGAGCAGTGTAGGCTGTTACGTCCTCCTGTATCCCTCCTCCAATTACCAGTACTGTACTGTTCCTTCTGCCTCTCAGATCTCGCACAAAGTTGGGGGTCGTCTTATACGCCTAGTCGCCTTATACGCCGGAAAATACGGTAACTGCAAGTGCAGGACTCTTGTGGCTAACTTCCCTAAAATTTCATCACTATGGCACCATCTAAAGATATGAAAAACTTATGCTTATACGTATGCGTATGTTCTTTGAATTCCAATTTCTCCTGAAAGGTGAGCTGCAAGTATATTAAGATGTATGATAAGTGGGGGACTCTTGTGGCTAACTCCCCCTAAATTTTATTGCTGCATCGTCATCACATCATAGAAAAACTATAGATAATATTCCATGCTACCCTGTCACAAATTGCTGGCCACTTACCTTCTGTGAACCCTAATTTCTCAGGAACGGGAAACATTTTAAATTAAAACTATTCTAGTTTTAAACATACATCTTTAATGTTTATTTGCATTGTGACCCGCAAGTTTTATCCTAATGTCATCAGCAGCCCCCGGATGAAAAAAGGTTGGGTACCACTGTTCTAATGTACCTCTGGATTTTAAGTCATTACTGTGAGATCCTCTTTATCTCTCTGTTGTTGTGAAGGCCCATGTGAGGCTATGTCTGGCAAAAATATTCAAACAGGAAGATGTTCTTATTGAGTGTAATTCAAGTTCTGCCCAGCAGGCTAAATTGTGAGGCAGCTGCTCAATACCCCCTCCCCACTCTAGTTCATAAGAAATAGTCCCTGAATATTCCAACCTTTTCTGGTTTCTTACGGCAGAGATCCACAACCTCAATCAGTTTGTTCGAGCTTTGATAAATCAGACCCTGTCCTTTTCTGAGGCAAGTTAGAGCGAACCCAAGTATTCATGGGATTGAAGTACATGATCAGGTGCATAAAGTGGTGGCCTATGCCGATGATCTCCTTTTTTTTGTTTCCTCTCCTAGGGTCTCTTTGCCTAATTTATTACACGAGATTCATAGATATTCAGTGTTATCTAAGTATAAAATCAATTTGCAGAAGTCAGAGGCATTATCCATTACATTACCTGTTTGGTTAGTGGACTCCCTGACACCTTGCTTTCCTTTTAAGTGGGCAAAATCAGATATCTCATATTTGGGGGTGACAGCCCTCGTATCCGGCGACGGGTTTTAAGGTTGCCGGTTTAAGTACATGGAGGTATTGCCTTTCCTGATCCCCTTTTGTACCACCAGGCTACAAATGTGGGATGGTTGATAGACTGGTGCAGAAACGGAGGCCTTAAGCCATGGGTAACGCTTCAGGGAGCCATTGCTAATCTACCGTTAGCAGGGGTCATGTGGTCCCCCCCAGACACACACATCTTCCATTCTCAAGCTGCCGCTGATAGGAACGACCCTCCGTGTTGTGCAGAAATATTTCAGGGTCTCTGGTGTGTGTACTTACCCTTCGCCTTTGTCTCCTATTCTGGGACACCCGGGGTTTCCCCCGGGCGCATCAGATCCTAGGTTTTGCTTATGGAGGGAGAGGGGAATTTTCAGAGCATCTCATTTTTTGAGGGGCACGGAGTGGGCACCTGTCTCTGATTTGACAACTGCTCATGAACTTCCAGAGCTGGGACCATGGCGCAGCTTACAGCTGTGCCATTTTCTTCACTCTCTCCCACCACCATCCAGGTTTGTGCGCCCCCTATCACAGGTGGAGGGGGTGTTAGTGGCCCAGGGCACCATTAGGGGGACTCTCTCTAGTGCCTACCAGATGCTATTGACGGATACTGCCCCCTCGACCTCAACTTTACCATTTTTGCGTAAATGGGAAGGTGACCTTGACACCACGTTCTCCCCAGAATAGCAGGATCGTCTCCTGTACACGGGTTATAAAGCCGCTCTCAGCAACTCTTATAAGGAACTGAACTATAAATTGCTCATGCGGTGGTACAGAGTGCCGATTGTGTTAGCCAAAATGTATCCGGGAGTAGATGATAAATGCTGCATTGTGAAGCGGCTGCTGGCAGCCTGTTTCATATATTCTGGGAGTGCTCTAAGTTGCAGTCTTTCTGGTCAGGGGTGGCGGCGGTTATTGAAGAATTGACAGAGGTAGATATACGTAACAGCCCGGAGCTAGCCCTTTTACATTTGAATGATTGGTCTAAAAAGAAATAACATGCTTCTTTACTCAAACATCTTTTAGATGCTGCTAAGGCCTGTATTCCGGCCCTGTGGAAACAATCCTTTTCTCCCACCTTGTTACAATGGTTTAGAAGAGTGAATGACATTATGGCAATGGAAGACCTTTTTACCAGGACGGTAGATCGGATAAATTCCGAAATACTTGGTTCTTTTGGATACAGTATACCACTACTCAAGCGTACCTTTCAGTATACAGTGCGGCTGATAATGCCGATGATCTGTTTTGTATGCAGAGGATATCATTGAATTATTGCTATGTGTTCCCTACTGTGTTAAGTCTGGCCTTTATTCAATCTGACCTGCAATGCCGTGCTCCTCCCCCTCCTCTCCCTTCTCCTCTTCCTCTATTTTGCTTTCTATTTCTCTATTTCTTTCTTTGGTTAATTTTGTTAATACTTTGAAAATTGCCTGTGCTCAGTCATTCTGCTTGTTTGTTCATAATATGTGATGCGGAAGATGATAACACAGTTGGTGATTTGTATGTTTTAATGTTTAATACCAGTATGTATGACTGTTCACTGAATAAAAAATAAAATTATAAGAAAAATCAGGCCCTGTGCCTTCAATACTTTGAGTTGCAGATCATAAGCAAGTTTCAGGACTTTTGACTTTCTGACTTTTTTTTGATCTGTATAATAGTTATCAGCAGAACAGACAATGAACCAGAATTATCAGAAAACAAGTCAGCCGCTACAGCCTTCTTAAGCTATATACAGATGTCAAATTTCTATTACTGAAAACAATATTTTCCTGCAACAAAAAAACAAACGAATGGTGTATACAGTGCTGTTCAGTTCTATGAAGGGGGAACAGGAGAAGATGAGTGGGAGACATAGAAAATTACAACAACTACTGCAGATCCCTAAATTACAGAGGACTGCTATACACCCCAAGAAGATTACAATTGGGCAACAATTATTTAGCACGCGTAGGTAACCTTATTCCACACTTGACAGGCTCCCTTGATAATTTGCAATTTGCAGTCATCTTCCATTATAGGTTGCTCTTTTATTGGAAATGTTACCAGTTTAGGCCTAATGATTGTTTAACTTGGATGAATCAAAGCATTTCAATAATTCACATAGATTCACATAGCAAATATAATGCAGAAGTAAAAGAAATTGATTCTTTGCAGGTCAATAGGAAAATGAGAGAATTTTACATACAGTGTATACTTGTAATAAATACAACACAAACGATAACAAATCAAGACACATTCACAGAAAAATATAAAAAAAAGGGCACAATCTTTGAACAATATTTGTTTTTCTATGTGTTTTGTAGGTCGTATGTAAAAACAAAAAGGTAATTTAATTTTAAACAGTGAAACACAAATGTCTATTTCTAAGTATTTTTACCCAAGATTCTCCTCAATGTTTGCCCAAAAGGTACACACTGGATTCAGCAAATCAACTTTTACTTATGATTCATTTTTCTAATTGAGTCCAGTGGGACATTGTATACATTTTGGGTAAAAGTTAAGTGAATTTTAGGTAAAAACAGTTATAAAAAAGATCCTTCAGGAATTGTTTAGATCACTCAAGGGAACAATGGTAGCTACAATTCTGACAGTCTCTCAGCCACTTCCACTGAGGACACAATAACTGCACCACAACTATACCCCCAGTTTGAACATAGCCCTTAGTTTTATCTCTAGATACAAATTACAAACCTAAATCTGTAAATTGTCTATTAAAACACTAAAATTTATGTTCAGGCATATTGTGTAAATTAGTTACAACTAAAATGTTTTGACTACATATTTTGTATATTTTTTAACTAAATAAAAAATGTAAAATAAAACAAAAAATACTCTTTAGAGAGAATATGCAAGTAGGGTTTTATTAGCAGATTATGAGGTTTAATCCTGGATAATAAGTGGATTCAAGCGTACCTAAACTCAGAATTTTCATTTTACATAAAAGGTAGACAACCCTTTTATTTAACCACCTGGGCGGTTAGCCTGCGCCTGGTTCGGGGTAAGAAAACTTGCTACTATCAGTTACCCCGAACCAGGCGTGGGGTAGCTAAAAATATAAACACGCGTTACAGTGCAATCCGATTGTCATACAACATTGTATGACAATCGGATTACAACTGAAAAAAATACTTACCTTGTCCCCGCAGCTCCTGCGGAGATGTCTGTCCTCTTCTGTCTTCTTCCGGCGTGTGCAGTGACGATCTCCGGGGTTTCCCGGTGACGTCGGTGCGGGCGGGAGGCGGGGCGGGGCGGGAAATTCAAATAACTCTGTATTGAACTCAATACAAAAAAGCTGTATTGAATTTTTTTTTTCTTTTCCATGGAAGTATGGAAAGAGTTAGAACACCCGGCGTTCGTGTACGTGTCCCTCTGCGATTGCTGATGATGTCAGTGCATACGTCCATCGACGGGGGTCATAGCGGGAAATTCAAATATTTTGTTTTGGATTCAATACAAAGTCCTGTATCCAATCCAATACAAAATAATACAAAATATATTTATGTGGTTTTGTCTTCACACTTTATTATATTCAGGATATCTACTAGACCCTTGTTCGGACATATTTCTGTAAGTTACAGGTCTACAATTTAAAGAAAAAATTTCATGAAAAACAGTGTACCGCTTTTGGTACAGAAATCCAGACATCAGTGAAACGCTCAGGTGGTTAAAGTGAAAATATGTTTATGCTTTTTTTAGGTGTCACACCCTTGAAAAAAAAAAGTGCAGCACCGCTCCTTTAAAAAATGAATAGGAGCAGAAAGCCTTCCTGGATACCTACGTCACGCATGCCGGGAGGCTCTTGGCTGCTCCTTCTGCGCATGCCAGAGCATATGGGCATGCGCAGAAGGAGACCTTTTCATCAAAAGGTAAAAAACTGTGCATGTGTGAGATCGTTTTTTTTACCCAATCTAAGTCACCCGATCTCGCGCCTGCATTGGGTGATGTAGGAAGAAGTACCCAGAAGAAGAGGAGAAGATGGCGGAGCTGTTTTGGGTTTACTTCATCTTTACCTGTGAGAATGAAACAATGGTACTTCCATTGCTGACTTGTTTCTATAGGTGCAAGTTCCATGACAGCCAGCTGTATCGTAATTTCACTATTGTTAGCAACTAACATGAAGCAAGTATTCAGTGTGTGCAAAGATCTGAAACTCCTATCCTGCATAGTTGTCCCAGAAACCCGCTAGGAGTAAAGCCAGGATTAGGATGACAGCCCTGACCACTGCAATTATAAAAACAAGTCAGCAATGGCACCCACTATAATTTGATGCTTACAGGAGAAAAACAACAATAAAACGATTTGATGTTGACCTAAATATTTTAAACAGCTAATCAAGCCTGTGATCTGCAGTTACACTGTGCATTGATGGAACATTATACAAGTGTCACATTGTATCAATTCGATTATTAGAACAGAACAGCCTGTGGGTCTGCAGATTCTGCAAGAGGCAAGGGCATAAGGAACTTGCCCTTGCCATCAGCAGACACAAAATCTGATTGGACAAGAAGTGGATCCCAATACTATAGACATGTTACTATGATAGTGGCAAGGGGAAACCACATTTTTGACATTAGATTTGCTTTGAGATGAGGAAAAATATTTCCAGCTCTGTAATAGAAGTTTTAATACCTTGTGTATGGACGGTTTTAGGTTTATTAGCGCTCTGGAGACGTCCGAACTATAAAAAGCTTGCCCTGTATACCAAGACATTTGCAGACGGACCGAGAGAAAGAGAAGATTCCCTTTGTCAAGTCACCAAATGACGGTTTTATGTTTTTCTTTCCTCTTTTTCTCTTCGTCACTTCATCAGATTTTTATAACAAACATGTTTTCTGCAAAGCAAGTGCAAGAAGAACTCACCCATATGCTTTTTCTGGGATTACATCATGTGTGCAGGTATATATCTGAACCTGGAGCTGAATATTTTATCTAGATTTATATTCTAGATGTGTAAGTACTGAGTCTGACCTGGTATTAGTCTTTTGCAATCCACTGTACAGCCGCACTCAGGGTGAAAAGGAAAAAGCAGGTCTAGGAATCAATGAGCAGTGCTGCAGTGGCCATGTGCTAACAAGGAGCATGCCCATAGAGGGAGAGAGCTACATAGCAGAAATGAGCTTGCCAGTCAGCAGGCAGCAACAGCAGGAAGAGGAGGCGGTGGGCCCTGAACGTGGAGCGCATTGGTAACTGACATCTAGAGTTGGGTGTAAAGCATTGTCAATGACACCCAGAAGGGTATAATACAATTTTTTTGAATGGAGTACTGGGCAGACGGCAGCAGCAACAGCAGGAGGAGGAGGCGGTGGACCCTGAGACGGAGCGTGGACGGCATTGCTAACTGGCATCTAGAGCTAGTTATTAGTGGCAACCTTCAATTTTACAATACTTAGCTGAAAAATTAGGCAAAGGCAATGGTACTTATCAGTGTAGCAGTACTGGGGGTTATCATCTGCAGTTTGTTGGCCTCCCAGAAGCACCAGAAATGTAAAGTAAATTGCTAGCTGGCACAATGGCAGGCATAACACTGGTGAAGAATAGTGTTGGTTGAATAGCTCACTATTCGATTCGGCAGCTATTCGGTCGAATATAGCAAAAAAATTTGGATGGTCGAATGTCAAAGTCGAACACCATTAAAGTCAATGGGAGGAAAAATTCGGGTTTTTTTCAGCACTGTGTAGAGCTTCTACAGCCTCCAAACAGATGTAAAAAGATACATTGTAAAAGGATACATAAAAAGATACATAACACTATTACATACCCCTGTACTTCACATGAAGATTAAAGAGCACCTGTCAAATCAATTTTAGGCTAAAGCTAGGTACACACTTCCAATAATTATTGTTAAAAAATGAACAATTACGACCGATCAACGATTATGCACGATTATACTTGAACAATCATATTGTGCACAATTCTGTACATGCTGTAACAATATGATCGTTCATATGTAATCCACCAACAGTGTCCACACACTAGATACAATCGTTTGAACGATGCAGGGAGGGACATGTAAAGGAGAAAGTGTACCGCAGAAACATGCACGATCACTGAACGACACGATACTGTACACACGATAGTGAAGGATCGTCGGCCAATCAGATCAACCGTGGCGGTCGTTCATTTCCAACGACAATCCTCGTTCATCGGCGTCCTTGGTCACTTTTTTTGGCCAATCGGTTGTTCATCAGGCGTTCGTCAGTCGTTTCTAACGATAATTATTTGACGTGTGTATGCAGCTTTAGTCTACACGAACTGTTTCCCCAGCGTTTAACCTGAGGTTTTACATTTCTCAGCCATTCAGCACTAGAGATGAATGGGGAGACTTATGCCCATTCATCTCTAGTGCTCTGTGATTGGCTGAGAATTAGGAAATCCTGATGACAGCTCAAGCATCATCAGGATATCCCTTTCCTCAGCCAATCAGGGAGCAGAGCAATCAGCGGAGCTTTACTATGCTGACAGTTCTGCTCCCCTGATCACTGTGACGAGTGATCAGGGGAGCAGAGCTGTCAGCATAGTAAAACTCCGCTGATTGCTCTGCTCCCTGATTGGCTGAGGAAAGGGAAATCCTGATGATGCTTGGGCTGTCATCAGGGTTTCCTATTTCTCAGCCAATCACAGAGCAGTAGATGTATGAATGGAGATAGTATCTCCATTCAACCTTTATTGCCCTCGTATTGTCTGCGGTTACAGCTAATTGAAGGCACCTGCTTTCAATTAGCTATGACTGCAAAGTTCCCACGGTCCAGGAATCCCACAATGACATTAGGATTCATAATGTCATTGTCAGACAACCTGTAAAAAATAAAAAAAAGAACAAGTTTAAAATAAAAAACACATACAAAATAAATAATGTAGGAAAAAAAAAAATTTTTTTTTTTCCCTCCCAAATTTTTGCTGTCGAATCCCGTGTTTTTCAGGTCGGGTCTACCCAAATTCGAACAGCCATATTCAGGTCGAATATAGGGACAACCCAAATTCGAACATCAACACAAGTGAAGATTGTGACCCCTGGACATTGCGATAACTAGCGGAAAAATTCAACCGAGGCAGGCTCAGCTGACAGGGTGTTTGGTGATAGGCAGCCACAGACTCAGCACAGAAGCAGTGTGGGTTCACAGAGGCATCTTGGTTGGCCTTGTGAGTCCTTGTGTCAGTCAATCAGTGACATCTGCACTGGGGATAAGATAGTTGTTAGTAACCCACCTTTCATTCATTTTCAAAAAGGTGAGGCGATTGACACTTTCCGGCGACAGTTGTGATCGGTTGTCCGTTACCACTCCGCCAGCGGCACTGAAGGCTCTTTCGAACAGAACACTGGATGCTGGGCACGAAAGAAGCTCGATGGCATACTGTGCCAACTGCGGGCAGATTTCAAGCCTGTTGACCCAAAAATTAATGGGGTCACTACTGTCAGCACAAGCATCCTCCTCATAACTGCTGTCGTCAACACCACCACCAACAGCCAGAAAGGAGCCAAAGTAATCGTGCACCATGCGCTTCATCCGTTCTCGATGGTTATGCTGCACTTCACTTGTTTGAGGTGGCAGCATCAGGTTCCGCCAGGCATCCTGAAAATCTCCCCTTCCTTGGCCTACACTTTTGGGTGTGTGCAGCCTGCCACTACTGCTGATGCTGCTGCTGCCGCCGTTACAGGAGGATACGGTGGAGGCGGTGTCCGCCTGATCTCCCTGTGTGGAATGTGGTGCACGGAACTCCTCACAGAGCCGGTCAGATAGTATTCTGCTCGGGTTGGGTAGAAACTGTGACATTTTGTCTTTGTAGCAGTGATCCAGAAGGATGGCCAGCCAGTAATAAGCCCAGTTTTTGATGCTGCAAATGTGGGTGTAGGCATCGCAACATGTGGACACACATATGAAAGAGGGGCTCCCAAAGGTTACACAAAGATGGTGGAGCATGTGCAGGGTGGTGTTCCATCTAGTCACAGTGTCACAAATCAGTCTATGCAGTGGAAGCCTCTGTTGGCGCTGGATCTTGCTAAGCGCCGCGGCAGCAGTAGGGTATCGGCGTACAAGGCTGCAGGTGGAGCGAGCCTGTCTCATTAAGTCCTGCAGTCCTGGGTATGTGTGGCGGAACTTCGGCACCACCAGGTTCAGTACGTGTGCAAACCAGGGCACTTATGTTATGTGGCTGATGCGGCCTGTTGTGACCCAGGAGGGCATCACCCAAGCCTCAACCTCTCTGTGCAAAGTGGACAAGAGTTATATGGCGGTGAGCTTGAGGGAGCCATAGTGGCATGCCCACTTAACCACATTGTCCTCTGCTACTTGCCTTTCAGGAGGAGTGTCGAAAAGAGAGGGTTTGCTGGTAGAAGGCATGAAGGAGGAGGAGGAGGGAGAGGACTGGGGTGGCCTATGCTTTTTCCACCACACCCCTCGGCGGGGGTACTAGGTACTGCAATGCCTCTTACAGACTACAGCTGAGCTATGCAAGGCCACCCGGTGAGCGGTGAAAGACAGGTAGCGTCCCACTCTGTGCCTGGTTGTCCAGCTGTCCATGGTGACGTGGATTTGACTAGACACCGAGGATGCCAATGCCTGGGAGAGGTTACCCATTACATGTGCATGTAAACTGGGAACAGCTGTGCGGGAGGAGTAATGTCTGCTTGTTATATTCCAGCGACGCTCGGCACAGGCCATCAGGTCACAGAAGGGAGCAGAGTCCACAATGCCGTACGGCAGTAGCTGCAAGGTCAATAGTTTGGCTGGACATTGAGTTTGATAACTCTTTTGTTGGTTGGGCCCATAGCCTGATGCCTTGCGCAGAACTACGGTATAGTGGGCTGAAGGGACTGGAAGCTAGGGGAGCTGAAGTAGTCACTGGAATAAGGATCTTTCGGTGACAAACATTGTCTGATGCCACGAAACCTGCGGCCAGAAGCTGATACTTCCTCACAGCTTGAAGTCTGGCTGTCACCAACCTCCTGAGACGTAGTAGCAATGAGTGTATAAGGATTCAATGGAGGTGGAAGAAGAGACGATGACTTGTTTACACATCCTTCAAGAGAACACAAGTACTGCTCCCACTTTGGTTTGTGGTTCTTGTGCATTTGTGAAAGCAGGGATGTTGTACTCAAATGTAATCTGGCCTATCCTCTGCGAATCTGTCTGTGGCACAGGATGCAGATTGCTACGCAGATGTCATCGTCTTTCAGCGTGAAAAAGGACCACACTGAAGAGGTGCGTGCAACCACTCTGCTGCTCTTTTTCTTTGCCTGCCTCTGCATCTGCTGGGTACCCTGCGTATGCGCCAGCTCCATCTCCCCCACGGTCACATTGTCTCTGAATGTTCCCGCTTGTGCTTACTCGTCTGTGTGTTCTTTGGGACTCACATGAGGCAGATTTGCGGCCCCTTCCATCCCCAGTCTGTTGCTGCTGCCTTTCCTCTACGTCTGTTTCGGAACTGCTGCTGGCCCTTACATGCACCGGTGGTTCCCAGGTGACATCACGGTCATCATCATCCTCATTTTCATCTAAGCCAACCTCTGCAAATGCAGCCACTGATGCAGAACCCTGGCCCAGCAAGTGCTGACCACACTTTCCAAGGATCTCAAAGTCTGCCTCCTGGTCTGAAATTTGCAATGACAGATCCTCAGGCTGTTCATCAAACAACAAGGGAGAGTCATCGGGAGGTACAGGCACATTAGCAACGCTAACTCCTGTCTTTGCTCCTGTCACGGCTCTGCTGGTTGCTGCTGCTCTTGCAGAGGAAGAGCCTGCTGCGGAAGAAGAGACTGCTGCACTTGAGGCCCCTGAGACCTAGTCCACATTACTCTCAACATGATGTGGCTGTATGATTGTAGTACGCCCTCTCAATAAATCTACCAGCGTACTGGTGCTCGGAACATATCTCAGACCCGTTTGACAACCTGTGCTGCTGCCTCCAACGGTTTGCTGCTGCTGCTGTCTTACAGTGGCGGACATCCGGGGAGTATGCTTCTGTCAGATGCAGCAGGTAGCCCAACGCCACGCCTTCCCCTGCGTCTACTGCTCATCTTTTACTTATTCGGGAAAAATGCACATGTACCAAATGGTTTCTTTGGTAAATAGCAAGTGGTATCAGAATTAAATATCTGTATTTTTTTGAGGAAAATACTGAATTTTTTCTGGCTTTTTTTATAACAAGTGGAATCAGAATACATTTTCTTTATTTTTTTGGCTTTTTCTGGCTTTTTTGATAGCAAGTGGGATCAGAATGAAATATCTTTATTTTATTTAGAGAAATACAGAGATTTTTCTGGCTTTTTTGATAGCAAGTGGGATCAGAATAAAGTATCCTTATTTTTTTAAAAAGAAATACAGAGATTTTTCTGTTTTTTTTTTTTGATAGACAGTAAGTGGGATAATGTTAAATTATCTGTATTTTTTTTTGAGAGAAATACAGAATTTTTTCTGGCTTTTTTTGATAGCAAGTGGGATCAGAATAAAATATCTTTATTTTTTGGAGAGAAACACATAGATTTTTATGTTTTTTTTTGATAGCTAGCAAGTGGGATCACAATAAAACATCTGTATTTTTTGAGAGAAATACGGATTTTTTTTGGCTTTTTTGATAGATAGCAAGTGCTATCAGAATGAAATATCTGTATTTTTGGAGAGAAATACAGAAAACATTCTGGCTTTTTTGATCAATAGCAAGTGGGATCAGAATAAAATATCTGTATTTTTGTGGAAGAAATAGACATTTTTCTGGCTTTTTTGATAAATATCAAGTGGGATCAGAATAAAATATCTGTATTTTTTGAGAGAAATAAAGACATTTTTCTGTCATTTTTGATAGATAGCAAGTGCTATCAGAAGGAAATATCTGTATTTTTTGAGAGAAATACAGAAATTTTTCTGGCTTTTTTGATCAATAGCAAGTGGGATCAGAATAAAATATCTGTATTTTTGTGAAAGAAATAGACATTTTTCTGGCTTTTTTGATAAATATCAAGTGGGATCAGAATAAAATATCTGTATTTTTTGAGAGAAATAAAGACTTTTTCTGGCTTTTTTGATAGGTAGCAAGTGGGATCAGAATAAAATATCTGTATTTTTTTGAGAGAAATATAGAATTTTTTCTGGCTTTTTTGATAGATAGCAAGTGCTATCAGAATGAAATATCTGTTTTTTTTTTTTTTTTGCAGAGTAGGACAGAAATGTTTCTGCCTTTTTTGCTAGATAGCAAGAGGTAGAAACAAAAACTGCACAATCTGTATATTTCAAGATATACAGAAGATATACTAACCCCTCCTTCCCTGTAAATATGCCTGTGCTCAGATCTCTCCTGGTTGGGCTGTTAGGGCCATGCTGTGATTCGCTCCCAGCTGCGCCATTACCTCCGAAAATAGTCCCCATTCCAGCCCCTGCATTTTCCGTCGTTTGTCCGACGAGAACATAACCTCATGACGAATTACAAGGTCGTTCTCGCTTAAATGTTCACTAAGCGAGAATGGCCCAATTCCCTGCAAGATCGAACTTCCAAATCTCGCTCGCTTATCCCTAGCTACTAGTGCTGGCCCCTCCATCTCTCCCTCAGAATGCTGATGTGCAAGAGATGACAGAATGATCATAATCAGACGAAGTGAAATAAACTGGTATAATTGTGTAAAAAATTACACAATTTAATTCATATTCATTTATATTTTAAAACATTTAAATGCATTTATTGCCAGTATACAGAATATGACCTGGTATTAGACTTTTACAGTCACACTACAGCAGAGCTCACTTGGGGGCAGGTAAAACAGCACAAAGGCAGTGAGCAGTACACACAGCTTGCTGATAGGAAGGGAGAGCCAAGTAACGGCCACAGAGACAGTTTTAGACAAAATGAGGCTTTGGGAAAATAGAAAGTAGGGACCCCAAATGTCCAGCCATTCAGTATGCAACATGGAGAGAGTCAAAACACATTACAGTGCTACTTTTTCCTTTCCTTGTCTAGTCAGAGGACCAGGGATGGTCATAGAGAGGTGCAAAGTGTGCCACTGCAAGGGAGCCCTGGACCCTCCTCAGCAAACAGGATCCCTCACAGAGACCATTTGCAGGCACTTCTGCATAGGGGCCCACTGTTGGCTACTGCTGAGGACATCTAGCAGCAGACAAGAAGTGCTGTGGGAAAAAAATATCTGGATTAAAGCTGTATGTGATGTACACCCAATTATTGTAAAGAAGTGGACTGGTTTCATGAAACAAGTTGTGGAAAGAGCAAATAAGACAAGGAGATTGAGATTAATATTGTCTGTGGTTTTAAAATGTTTTTATTAATTGTAAAGTTATTTGTAATATGAGGTTTGTGATAAAAAAAAGCTTTAAAAAATTTTTTAAAGTTAAATGTATGGAAAAATTATTTTTACCTTTAAAGTCCTGGTTTTGCTTAGGTAAATAAATTGAACATATTTGTTTCTTGGGGATGTTCTTTATTTTGCTAGAGACCGTCTATGATTTATTTCTGTATACATAGTGCTTGGCACTGACAATGATTATGAAAGATCACTTCCTCCAAATCTGGTGTCTTTAAAAGGCTTAATTTTTTTATCCTTTTTTTCCTGTCATGGTGTCATTATATCACACAGTAATTATCCATACAAACAAATGCACTTTTTTTATGGCGTAAAATGGTAAACCAAATCAGTCAGCAGGGAAAAGGTTAAATTGACGTTGATATTCTGCGCAGTTGTTACTCTGAGCCGTGCTTGTATTTAATTGCATTTCCTTACCTCATTCCAGTCTTGGAAAGTCAAATTTGTTCCTCTGGAACCAATGCAGTTTAAATAATGGATATTCCAGCTAGGGCTACATGTCAGCTCTGCCATAGAAGGGGGAAAGAAGGGGGAAAAAAGCAACAGCCAATCGTATATATTTCCATCACTCTAGACAATCACAGGCACTCCTTTTTTGATTGCTGGCTTCACCAACCAATCACAGCAGGTTGTTACCAACCCTATCATCCATCAGTTGCTGATATTTTCCTACAAAAAACGATTATGGTGGAGTGCTTGAGGAGCTTGTTAACTGGCAGCCATGCTTTGCTTGGCAATTCACTACCACAAGTCGCAGCTCATTTGTGCTGAACTGAACACAATGTACAAGAAAAAGCTGTTCAGTCCTTTATAAAGACTACAGTGGACTGTGAGCACAAGCATTATTCAAACCACACAGCCATCATTTTTCCGTTATCCGCCACTGACATCACCTGGGAGCTTGACATGCCACCTCCCTCCAGAGACTCTCGGCACCTCGTTCTTATGGCATTGTTTGACTACTTCTTACAATTGCATATTATTTTTTACTGTTTTGCTGCAATCTCTTCCAGATCAGGAGAGAAATTCAGAAATGTCTTCCAGTCTTACCGAGGACTCACCTCCCAACGATATATAATCTTTAGAATCTATAGAATCTTTGCTTGCAGAGATGCAAACTGGAAATTGTGGCTCCACAAATCTGGATATTTTCTCTGCCTAAAGCTGATTTCCAGCCAAACAATTGCTTTCAAATAGGTCTTTTTAATATTTTAAAGAATTTGTAATTCTGTCCTAAAATATAAACAGCCAAACAGAACAGCCTCAACACACTTGGGAGGGCAGGGCACCTGATTATTCCCTAACAGGTCTCATCCCTCCCCTACCCTGTAATTGGCCAGTAAAAGGAGAATCCGTAGACTGATAAGCTCATCTTTCTGTCACTATGCTCTCTTCTCCTATAGCAGATTATTTGCACAGAAACACACAGGATTGGTGTTCTCCCTACCCTAGAATGATAAGTAAAAAGTAAGTTCAGAACTCCTGATCTGCATTACTTGTTCCACTACAGTCACCAAGAAGTATTGAGTAGTGTTGGTTGGATAGTACTCATTGGAGTCAAATCTGGCTAGAATCAACTATCCAACAATCCAACAATAATATATCTGTCATTAATCAGCATGGTAGGGCTCAGGAAATCTGGCTGCTGTCACTGTCTGGGGCCAGATTGCCTGAGCACTACCACATCGGTCATTGACAGATATAGTACAGCTTATTAAAATAAAATAAAATAAAATAAAATTGTGACTTGGAATTTCCAAATCTGAACAGATTTCTTGACCAATCTGCTCTACAATCAGAGTCAGATTTATTTTTTTCCAACACAAGGTGGAGCAATTCCTCTCTTCTTCAGGGCTTCCATGAAATGGATTTGTTTGTGAACTTTTCTATTTGCATTTTCAGGTAAAAAAAAATGCTTGGCTACACTAATGCCATCGCAAAAAGCTCTCCAGTACAGGACCCGAAACAGAAGTTCATTTCGCCTCTACATGACATATAGAGAAAGCAACTGAAAGTTAACAGTTTCTGCTGTGCTGTCTGTTCAGAAAACCCATACTGCCTTGTGACTCCTGTGTCATAGGTGCTCCCTGGATACTTATTTGTAAAAAACAAACAAAAAAACAACAAGTAATCGTTACATTGTTACTTTGGTGAGGTTACATTTATATTGTATTTTTCCCTGTCCCCTTCCCCCCTACCTGTCTTGAACTCACCCAATCCAATCAGATATTATGAATAAAAATAGGACTTGGGGTGGCCCAGTTACAATTTAAATACAATCACCCTAGTTGGAGTCTGAGTAGGCAGTACAATCAGCATATCTGACACTTAATATTCCCCTGGTATTTTCCCAATAATAATTAATGTTATTTTGCAGTAATCCTAAATCTTTACAAAAAATCCAAATACATTTTAGCAAAGCTCATCTCCCTTTTTCACATGGCCTTGCACTATGACTTTAATGACTATTGATTTTAAATTTTTTTTGCCTTTATGCTAAAGAGCCACTTCTACAATCAGCTAGAATACATTAACTACATCACTAGAAATCACTAACGCCCCACAATGCCACATTCACAAACAATTTCAGTTCCTTAAAGCTGAACTATAACCTTAGCTTTCTTCTCCCACGTTTTTTTCAGGGTCCTCTCTTGTCATAATAGGGAATTTTAGCTTGGGTGAGAAATTATACTTTTTAACAGTTATTAGGTGCCAGTATTATTATTATTTTTTAATAACATTTTATATTGTTATTAGCACTGTTCTTGTTCTGCACATTTTGCCCTGTTGTACTGCTAACCAAATGTATGACCGGGGCTAATATATACAGATCAGGAGAAAGGCTGATAATTAACAAAAACATGTTGCAAAGTTACCAATTCATGAACTTTTCTGCAAGGCTCAAATTTTACAATTTAACCTAAAATGTTAATGACATGCATCAAACCTACAATTGTTGGAATAACCAGAATACAACAGATTAACTAATTAAAAAAATTGCATATGCCCTATAACATTTTCAGTATTACTGTAGATATATTATTTATATTATGGTCACTGCTACCCAGATTCTATTTTATTTGCACATTTGTTATAAGTTCTGCATTGTTAGAAAGAACTATGTCCAGCAGAGTATCATTTCTAGTTGGGGCTTCTATAAACTGTAAAATAAAATAATCTTGTTTTAGATTAACACATTTCCGCCCTTTTGCTGTTCCTGTAGTGCCATTACTCCAGTCAATGTCAGGGTAGTTGAAATCTCCCATGATTAAAACACTTCTATTTTTTGCTTAGCCCTGGGGGGCCTTTAGCAGACTCCAATCATTAATTGTGTGTTATTCAACCCCACATTCAACTCCACCCATAATGCCTCAACCTCATCGCTTGTTCCATCCACAATTTCTTCTTTCACAATCCCTTTTAGATCACTTCTCACATACAGACAGACACCACCACCCTTTCATTTGACTCCCAGTATACCCAGGAATATTGACAGCCCAGTCATGCGAAGAACAAAGCCAGGATTCACCAATACCAACTAAGTCAAAATCCTCCTCACTTATTAATGCTTCCAACTCCCCTATCTTGTTTGCTAGACTTCTAGCATTAGTGAACAGGCTCTTTAAACTATTGCTGCTTTTACTATTCCTGTTTGCCAAATGCTTTTGTTTTTTAGTACAATTAGTGCCTGCCCATTCCAATGTTTGTTTGTAACATGGGAAGCTCCTTACAATTATCCATAACCCTCCCCCCAACTATCCCTAATCCACCCTCCACTAGTGTCTGACCCGACTAACCTTTCTGCCACCTTATTTGACTGTCCCACCCCCCTCTGTCCTAGTTTAAATATCCCTCTACCATTCCCTTAAATCTTTCCCCTAGCACAGCAGACCCCCTTTCATTTAGGTGCAAACCATCTCTGGCATACAGGTTGTACCCCAATGAAAAGTCAGCCCAGTGCTCTATGAACCCAGACCCTTCCCTTCTACACCAGGACTTAAGCCATGTGTTTAGCTGCCTAAGCTCCTTCTGCCTTTCCTGTGTTGCGCATGGCACAAGCAATATTTCAGAGAACATAGCCTTGGAGGTCCTTTTCTTCAGCTTGAAACCTAATTCCCTAAACTGATTTTTAAGGATCCTCTTTCTTCTATCTATATTGTCATTGGTTCCAACATGGACCAAGACAGCTGGGTCCTGTCCAGTCCCTCCCAGTAGTTTGTCCACTCTTTCACCATATGCCGAACCCTGGCACTAGGGAGACAGCAAACCATTTGGTTGAAGAAATCGTGGCGACAAACTATTCTATCCATTCTCCTGATCATAGAATCCCCTATGACAACCAATAGTCTTTTCCTTTCTGCCTTTCCTTCCCCACCACTACTAGATGTGCTGCTATCCTGGCTGTTGGGGTTTCAGTAACATCTAGAGTTGCCACCACTGGGTCTGCCACCTGCACATCTTCACATAACTTTGCAAACATGTTGGGGTGCTCAAACACAGGGCTGGCCTTCCTTTTCTGGGTGCCCCTACCACTCCCTCTAGTTACAATACCCCAACATGTTCATCCTGACCAACCTCCCCACCCTCCACATCTAAGCCATTAACTGCCTGCTCAGTGAGCAGGAGACCCCTCTCAAGATGATCCAGTGATTTCAGTGTTGCAATGCGCTTCTCCAGCTCTCCAATCCAATGCGAGATACCAGAAAAGCGACTTGCTCACATTTGACACAATGGTATTCACCTAGGAGCTTTTGCTCCATTTGTGCATACATGTGGCAGACTGTGCACTGAACCAAACCATCCACCTTGCTACCACTCATTTTCCTAGTTACAATTTTTGTTTACATAGAGTTATAAAAAGTTACTTACGGTTTGTGGTTACCATAAGGAATTAACTCTCTTTGTTTTCAAACTCCCATTTTTTTCTAACTCCACTTGATCAAAGAGCCACTTGTTTCACTGGCCAAACAGTGAGCAAGCTCAGGTGAGTCCCCCAGGAACTTAAATCACCTGTGAAGCCTTGTCCACTCCCCCTTAGATGTCAGTAAGGAAAAAAAAAACTGTTTAACCACCCGACCGTTAAACCTGACCTTGGTTCGGGTTTAAAGATTTTGCAAAAATCGATAGACCCGAACTTTGTCGGGTGGTTAAATCCCATCACTTACCTGGTCCCCGCTCTGATGATCCGTTCTGTTCCAGCGTCGATCTCTAAAAAAAAATACTCACCTTCTCCCCGCAGCTCCTCCGAACACGTCTCCTGTCTTCTGTCTTCATCCGGCGAGTGCAGTGACGATCACCGGGGTTTCCCGGTGACGTCGCTGCATGCGTCGGTGCGGGCGGGAGGCGGGGCGGGAAATTCAAATCGCTTTTTGTATTGAACTCAATATAAAAAAGCTGTATTGAGTCCAATACAAAGAAATCCTTATATAATATATATATAATTGTATTATATATATATCTGTAAGTTACAGGTCTACAATTTAAAAAACAAATTTCATGAAAAACAGTGTACCACTTTTGGTACAGAAATCTAGACATCAGTGTAACGCCCAGGAGGTTAAAAAAAATCAGACAGTCAAGCAAACACAACCCAACAGTCAAACAGACACAACTCCCAAATGCACAATATCAAGTCCAATTTTTTTCTAGCTCCACTTGATCAAAGAGCCACTTGTTTCACAAGCCAAACAGTTAGCTTGCTAATGCTGATGTATGCTAATGTATTTTCCATGTTGATTGAAGGAAGGCAACATACACGCCATTTATTCACAGAACTACTGGCTAGAAAGATGACGCTCTACTGTATTGGCCAATTTAAACAAAGGACGAAAAAATGACATGTGAAGACAAATGACAAAAAGACAATAAGGTTTTATTTATTATTTTTATCAAGTGGCTATAAAGTAGTAGCATAGCATGCATATTTTTTGTTGAAAGTTCCATTTGTCCAAGTAGGAATAAAAGTCTAATTCTTCATTTGAAGAGGATGATCCTGAGTTACCAGTGTTTATAGCTTCATCCAGTGGTGGTGTTTCAGGTAGTTATCCCTTACTGCAAACTGCTACATCATAGAGGGCCTTTTTTGCAGTATAAGTCTGGTCATCGCTCATCAAAATTCGGCTCACTGGATCAACAGAAATAGCAGCTAACAAGATTTGATTATCCAGTAAGAGATTCTCTCTTTTCTTCATTGAAGATACAATGTTCAGGCAATATATCAAGCTCTTCCATTTCAAGAAGAATTTACCAGGTGTAAAATCTTCAGATTGCAAACTCTTGGTGACAGTAAAGGGGTTAGAAAGTAGATTTTCCAGTGCTTTTACTTGTGTCCACTGGCTTTCAGTTAATAAAACATTTTCATTGTCCAGTTCTTCAAGAAAGTCTTTTAGTTCAAGCAAACGCTTTACCATCATAAAAGTGCTTCCCCAGCGTGTTGTTTGACCCAAAATGGCTCCCTTTCCTGCACGTCTTTTCAAAATGGCATCTATTTTAGGGGCCCTGGCTGCAACAGTTACTTGCCTCAGTTTGCTAATTAGAGTAGCTGCATGTTGATCTTTCAATCCATCTCTTATTGCAATGTGCAGAGTATCAACAGCACAATGCATATGTTGAATAGTAGTACGCTTAGATGCTTCATCAACAATGTTACCAAAATGTCACTATTCTGTTCGCTTTCACTTTCTCCAGTACTTGCAGAACTGTCTTCCTTTAATACCTGTCTGTCAATTTCTTCATCTACTTTATTCATTTTGTCAATTGTGCTCAACATATTGGAAGCATTGTCTGTCGCAATACATTGAATCTATTCCTTTTTAATTTCAAAATCTTCTAGAACATCCTCCACTAACTTCTGAAGATAGTCACTGGTGTGATATGCCTGGGTGTCCTTTACACCCAAAGTTCGCGTTATTGTTTCATTTTTTTCATCTAAAAATCTCAAATTATTAGCAAAACAATTGACTCGGTGACATGTGCATGCATCCATTTTTTATGAAGACAAAATGTCCCTTCAGACTTTTTCTTGGTTCTTCCTTTTTACATTTAGCCTCTTTAATTATAAGTTTCCTTATATTTTCTCTTTCCAGAGAACCACCAAGTTTTGCCATTTCTCCATTAAGGCCTAAAAAGGTTGGCTGTAAAAAAAAGGATAGTGGTACACTATTCTTTACTACCATTTCAATAATGTGGTTTTTGATTTTTTCTGGTGTCATTGTTTTGGTAACTTTTTCAGATATAAAGAATCTTTTTAGTTGTGTTTGGTCTCCAGTGGATTTCTGAACATTTTTTTATCCCAAAAGTAGATGGAATATTTTCATTGATATCTTTCTCATTCACAACTTCTAACAGTTTAGGATGAAAATGCTGCAAGTGTCTTTTCAAATTTGATGCTCTTGTAGTTGCATTTTTGTTAGACCCACTAAAACTGCTAATTTTTGCATCACATTGTTTTTCACCATCTTGGCACTAGTAATGTTTCACATCACTTGATAATGTAAAATGCTTATAAACAGCAGACTTTATCAGGTTTGTTGACAGACTTTTTGCCATTGTGAATGGGATGCCGCTTTCACTATAAAATAAATATAAAATATGTTATACTAACTAGCATTTTCTTTGATTTAAATACAAACATACACATAGTCCTGCATCATTGCAAACATACATACAATACGACACTATACACACAAATAAGCTATAGCCTTGCACTAAACTTAGACATAATTTGTCCTATACAGAAAAACATGCACAAACATATATACTATACACACAACACAGAGCCTCACATTTTACTCAGAAACAAACACACAATATGCACTATACACAAACATTCATACGTTCCTGCACCATACACACAAAGATATACATAGCCCCGCAGTTTTATCCAGAAACATGCACACAGCCTCCCATCATAGTACACACAAGCAGCAATGCAGTTTTAAAATAAACATGAACACTTGCAGTTGAATCAAAAAAGCTGTTCCTCCACGTTCTTCAAAGCTTTTTTAGCAGACAGAGGAAGTGAAGCAGATGCCGCTACCTTTATTTTTGTTTGCCGACCTTCTGCTGAAGACAGGGCAGTGGGAGGCTCCAGGGCAAGGGGGGCCACTTAACTTACTTCCTAGTATTAGGTGGTGTGCAAAATGATCTTAAAGTTATAAATGGAGAGTGCAGACAGGACACCTGGACACACATCAGATCATAGCACTCACCTACACCTATATCATTACACTTGTTTACACTCAAATGAACTTGGTAAACACATTATATCTGAAATAAAATGAAAACACTTTTTGTAATGTACATAATCCAGATTACAATAATGTGAATGTCAGGTTGTACATTAGCTCAGCTGAACCTCACTCTAGTAGAAATACAACCATGCACTGGGCTCTATTCTTACATTAGAGAAGTAGTTAATTATGACTATTTTTTGTGAAATAGGACATTTGAACTTGCTGTATTTTTTTTATTATAATTTATCGCACCTCTACTTCTGACACTCCTGCATCCTGGGATGCTGGCCACCCCACTACACTCCACCTTAACCTTGCTGTCTCTGGCAGCCTCCCAAAGTTAGCCCTCTGAGAGCGCCTAAGTGGTTGAGTCTCTACTTCTTGCTCATTCAGCCGCTCTTCTTCTTGCTCTGGAAGTTCTGGGGGAAGCATGGTTGGGGCCTTTTGAACACTGGGATTGGCCCCTGTTGAGATGGACCCAGCTGGATCTAGGCCTTCCTCTGGGAGGCATGGGAGTAGGGGGAGAAGTACTGGAGGCATCCACCAGTGGACTTCAAGGGATGAGGGCACCCATGCTGTACTGTCTGGCAGCAGATCAGCTTGCCTTCTTAGTTGGACATTTTCCCCAACTAATTTGAGGAGACTACGGTGAAGACGTTTTGGTCTCTCCCGAGCTCCCGCTCTCAAAACATCATAGAAGGGAACACCAGGAATGGGCTGTCCTACTATAACTCCAGGAACAGGGTGTCTGCAACTTACCCTGTTTCCATTTTCTAGAAGTCAAATTAGCCATAGATGTTACCCAAAATGGCTTATTGCAGCCTTATTGCATTTTATATAGTGAGTTCCTGACGGTGACAACAGTAGTCCATGCCTGTGTAATGTGCATTGAGACCACCGCTTGTAGTCTCCATTATGTGTGTGCATGGGATAGAGTAGAGCAATTGTGAAACTAGGAAAAGCACCTTACAACAGGACATGCCCAAGGAACAACCTTGATGGCAGGATCACTAGGTACCTTGTTAAGCCGACAGCAAATATTGAAAATGGCTTTAAGTGTACAAACTGGCTGATGCTGCCCTACTATCACGGGTGCTGCAAAAAGGGCCCACAATAAAACTCATGGCACGGCTTGTCTGCATGGGAAATTAGCTGAGCTGAGCTCCTCTGTGCTACCAATGATGAACAAACAGTGATTGTGTTTCATTAACCTCTCCATGGCCAGGTGGCACCACCTATACTCAGAACAATTCATTATGGAGCATTCTGTATACCAGATAGTTAGGCACTGCTCTGTGCCAAAGTCCTTGCCACGTAACCCTCATTGTTTTCAGAGAAAGGCGTCTGCTCTGCTTTTATGTGAATTATCTGCAAATTCTCAAACCCAACAGTAACGACTGAGGCCTGGTTTTAATTGGTGAATATAACCTGTCTGCCTTGGTGCGTTAGGGGTCCCTGGAAAAGCTGGAGAGCATGCTGAGAGCTTTATATGTAGATGTAATTTCAATCACTCACATCTACTTGTACTTCTGAATATTTGAAAACTTTAGCTTTTATTACGAACTGATGACCCTGCCATGGATGTCTTTTTTAGACACTTCCTGTGAGGGTGACAATGCTCTGTTCCTGTCTCCCACAGGTGCTAAGATCTGACAAAAGGATTAAAAATGGGGCACACAGTGCTTTAAGGGTCACATTTCTTGTAATGATTGCCGATATCTGTCAGATTGGGCCATTATCACATATCTTGCTTTCTGCATCGATTTGGATGGCTTTATTTGCTGCAGTGATCCAGGATATCTTCCTTGGCCTCTCGATGATCAACCCCCAAGGTGTTAATGCATTGGCTTCTTTCCTGTACAATTTCCCAGGGACTTTCTGATACAAAGTCATGACGCTTTTTCTTCCGAGCAGCAAAGCAAGAAATCCTCCCAGGTCATGAATCTCAGGGATTTCTTAAGGAATGGACAGGACTGGGTGTGTGTAGGGAGGTCAGGGTCACTGTGGCTTCACAGTTCATCTTGAAAGAAACTCTTTATCACCTCTTCATCACTGTCCAAAAAGTGCACTGCCAGCAGGAGACTGGCACGGCTTTTCAGTCCCCCCTGGGTTTGAGTACTGTCCAGCATCTGGAAAGCAAAAACAGACTTCCATTGTGTACCGGGGAAAGGCTATTGTGCTGGTCACAGCTGTGTATGAAAGTCACAGAAAAGGGAAGGATGGAGCACATGAAATAAGACAAATTAAACAAAAAACCTTATGGGCTGTGGATCTGTGACCAAAAACATGAGGTGATGATTTGTTGTTTGGAAAACAAGAAAGGGGTATTTACTTCAAGAAGGCTCTAGATCACTTATCGCATCTAGTGAGAAAATAGTGAAGGACCAATCGGGATGGGCTGCAAATAGGTTTGGAATTTTACATGGCAAACATGTGGCCTAGGGCAGCAGGCCTGTCAGTGGTGGCAAACTAATCACACTGCTTACCTTTTGGCTCATCCCTGTTGTCCCTACATAAATTGTGGGTCTTTCTATGTAGAATAATGTTCTGTATTCTATTCCTAATGCGGGTAGTACAATTTGCCCCAATTATCTTTTATTCAATTGTAGGTGGAATGTGGCTTTTATTCCCTCCACCACCAATCACAGTTTGTCTTGTGTAGCTGTAGTGGGGTGGCCAGCACCCCGGGGATGCAGGAGTGTCAGAGGTAGAGGTGCGGAACCCACTGACAGGAGTGGCCCTTTAAATTGTGGTATTGGTGCTGGCCACTTTAATTGCTTAACCCAGAATTCTCAGGGATGTTGGACAAGCCCAGAAGTGATAAATGCTGAGGAGTACAGGGGGAGGAGTACAGGAGGCCAGTGTGACCCGATCTAATGAGGCAGCAGTAGCTAAGCATGTGAGCTGCAGCCAGATTGTGTGGTCCCCTTCAGTTCATTCGGCGTTCGGGCAGCCGTGGACTGCAAAAGCACGAATTGTTCCTGAAAGACTCAGCTACTGTGATCAGGTGTATTCTGTCAGCTATCACTGTCCTAGAGTTCCAGTGGGGTGGCTGATTACCCACTGTGCAAGCGTTTGTGAAATCCACCATGTGCATCCAATCCTGAGAGACAAATCATGAGGAGCTTGCAGACTTCTAAAACTATATACAACTAGGTGACATTTGCTATTTGAACTATGTGCAGTTTGCCAAGTGTTTCAGGCAAACCTTAGACGCCACCTAGTGTCTATTGTTGGAAACTGTTATCCCGTTTGTATTTTACATTTCCCTATTGCAGGGGTCTGCAACCTGCGGCTCTTCAGCCTCCTTGTTGTGGCTCCCTTCGGCTGCCGCGGGGAGATCTCTGATGGGGGATCCCCTTCCTCCTAAGACACTGCGGAGGAGGGGGATTCCCTATCCTGTTTTGCGGCTCCAGACTATTTTTCTTTAGTGGAAGAGGAGGCAAAATGGCTCTTTTGATAGTAAAGGTTGCTGACCCCTGCCCTATTGCATTCACCTTGTTTGTAACATTCAATACCTCAGAACCTGTAACCATAAGTTTGTTTATATTGCAAAGTATTCCAGGGTGTCCAGGAGCCACAATCTACTGCAAAATGCTGCAGCTTCCCACCAGTTTGAGATGGTCCTTGTTTTAATGAAATTTCAAGTGCAAGTAAAATTACCAGTCTAAAGTTCTACTCAAGTAAAAGCAAAAAGACACTAAGATGAGAAGTGTTGCTTGGTATGGTCTGATGCCGTAGCCCAAATCTTTCAAGATACTGGGACTGGACTTTATGAACATTGTACAGGCTTTCAAGGACATCTAACCCAAGTAGAGAGGTGCCTAGAGTGTGAAATAACAGGGATTAAGCTTTATAGAGAGATACTTGGGTACTTGAAACAGTACCCCAGCATCTTTGGTCACAATAAAAACACCACATTGGTGGCAGTGGGCACAGCACTAAACCTCACAGTGGTGCCAGTGGGCACAACAGTAAACCCCACATTGGTGGCAGTGGGCACAAAACTAAACCTCGCATTTCTTTCAGAGAAACGGTGGCTGAATGGGTGTAAAATTTATGGTCCATAAGGAGGACTTGAAACAAGTGTTTGATGAAGAGCCATAATCTGTTTAAC
Source organism: Pyxicephalus adspersus (assembly GCF_032062135.1). Taxonomy (NCBI): domain Eukaryota; kingdom Metazoa; phylum Chordata; class Amphibia; order Anura; family Pyxicephalidae; genus Pyxicephalus; species Pyxicephalus adspersus. Next base: position 59,987,465 of record NC_092871.1, on the reverse strand, counting down.
ACTCCTACTGAATGTCATGCAGAATAAATTTATCAGATTTCATGTCAAGGAGTGTACACTTTCCAAAAAGTAGGTCAGGTCATTAACATCAGCCTTGAACTAGCAGACCAGCACATGGCTTACTGACTGTTACATGGAGTTATTGGAATTTTTGAATTTGTTTGCATTCTTATATAATGAACATTTAAGAAAATCCACACTTTGACATTAACTGGTATAAATGCATTCTGGAAGCAAACATCTGATGGCATTGATTCAAAGTAATTTTTCACTCCTACAGCTTGATGATCCAGCAAAATTCCCCAGAAATGAAACCTGTTGTCAGCTCGTTTCCTCAGAGCTTATTTAGAGCTGTGATATCATAGAAACACTGCTTAGAAGGAAGAGGCCTTCATTGTTTTCTAAAATATAGTTAAACCCAAGAACAAAAATACAATAGCTTGCAGTTTACCAGTATTTAGAGGTGGTGGGTGCATTAGTTTCTTTTTTTCCCCTATTATTATATTATACCTGGTGATCCTGCTAGAAGCACATTTCCAATGCTGGAACATATAGACATGGGGGGGAAGGAGACAGAAATATTTGATAAAGGCCATGCCTGGGCCAGAGGGCATACCACTGAGGCAGACTTTGCACCAGGGCCCCTTGGGATTTAGGGGTCTACGTTCATTATATGTGGTCAGTATGGTGGTGGTACTTCTAGACATGGTTGACATATCAAGCTGTCATATGATACAAGGTGAATATGTGTTTTTGCTTGGCCACTGGTAAAATGGAGGGCCCCACAATCGACCCCTTATTGACCCTGATCACCACTGACACCACCATGAATGTCACAATGATACAGCCTAAGCACTAAATGATGGGGAAAAAATTATATTCCTGCTCATCTGAAAGCATCTTGTATTTTGTGAGGGCTCAAATATTGATACAATGGGAAAGCATGTTGCATTGGTACAAATGGGTCTGGGGTGGGCTTGAAGCTTGAAGTTCTTCACCCTACAGGATCACTTATTAAATCTCAAACCCATATCGGATGGACTGGAGGGTCCATGGCCATTTAAATGCTGGGATATGCAGTTTATAAACATATGGGATGCCGCAGATTGTCAGAGACTGATCATTATGAATGTGTCACATATCACCATGACTTCCCAATAAGACTTATTCAGCTGCAGTTTCTCACACAACCTTCCTTAGTAGCCATGTTATTACTCTTGTATGATGTGACACTAATTTCTCTGCTCCACCACACTTGTGGTATTTGTTCTATCAGCAGATGGACCTCTCAGCCATGCTTGAGACCTTTTGCTGTCCTTCAATTACAGGGGTGAGTGGACCTTAGACCTGGCTCTCTGTCTGTGTCCAGAGGGATCAAGTCAGAAAAGGGAACAGAGGCCAGTCAACAGCTGATCTCATTCCATTGAAAATGTCATCTCAGCAGAAGTTGTTGTTTTTATCAAAGGACTGCTAACATTTTGTCTCTTTTTTTACCTTTCTTTTTCTTTCTGTTTTTTTTTTCTCAGGCCTTGTTTCCAGGTGACCAGCAAATGCAGGCCAGATAATCCAGCTTTTAGGGTAGTGAAAGGAAAGACAGAAAGGAGCTGAAACACAATTTATGAAAGCATATAACTGCATTAGGGATGTGAAGGAAGGTGGGGGGAGCTCAGCCAACTACCTGCAGCAGAGAGTAATATGATATCAGCTATCCAACACACTCCTTAAAGGAGAACTTCCTGCCTGTCCCCAGTTTATGTAGCCTCTATCTACATACTCCTCTCTTCAGCCTCTATCTACATACTCCTCTCTTCAGCCTCTATCTACTTACCCCTATCTACAGCCTTTGTTTACCAACTCCTATCTACAGCCTCTGGCTACCGACTCCTATCTATCTACAGCCTCTGTCTACCGACTCCTATCTTTATCTTTTATCTACCGACTCCTATCTACAGCCTCTGTCTACCGACACCTATCTACAGCCTCTGTCTACCGACACCTATCTACAGCCTCTGTCTACCGACACCTATCTACAGCCTCTGTCTACCGACTACTATCTACAGCCTCTACCTACCGACTCCTATCTACAGCCTCTATCTACCGACTCCTATCTACAGCCTCTATCTACCGACTCTATCTAACATGTCTTCCTATAGCCTCCATCCACAATCTCTATCTACCGACTCCTATTTACAGAATCTATCTATCGACTCCTATCTACAGCCTCCTTCTGCAGTCTCTATCTATCGATTCCTTCCAATAGCCTTTCCATCTTTAGCTGCTGCCTACAAACTCTCTCTGTAATCACTATCTGGAGTCTCCTTTTATCGCCTCTACATACAATTTTTAAAATCTCTTCGTCAAACTTTACTGTATAAAAACCTTCTCTCCAGCCTTCTAGAGGGTCAAAGCAGTCCTCTGATTTTCTATTACAGACAATAAATATTAATAGATAATTTTGAGGTCATTACATTTTTCAATATTTTTCTACATTTATCAAAAAATTTAATGACCTCAAAAGACACCTAGAAAAATGTAATACCTCCTTATTTAACAAAAAAGATGAGAAACTACAAAGGGACAAGTGGGCCTTAATAAATAAAAGGGCCTACAACATACCTCAAAGCACAAGGTGTTACCATGATAACACGTTGCGCACCACCATACGCAAACATATTTTTAGGTGAATGGAAAGAACCCTATTTTCCGATCCCCCAGGCAACTATATTCACAAAATATATCCAACAACGAATTCTTAATGAAATTCTTTAACTTCATTTAATCTAACCTTTACAATGGAACATAGCCATATACAATTACCATTCCTAAATTTACACATTAGGATTGATTAAAATCACAAAATCATGACTACGCTTTTTCGCAAAAAAAAAACGCTGGCAATACAATATTGCATGTAAACAACGCTCACCCTAAAGCTCTCATCCAAAGCATCGCCTTCAGCCAATACCTCAAACTGAAGACACTGCACATCAAATTTAAATTTCAAACAGGAAGCCAAACTATTTCGAGATAGATTACTACAGCAGTGTTACTCTAAAAAACCTTCTAAAAAAATCATACCAAAGAGCTTGTAATAACCAAAGAACAGACCTTCTCTTCAAAAAAGATACCACCCGCACCCAACTTCCGTCAACCACTCAGATTATCACAAGGTACACTGAAAACCACAATTTTATTTACAAAACCTTGAACCAAACGTTGGTATATTCTAAAATCAGACCCTTAAATAAGTAAATTAATTGGAGAAAAACCCATCTTCACATATCTCGTCATTTTTAGGAGCCCCTCACATAATTTCCACTTAACGATACACACGGCACTTTCAAATGTGGTCGGTGCAAACAATGCACTTGGATCAGAGAAGCCCCTACGATTACCCTACCAAACGGTAACAATTACAGACCACACCAATACATTGATATAGATAGATTGTAATTGTGGGGGTCATATTTTTGATAACATGCACATGCGGAGCGTATTACCGTAAAACCCTTCAAAAAATACCAGCCCTTCAAAAAACATATACACAAACAAACATACCGTGACAGAGTGTCCCTAAAATGTCGATAAATGTAGATATAATGTTGTAGAGGCTCCAGGGAAAGAGAGTATGAATATGTTTGTATGGGGTTTTAGGAAGAAACCAGGGACTATAGGGCTCTGGAGCCGGCCAAAGGAGTGAAAGTGTGGGTTCCTTGGCCCGACCCAAATCAGAGCTTGGGGTATATGCACCTGCACTCAGGTGCAAGAGGGAGATGTGATCAGTCAGAGGCTGGAGTGAGCAGTCAAAGGCTGAAGGGCAGCCAGAGGGTTCCAGGCTGAGTAGGCAGCCAGAGGGTTCCAGGCTGAGAAGGAAGCCAGAGTGTTCCAGGCTGAGAGGAAGTCTGTTCCAGTCTGTGAAGGGAGTGAGAATCTGTTCCAGGCAGGAGAAGAGAGCCAGAGTGGGTTCCAGGCTGTATGAAAGGGGACAGAGCTCCAGGAAAGCCAGCGGGCAAACTTGAACTATGAGTGAAACAGTGTTGACATTGAGTTTTAAAGAGTCAGGGCACCCAGTGAGGTACCTAGATGCCCAGCCAGGCCACTATTGTTTATTGATTTTACTTTAAACCTCTTTAACCTCTTCTACTTTACCTCCAGTAATATACCACAATACATACACATACATAAAATGAACACAAATACACTCCATCACAACAGGGAAAATAGTTACACAGATTTGCCATCATGTAGGGATAAAACATAAAATAATTATGTATGAATTGAAAACATATCAATACATAATAACCCTTTTACAATCTTTAGGCCTCAAACCTCTTTCTTTCATTCGTCTCCTTAAACTACCTAAACTCTAAGGAGGTTGGCTTTCACCCAAAACCTCTTGGGCAAGAGAAGGACCATTTATTTCCAATTTTGTGGCTAACATTTTATATGTCTGTATGTAAAAAGCTACGTACATATAAGTGATCATCACCTGAGAAGAATGGTTGTGTTCATCTCGGGCAAAAAGCAGTGCCCCGATAGGGGGGGGCGTTGCCGGGGCTTGAAGGGATAGGAAGCGTGATCCTGAGCTCCGTATTTTGCCCTGGTTGATTCAATTTCCATTAGAATGTTAGTGTATGCACACCATCTCATCTATAGGTCCCAAGGTCAAGAGGAGCCAAGAGGGATGCAGCAGTTGGAAAATGGCGACTCCAGCTGCGGCCTCGATTTTCTTCACCATCCAAGGCGCCAACAGTTGCGAGCAGATCCAGCATCCAGCAAGCACCACCCTGCACAGCAGACGAACCACAGGTACAAAAGATCTTCATCTATACAGGTACCTAGTGCCTCTCCTATGCACAGCTCTCTCATCCCTAATACCATGGAGGATTCTTATGAATCCAGCTCCAATTCTCCTAATGGAGGGGATTTCTAGGATTGGAAGGCCCATCTTATAGCCTTACCTACAAGACAGGACTTCGATCATAGTATAGGCAGGCTGGAAGCTAGCTGCAAGGCAGAATTTTTAGTCATGCAACAATCCTTGCAGTATCAACCACTACCACAGCGCTTCAAACCACCTGCACTGATCTATCTTCACAGATTGCTGAGCACAGAAGCATTATTGACCGCCATAATACCCAAATGAATATGCTGTATTTGTTACATGATGACGCTGAAAATCGCAACAGGCATAACAATTAATGTATTAGAGAAATACCTGAATCAGTGTCAAATTCTGCCCTGCCTGCAGCTGCCTACTTCATATTTACAAAGATACTGGACATACAAGAAATGGATATTGAAATCTATAGAATTCATAGGAGCCTGGGCCTGCACAGCAATGACCCTCTGCGCCCCAAAGACGTCATCTGCCGCATCCACATTTATAGAACCAAAGAGGATATAATGAGAAAGGCCAGAGAAGCCAATGCCATATTGAATATGCGGGTGCTCAAACCCAGCTACTTCCTGATTTGTCCAAGCACACCTTGGATCTCCGTAGGGCCCTTAAACCACTGCTCACAGTTTTACGAGAAAGAAATATTCATTATCGCTGGGGTTTTCCCTTTCATCTCATCATCCAAAGAGGGGAAAACATGTATCTTCAGGGAACCCTTAGATCTACCCCAACTGTTGGAGGACTTACAACTGCCCAGTGTTACACTACCTGAATGGCCATCTGCTTCATCTCTCCTCAATTGCAACTCAATCATGTCTCAGGTTCAGGTTCCTCCTCGTCCATCTGCACCCTGTTCTCCAGCCATGGCTGTTCCCTCCTCCACTCCAGGACGTCGCCCAAGCCTTGCTTCAACTTCGGATGCTACCCTGAATTCTCCTTAATAATGCAATAACCAATGCCAAGCCAAAAGCAATGCCCTGTCTATGTTTTTATGGTTCTCCAGCCTACCCAACTGCTTTGATCAGCATCTCTTGAGAGGGAAATATCAAAAGTGTTCCTCACTATCCTACAGGGGCCAACTACCTACTGCCCATCTGAATCGCCTTTGGGACTTCTCTGTTTACCACTTGTAAGTGAACAAGACTATTTCCTTGGTTCTAATTATAAACCAATCCCACTAATCAACGTAAAAGCAAACATTTTCTCCAAAATGATTGCAAACAGAATCTCCTCATATATGCCCGCCCTGATTCATATTGATCAGGTAGGGTTCATATATAGTAGAGAAGCAAGGGATAATACAATCAAAATTATTCTTTTGTCTCAGACTGCCAAACATTTTAAAATCCCTATGCGCCTCCTGTCAGTAGATGCTGAAATAGTATTTGACAGAGCAAATTGGAATTTCATGTTCCAAGCTTTGTGCCAAATTGGTCTGGGTCCTGCAACGTTATATGTTGAATCCCAAGCTAGAGTAAGGGTTAATAGTTCCCTTTCTGAATCCTTTCCAATACACAATGGAATCAGGCAGGGTTGTCCCCTATCCTCACTCTTATATAAATTAGTCATTGAACATTTAGCGGTCGTATTGGGACAGAATCCAAATATACGAGGTATGCAGTTAGGCGATTGTCACCATAAACTTTTTCTATTCGCGGATGGCTTATTACTATATTACCTCACCACATATCTCCATACCCTCAGCAATGAAGGAGTTTGAAAGATTCAGTTGCTTAAGCAACTTTAAAGTTAACTTTAACAAATCCAAAATACTTAATAAATCCCTTATTCAATCGCAGCTTCAGTCTATTAAAGATAACACATCTTTTAGAATATGCATCATGTCAGACCCTGAAAAACTGTTTCTATATCATTTTAAACCACTCGTCAGTAAACTACTTATCGACCTACAAAAATCTGACACCCTTCCCTTATCCTGGTTCGCAGGATTAACACAATTAAAATGGATATTTTACCAAAAGCTACTATTTTCTAAACAGTACCAATACACCTGCCATCCTCATACACTCATAAATTACAATTGTGTAAAGATTTCATATGGAAAAAGAACCGCCCACGCAAAGCATTTGAATGCCTCACTAAACCCAAATCAAGAGGTGGAGCTGGAGTACCAGATATCGGTTCTTTTTACAGGGCCTTGCGCCTGGTGAAACTAGTTGATTGGTTACAAAAAAGAGATAAAAATAGTTGGGTTCGTCTTGAAATTTCTCTCTCCCCCATAGATCTTTGAACATTGCCATGGGTTAATAGATCTACCCCCCACTTTAGACACCCAATGTCAGGACTTACCTATGATCTCCTGAAACTGTGGTACTCCCTGTTGAGAGCGAAAGCTCCCTCGTCTAAGACTGGCCCTATGACTCCAATTTTTGATAATCCAGCATTCCCACCGGCTATGGGGTAGACAAGTTTCTAATGAGGATGGCAGATGAGGATAGACATGTGTATACTATTCTACAGAATGGTCGCCTACCTCCCCTGCCCTCCCTTGATTTTCAAAATGGCAGAAAACCCTAGTCCTGGTTTCTTTATAGGCAGCTGGCATCATTTATAACTTCCGATCTAAATGCACAATTGATAACTAAAAATCTTAATCGCATTTGAATTTCTGCTTAGGTCTCATGATAGACCGTCACATATCCTATCCCAGCTTTATCATATACTGCTGAAAGATATTGACGATTCCGGCCTTACATATGACCAATATTGGGAAAATTATATTGGAATACAAGTCTCAGCTGAAGAATGGGAAAATCATTTACACTAATGCACAAACTGGCTCTCTCATGCAAAGCTCAAGAGACCAATTACAAATTTTTTCCAGATTGTATCTCTGGCCCACACATTTGGCTCTCACCGCATATCCCCTGCCGCATCAACAGATGCCGGCGGTGCAAGACACACTGGGGTACCATGGTTAACGTTTGGTGGGAATGACCATCGGTATTTAGCCTATGGGACAACATACTACAACTCTATAATACAATCACTGGCTCCTATGTACCCAACAATTTTTATTAAGGTTAAACAGTAATCAACCAAATATATACAACTTTGTAGAAAAAAAATATACAAATAGCAATATCAGAAATAAACAACATATTAGTAATAAAAGCATTTTACATGATTTTTTTTCAAAACAAAAGACAAAGATTCCAAATATAGTCATTACATTTAGCATATATTAGTCACACAGAAACAGTGTTTCCAAAATTATTCACAATAAATCACATGGAAAATAGGGGGGTCATTAGGTTATTCTTTTTCCAGATACCATGTCATGTGACAAAAGCAATTGTATAATTTTGTTTTATTAGCAGCATTTAACATATAAAACTCAATAAAACTTTCCCAAGTTTTAAAAAACATTTGAGTTTTAGATTCCTTATGTAGAGCAGCTTCTGTCCATTTTAAATAAATACTGTAATTTAGTCAAAAAGAGTTTCATAGGCATAGGATCTAACCAGCAGTGAAGAATTGTTTTTTTAGCAACTGCTGATAATACCAGTGCCAAGCACCTCGTTCCCCGGTCAAACCGAATTCCATGCAATTCCATTAAACCAAAAATAACCCATTCAGGGGTAAATGGTATGTAATTTAGGAAATGTCTACGAATATATACCACAACCTGTCTCCAGAATTGCTTAATAACAGGGCAGTCCCAAAAGTTGTAATAAAGTTTAGCCGCCTTTTTAAAACAAGTGCCATCTTCCGAAAGACCTATATGTTGGACTCTCTAAGGGGAAATATAGTTTTTTTGGAATAAAAGGAAGAACATTACATGATACTCGACTGCGGGCACCGCCTTCCAGGACACTCAATACATCTGTAAAATTTTGGAAACCGACAAATTCGCAAAGTGGGTCCGCCATTTTGCCATACCTATATTAGAAGTTTCATAGTCCAAATCCGTCCTAAGAAATTCATATATTTTGGAAATGGCCTTAGCAGGAAGCTGTGGAGACAGTAACATCCTGTCCAATGGATTGACCCAATCTCGTGGGGTCAGAGGTCTGCCAGGAAGGGAATCTTTTTTTTTAGTTCTGGAAAGGAATATGCCTGGTGGATCTTCGGATCAACTAAGAAAGAGAGGTGCCTGAGAGAGGTGAGGCCTTTACCGGCCTATCTTGCCAGTAGGGAGGAAAAGTATCCTTGTATATGCCATACAAAGTAAATTAATGAATTCATTTGTATCTCCTTCAACAGGAGTTCTTTGCAGGTATGCAGGATTGCCATGGGATGTAACGGGATGCATAGTGAAAAATCCAATTGAAGGTTTGTATAAAAGGATGTCCCATGAATCCAATCCTTTAAAATTCTTAGTAATGCTGCTTGATTGTACATGGCTGTATCAGGCACATTTAATCCACCATTGCTGGAGGTTTGTTGTAATATAATGTGACTGGCTACAGCATGCCTACCACTCCATATGAATGTACAGAATAGAAAATTGATTTGTTTTATGTCATGAGATGGCAAAAAAATTGAAAGAGTTTGAAGCAGGAATACCAACCTGGGGAAAGTCACCATTTTAATGAGTGCCACTCGACCCATGAAAGAAAGCGTAAGGGAGGACCGAGTTTTAAAATCCTTTTTCATCGCACGAATAGCGTATGTGAAATTCAGAGTATAATGTCTAGCAGGGTTTTTAGCAATCAGGACTCCCAAATATGAAAAATGTAATTTTGCCCATTGAAAGGGAAATTAGACGCTCCAGCTTGGTCTATGTTTGAGAAATAAAAAGAGGCAAAAGACTTTTTTATAGTGTATCCTCAAACTTTTGGAAGTCCAGAAAAGTGCTCATTATCGAGCATAATGAATCTTTTGGGTTTGCAATAAACAGCAGAACATCATCTACAAAAGCAGTTAGCTTTACTTCCATGGAACCAAACTTTATACCAGAAAAACTATAATCTGCCTCCAGTAAACGTAATAAAGGGTCTAATGCCAAATTAAATATCAAAGGGGATAGGGGACCCCCCTGTCTCGTTTCACTATTCATAGCAATAGTCTGTGAGAGTTGGTTGTTTACTCATAAATGAGTTGTAAGATGGTAATATAAGAATTTAATGTACGTTTGAAATCGTGTGCCAAATTGCGCACGATTGAGCTAATAGTACATGTAAATAAGGCTGGAGTATCTTGTCGAATCCTTTTTCGGCATCAAGACATGGGAGCATATGATTTTAACTATAGGGTAGTGTAGTTGCAGCAATAGCTGTTCTGATTCCAATTAAAATGTGTCGGCGTCAACTGGGTGAGCAGCAGTGGCTGTAAACGAGCCGCCATGATTCTCGCCAGTATTTTATAGTCATTAATAAGTAAGGCGATTGGCCTATAAGAGGAGGGGCACTCAATGTCCTTAAACCGTTTGGGAATGAATGAGGTGTGTGTGAAATTTGGGAAGGATAGTTGATTGTTCAAAATACCGTTGTAAATTTCCAGCAATAATGGTGAGAGATAGGACTCCAGCGGTTTAAAAAGTTCCGCCAGTAGGCCATTTGGGCCTGGGGTTTTACCCAAGGGAAGGGTTTTAGTAGCTCTCGCAAATTCCTCAATTCGAGTAGGAGCATTCAATTGCTGTGATATCAGCTTCAGAGGGGGGTTGTGCAGAATAGATCTGTGTGTAAAACGACTCAAAAATGTGGATGATTTCCTCCTGTTTGTGGTGTTTAACTTCCAAGTGGTCTCGCAAGGTGTGGATGGAACGTTTAGGTTTTTGCGGTGATGCCAGCCTAGCCAGAAGCGAACCCGTTTTATTTCCCCAGCAATAAAAGTTATATTTAGTATGCCAGACTAGAGCAGTGATATGTAGATGGTTATCTCAAACCAGTGCTGCCTATAACCAAGCCTGCCTAGTGATATCAGTAGAGTTCTGTACATGTGCTCAATGAGCTGCTGCGACATTGTCATACAATGATTTGCATAATTTTCTTCTCTCTGTATGTTGCCTAATCACATAAGAGGAAATCATGCTTCTCATCACTGCATTTCCCATTTCTTAAAGTTCCCGTTTCTTAAAGAAGTACCGAATGTTGGATGTTGTCATTCTGGAAATAAGCCCAAGATGTGACCAAAAATGACTGAAATGCAGGGGAAGAGGCCAAATATGTGGGAAAACGCCATCTAGGAGTTTGAGTGAACAGATGCATCAATTCTAGTTTCATAGACACTGGTGCATGGTCAGATAGGAAAATTGGATGATATACAATTTTAGAAATTGTATGAAAACGTGCATCAAGAAAAAATCAATGCGAGAAAAGGTCTTATAAACTTTGGACCAACAGGAGAATTTCTTTTGAGTAGGGTTATGTGTTCTCCAGGGATCCAGGAGGGATAATGATTCTGTATATTTATGCAATATATTGCAGTGGGAGGTCATTTGCAATTCAAATCTTTTCAATTGTGGATCAGGGCTAAATTAAAATCCCACCTATAATTAGGCTCGGGTAATCTCCTGATAGGAGAAATTCCGAAATTTGAATAAAGAATTGGGCATTAGGACTGTTAGGCACATAAATGGTATGGAGTGAGTAAGTGGTGCCTTGGATCATACCCTTTACTAACAAATAGCGTGAATTCTGATCCACCTGCACATCAATCAGTTGGTAAGTCAGAGACCTCCAAAAAATTATGGCCACCCCTCTGTTTTTTTTTTAAATAGGAGAACGCAATTACCTCACCCACCCATGAACCGTGGAGACGCAAAGTGTTGCCAGTCCTGAGATGAGTTTCCTGTAACAGGGTAGTATCCGAGTGAAGAGAACGCAGGTGAGAAGTCACCCTACGTTGCTTAATATGGTGATTGAGACCCCCTACATTCCAAGTAATAACAATATGTTCTCCCTGAGTCACCAAGGGGCGCTCAGGTACTGTGGCTGTGCCAGCCATCATAGGGTAGTGATGTAAATAAAAATTCCAGACTGAACACATTAATGATGGGCGGGATTGTCCCAGGCTATCCCTCCCCCATAAAAGAAGCACTAAACTTTAAGTTTCCTAATAAGCTATGTTCCTCATGGAGACCCATCAGGACCACGTGAAACAAGTGTTACAGATCCTAAGAGACAATAAACTGTATGCTAAGATGGAGAAATGTGTATTTGCTGTTCCGGAGGTGCAATTCCTGGGTTACCTATATTCATCTTCAGGTTTTCGTATGGATCCTGAAAAGGTCCGTGCTGTGTTGGACTGGGATCAACCCGAAAATCTGAAATCGCTTATGCGATTTTTGGGGTTCACCAACTATTACCAAAAATTTATTTTGAACTACTCAACTGTGGTTAAACCTTTAACGACATGACTAGAAAAGGTTCGGATATCTCAGTCTGGTCGGATGTGGCATTATAAGCCTTTTTAGCTGTAAAGGAAAGATTTTCTTCTGCTCCTATACTGGTGCAACCAGATGTGTCACAGCCTTTTATTGTGGAAGTTGACACATCTGAGGTAGGAGTAGGAGCCATCTTGTCGCAGGGTCCTTCACCTAGTAAATGGCGCCCATGTGCATTCTTCTCTAAGAAACTCTCAACTGCAGAAAAAAATGATGACGTAGGTAATAGAGAGTTGCTGGCCATTAAGTTGGCTTTTGAGGAATAGCACCATTGGTTGGAAGGAGCGATTCATCCTGTTACGGTAACCTGGAGTTGGCTAAACGTCTGAACCCAAGGCAGGCCAGATGGTCGTTGTTTTTTACCAGGTTTAATTTCATTGTCACCTAACGCCCTGGGGTTAGGAACATCAAGGCGGACACTTTGTGGTGTAGCTTTCCTGGGGGGGGGGGTGATTCGCTGGGCAACATAGCTCCGGGAATAAGGTTGATGGGGCAATCATACACCTGATGTGCAGGTAACTCCTGGTCTCGACTTTCAGAGAATACATCAGCAAATTTAGAAATAAACGAAGGTACAACCTTAGTGGTTACAACACAAAGCAATGTGTTAAGACAGTTGTCTATGCAATAATCACTCCAATCAAGAATCTGTCTCGCTTGCCAATCTATGGTAGGGTTATGTTTGCTTAACCATGGTAAACCTAGTACCAACGGAGCAGGCAGACCCTCCAACACAAAACACGAGATGGATTCTTGATGAAAATCACCCACTTTTAAACGGATGTCCTGCACCATTTGTGACAAACATTTCTGGGTGAGTGGAGCGGAATCAATTGCAAACACAGAGATATTTTTGTCTAGTACACTAGTTATTAACCTATGCATACGGACGAACTGACCATCAACTAAGTTAACTCCTGCCCCACTGTCAATAATTACTTCAATTTCCACAGTTTTGGAGTCTACCTTGGCAGACAGGAGAAATCAGGTAATACTGGTAAATGACAGAATTAAATTCTCTGATTCCCCACCCAGACCACCAAGAGTGTAGTGAGGATTAAACACATTTTTTTCTTGGTTTTCGTTAACAAAATGTCCCCTTTTTCCACAAAAAAAGCAGAGTATCTTCTTATTCCTGAGATTCTTATCCCCTTCCAGGGGTAGCTCCCCCCAACTGCATAGGCTCGTCACCAGACATGAACTCAAGAGTCTCTCCACCCAGAGTGTCAGAGGGGGGCGCCATCTTATATGATCGTACGTCCTGAGATTGAGGAACCTTAGATCTCTCCCTCAGGCGTCTATCTATACATACAGCAAGGGACATAGCCACGTCTAATGACTCAGGATATTCGTGGAACGCCAACGCATCCTTCAGACTCTCGGATAACCCTAGACAGAATTGATTACGGAGAGCTGGATCATTCCACTCCGTATCTGTAGCCCATCTCCTAAATTCAGAGCAATAGGTCTCCGCAGAACACTCTCCCTGCCAAAAGCCACGTAACTTGGTCTCGGCCAGGGAGATCCCATCTGGGTCATCATAGTTAAGACCTAGAGCTTTAAAAAAATTAATCTACCGACCGGAGGGACTGTGATCCGGTCGGCAACGAAAAAGCCCAAGACTGAGCGTCACCTTTAAGCGGAAAAATGATTTCACCCACTTTTTGACTCTCATCCCCAGTAGAGTGGCCGTAGTTTAAAATATAATTTGCACGACTCCTTGAACCGAATAAAATTGTCGCTTCCCCCGGAAAATCTGTCCAGGAAAGCCACCTTGGGTTCAGGGCAGGCCTGGTTCCCGCTGTCGGAACCAGCCACCTGTGGTCTCTGAATCAGTGATACGGTCGTGCAGAGGTCAGCTACCTTCAAAGACAGCCCCTGCAGTTGTGCGACCAGTGCAGCAGAGATAGTATCCATCGCTGCACTGACACAAACTAAAATGGCGGTTTTGGGCAGTTGATAATGTCAAGGGGTGAGAGAAACACCTGAATAAAAATAGAAGGATAAAAACAATGAACTAGGCCTCAAAGGCTAGGGAGAGGGAAACGGTCACCATCTACGAAAACCCTAAACCTAGCCCTGACTCCTGCCATTATGGAAGACCCTGAAGGTGGGAATACTCATACACCAGAACCTAGGTGCTAGTAGCCCTGAATTGCCCTAGGAGTAGTGGGAGTAGTAGGACCACAAGCTGCAGCTGAGACAAGAGGTGCGGTCATTACCAACAACAACACTGAAACAAGTGAAAACAAAGAGACTGTCAGATAACCTTACGTGTAGCTCAGATCATGTCTCTCAGATCTTCTAACCTTAGTCGCGGGAGGGACTGTGACACAGAGGATGATGACTAACTAGAAAAAAATAAATAGGTATGGTGCATTTAGGATTGGTTCAAAGGATCTCCCCAATACCGGTCTAATTGGACGTAATAGAGCATTCATAGTTAAAGTCGCTGAGGAAGCAGACCAGCATGAGTAGATTTTCCTAATCTATGTCCTTATACTCTACCTTTCCCATTTATGATTTCATAATAGAATCATATTGGGACTTGGTTCCATGTTCCTGAAATGAAGGGTGCTGTATGTACAGTACTCATTTCTTCTTTCTGACAGGAAACAATCACAAAAGATTGTTTCAAGCAACAGTCATCTATTTCTGTATGTGGCCTAAATCCTCCGCAGATAGGGAGCAGACCACTGAGGCCCCTCTTTTGCACAATCAGCTAGAGTATGTAGAAGTAATCTGTAGCTGGTTCAGATTCTTGGAGATCTACAGCTGGCTGGAGTTTCCGTTGCAGTTGGCTATAATGCTTGTCTATATGAGATGGATATCACTGGTATGCCAAGGTCATCAGCAGCTGCATTAAAAATCTGGAGCACCAGTTTAAGCTGAACTGTGTTGTCTGTGCAATGATTTGTAATTCTGTCTAGCCACAATTGTGGTTCTTACATGTGCTCCAGATAGCCAGAGGTTGACCTCTTCTTTTGGGGTTAAGCAATGGCAATGTAAAACATTAATGTCAGGTACAAGTTTTAGGCCATTTGTGATTGTGACAAAACTTGCCCATCTATTTCTACCTTTTGCATACTTCAATCGGTTGGTGACTACCTATCACCACCATAGGGCCCTCTTCTCCGCTTCTTAATAAATCTCCATTACTCTTTTTTCTCCCCTTTATAATATTAGCTAATATTAGTTAAGGTCCCCCAATCACTGATCAGTTCAGCAATTGCTTTTATGCTTTTCTTCAGTCAGCAAATTAACTGTCCTCTGCCTCTTCAAATATTCAATAATCCGTTTTTGCTCTTCAGCCCACATAACAACAATTTACCATTCTGTCCACTTCCCTCAAGTATTTGTTCAGTTGCAATTCTTCTCCCTCTTCTTTCATGCTACACTACTAGTACTGTGACTCTTATCCCCCAACCTGATATTGCATATCTCACATTATTGCACATTTACCATGAAAAGTGTATCCCTCACCATGTTTCAATGAATGCTTTTAAATAGATCTCACGGTGCCCTTTGCTATAAACATCTATTTTTAGCACTATTTTACTTTGTAGGTTCAGTTTTGCTTAAAATTTTAACTAAAAAGTTTATGAACCAAACTTTTTTTTTTTTTAAGAATTTACTCCCTCCAATGGGAACAACAAAATCGACTCTAAGGGGTTTTAACCCATATAATCTATAAAATATCCCCATCTAAACAAAAAAAGTTTTGGCTTCACACACCTTTTAGCTGAACTCTAGGCATATATGAAGAGCTGTGAAAATTTTCTTGTTGTGCTGCATCTCTTTTACTGTCCAGTCACAGGTTGGGTCTAAGATGATCTGGGCTCAGAGTATATGTGTTAAATGATGCCATCAATAGTCTAAGGAGTTCTAGAGGCAGAAAAGAAGTACTGCAGGAGAAATAGCTGAAAATACAGTCAACATGTTATTTTTATCAGATATCATTTCATGTGGGCTTTGTAGTATTTTTGATGTGGATTTCACATCTGTGTTTAGTTTTTCTCTAGCACGTCCAGTTTTTGTGATGCAGCTAATTAAATATTGTGTGAAATTCGTTAAAAATAGCCTTAACATATTACAACATTAAATGACAGTTTTCTTTTTTTAAGGTTATAGACCGCAGTAACTGCTATTGATTTCATTTGTCATCATGCCTAGAAATTGCCTTAATGATCCAGACAGTTTCTGTTACGTGTGTGGTTCATTAATTAAGAAAGCACAACGTCACCAAATTACCTCATAGCTTTAAAAGATATACAAATTATATTTCAGCTGTCCACTTGGTGACCAGGATAAATCTTGGGCTCCACATGTCATCTGTACCAGTTGTTCCAACGGACTGTGGATTGCCCATGCTGTAAACCTAAAGGAGTCCTATGACAACATAAAGTTACTACTTGAAGCAATCCAGTATAAAACACACCAATGGAACATCTGTGGGGATATAAATTTCATTGGCTTGCTGATGGGAATGTCAGGAGGATTCACAAAATATTGCTGTTTCCTGTGGGACAGCCCATCTATGGGAGACCATTATGTCAAGCGTGATTGGCTACCAAGAGATACCTATAAGCCCGGAACAAGCAGTGTCAAGTTTCTGCCTCTGGTTGATCCGCATAAAATATTTCTGCCACCTCTCCCTATAAAGTTAGGCTTGATGAAGAACCTTGTAAAGGCCATGGGTAAATCAAACTCCATGGGTTTTCAGTACCTTGTTGGGAAGTTTCAAAACATAGACACTCCAAAAATAAAGGAAGGGATATTTATAGGGCCACAGATCAAGTCTGTTTTGCAGGATGCTGTTTTCAAACAATCTCTCCCAGCAGCTGAGCTAGAAGCTTGGGATACATTCATGTGGTTGTGTGAAAATTTTCTGGGCAACCATAAGTCTCCTGCATACAAGGAAGCGGTTCAGAATCTGCTTGATTCATACCAGAAACTGGGTTGTTGCATGTCATTAAAAATAAATTTCTTGCACTCACATCTAGAATTCTTCCCGGAAAATCTTGGAATGGTGAGTGACAAACAAGGAGAACGTTTTCACCAGGACATTCAGTTAATAGAGCACCACTACCAAAGTTTCAGGTATGATGGCTGACTACTGCTGGATGCTGGACTGCGACAATCCAGACAAAGAGTACACAAGGAAAACACAACTCTAAGCATTTCTGAAGAAACAATGATACCGGACTGACACTGTTCAGTAGATCTTTACCACAGTGTGCCTTATTTTACTTCACACTGAAGATGTATTAACATTCACGTCAATGGTGCTTACATTTTAGTACAAAATACATATTGTACAAGCACATACAATTTTAACTATAATAGTACTCATAAATCGAAATACTGATTTAGAAAAGTTTGCTGTGGTTTCTGATAACTATAAAAACTAATTTTTTGTTGACCTGTGTTATTTTTGTCATGTTTATGCCAGAATATGTCAGCAAATACAGCTTTTTGGCATTTTTTTGTCAAACTTTTCTATTGTGTTATTGCTGTCTGATGTTCTGTAAAGCTGAAAGCTGTATAGTTCACACTAAGCATTGCAAACAATTCAGTGCCCCTGATTCATCAAGCAAAATCGGATTATCGCTTGCGCATTCGTATTAGCGATCCGGAATCGTGCGCGATCGCGCTATTCAACAACTGAAAAAGATCGCGCACGGAGCCGCGCTTATCCGACAGCTTTTTACTGGCGATCTTGCATTGAAAGTCACTGTTCCCCTAAAAAATCATTCATACTCGAGTCCGGACCGCGGTAATCCGCGATCGCTGGCCGCGCGTACTTTCGCGCTTCCAGCAAGCGCGGATTTCATTGATGAATCAGGGGCAGTCTCTCAGCAACTGAGCTAAAAAAAATCCTTGGAATCACAGAGACACCGGATTTTATTATCTGGATTTCATTTTTCCAGGCAACAAAAACAATAATGAAAGTGGATATGTAGCTGCTACAAATCATTGCTGGAGAGTCACCTCTGTGATTTAGCCCATAAGCTGAGAAACCCTTGAAATATTTTTCACTTCTCAGGGAACCCCTATTTAAACCAAATGTTCCTTAGATGTCACTGGAGTCATGCAGTTGGCTTTACCAAGTGGTGTTGGTCCCAGAAATATGCAGCCTTTTTGGTTGGGAATGGCTAACCATTTTGTATCAACAATATTGTAGTTTAAATCATTTGTGCTGGGGCGTGGCTGGCCGGCTTGCAAGATATCAGCGTGAGATCCAAGCTCCAGAAAGACAAAAACACTGATTTATAGTGGGGGGGGGGGCTTTCTTCTTCCTTGAGAACACTTTGAAGGGCATATTGCACATAGGGAGAAAGGAACAGTGTGGTGAATGTCATTCGTTTGATCTCAACGTTCGTACACAGTATTCACTTCCTGTGGTGCACGTCACTTCCTGTATCTTTCAAACAATCGCATCTATCGTGTGTACAATATCTTTGAACGATCGTGTCATTATCTGTATGTACAGGGTCGGTGCTAAACGATCGTTCGCAGATATCGTGCAGGATCGTTTGTCGTTTGTTTACAAACAATAATAATTGGAAGTGTGTATGCAGCTTTAGGCACAAGCGACAATTTCTTTAGTGATACATTTAAACTACAGTGTAGGATCACCGGATCGTTAACCATCCTGAAGATCATGACTAAACACAAGAAAGGGAAGACAGACCCGCAAAAAGTATCTTACTATTTCAGGCCGAAGGGATCCCGCGCCGACTCCTCCCCCACGGCTTCTCCTTCAGCACATACTTCTAATGATTCCCCTCACCAGCGGAGCTCGGAGAGTGCCGGAGGTTTATACAGCAATGCAGGGGATACCTCTCACCATGTAATGTCGCCTTCTGGATCGCCATGTCCGGCCAGAGTGGAGGTAGGTCCTAAACCTAATTCTCCTAAGAGTGAACGTGGGGTGGCAGAGTCGGGTGGAGGCCCTATAGGTAGGGTAGCTTTAGAACAACCCAAAATTGTGGATCTGGAAGATCGTTCTTGTCGCAACATTATTAAAGTGAGAAGTGTCCCTGAATCTATTAATCGTGGGGAGTTGGCTTCATATATCAAACAGCTGTGCCAGTCCATACTACCGATGGCCACGGATTTGGAGCTAACTATTGACAGGGCACACAGGAGAACAAACCTTCGTTCCTTTCACCTGACACACCAAGGGATGTCCAGGAATCGACCGGAACCTGAAAGAATATTAGAGCAATGTATGTGCCTAACTCACGGCATGCTCAGTACTGATTGCTTGTCTCTCATAAAGTTTATATATTGGTATTGTAACGGTTGCCAATTTCACCTGGTTAGTAAACAGGGGACTCTTTTTTATCTTTCCTAATATCTTTCAATGTTTTTCTCTTTTTTTAAAAAATATTTATGCTCAGTCCACGTGCTTATTTTAGTTTTATTTGCGATCAAAGATGGGAATTTTTCTTTTTTACTTTTATTCATATTTTTTGTTCATGGAATCCTTTGCAATTTCAGCTGCAGTTTAACATGCCTGCTCTCTGTTTCGTATTGTCACCTTAAACACTAGAGGGCTTAATAACCCTTTCAAGAGAGCTTTATTGCAACGGATAGCCCGGAATCTCCAAGTGGAAGTCTTATTTGTTGAAGAGACTCACTTCCATCGTTCTAAAATGCCTACTTGGAACCTAAAGTCTTTCTTGCAAAACTGTTTTGCTTGTGCTAAAAAAAGAAACGGAGTTATGATTGCCATCAAAGACTCCCTCAATTTTCAAAATATCAATCAATGGAAAGATGATGAGGGAAGATACCTTATTCTTATTTGCAAAGTAAATTCTATGCTATTTACATTAGTGAATGTGTATTCACCTAACTCTAACTACATTCTTTCCTACTGAAATTGTTTAAGCGGGTTACCAAGGTGTATTTAACAAAGTGGCATCTACAGGGGAATTTCCAAAGGAGAGGCTTCAGGCTGTAGTAATTACTTTGCCTAAAGTAGGGAAAGATGCCTCGCTTCCCAGTCAATATAGACCAATACCTCTTCTAAATTCTGATATTAAAATATATGCTAGGGCTCCCATGCTGAGAATATTCAAGGTTCTTCCATGTCCTATTGGATCTGACCAGGTGGGCTTTGTGAAAGACAGACAAGCCCCAGATTGAACAAGGAGGGTGAATATTTTTAGACATGTAGAGCTCTGCAAACGTCCTTCCCTGTTGTTATCTTTAGACCTAGGGAAGGCTTTTGACAGGGTCCATTGGGGATACTTTTGTAATTCTTTGGTAATGGATACATTTGGATTCCAGGTATGGCTGAAGTCAGCTATTATGTCGCTATACTCTAAACCAAGTGCTAAATTGTTTACATCGGGGACCCTTTCATCTTCTTTCCATATCATGAATAGCACTCGCCAAGGGTGCCCTGTACCTCCAGGTATATTTACAATGTTGATAGAGCCATTGGGGGAGAAGATTCGAGCTGATTCCAAGGTGAAAGAGGTGAACGTTATGGGAAGGGACCACAAAATCAGTCTCTTCACAGACGATATTATTCTTGTTTTAAATTACCCCTTATCGTCTTTACGTTCAGTTTTGCAGATCATTGTCCAATATAGTAAAGCCTCTTACTATAAACCTAATAGGTCTAAATTGCATATACTGCTACTACAAATGCTTGACAATCTTTTAACTAAATTGAAAGCTAAATTTAACTTGGGGATCAAACACTATATCTTTTCTTGGAATTTTGTTGACGACCTGCTCCACCAATATGTATGAATATAAATACAAAAAACTTCTTTCATTGCCTACTGAACTGGCAACTCTTAGGAAACAATAATTTTCAATGTCAGGGAGAATAGCGGCATTTATGTTCCTCCTTCCTAAATTTTCATATTTATTTAGAACAGTTGTAATCCTGGGACCTAAACATTTCTTTACGGAATCTCAAAATTTAGTATCTGCTTTCGTGTGGAATAAAAAGAAGCCCCATTTCAGCCAAAGTATATTGATAAAACATAGAAAAAATGGGAGGAATGGGGCTCCCCAATGTTTCAAAATATTACCCAGCATCTATCTTTGCACAGGTACAATATTGGTGGAATAATAATGTGCATTTCCTAAATCCACGGATTTTTCCAAACTTCCAAAGAAGCCAGAAAACTGGGTTTACCTCTTCCATATTGTGGTTACCTGACAATGCAAGCCTCATTGCAGATATGGCAAAGTCACTTGATTTTCCATTGCAGGTAGCTTGTGGTCATATCCTGATCATACTGAACTGTTACCTGATAGACTAAACTTTGCCTCGCAAGCAAAAAGCTATGATTGTCACTCAAGAAGAATCGTGCTAATCTCAGGTTAAAATCAGTGGTCTCCCAATGTCGTTTATTAATCTGCCCTGGCAGATTGATCAACAACTGATCACGAGTATGATTTTGTTGCATAAAACAAGTAAAAATATTGTGAAGTGAAGGGAATTATTCCTTGCAGTGTTAATTCACTTTGTTAAACAACCTAAACTCCTAAATAGTTACTTAAAGTAAATCAACCTGCATGATCTTTCTCTACCAGGTGAACTGTGATTGTTTGACATTAATAAAGACTGCATAGATCTTATTACTTTTATTACAAAAAGGCAAGAATTATGTTTTCACTAGGCAATTGTCAGTACCATGTAATACACTGCATGTCTCTAAGTAGCACTTATGCTGAAAAAAAGTTTTTCTGGACTAAAAAGGTTTATTTCTTTGAATTTTTTTTCATGCTGTGAGGCTCGAGGAAGGCAGAGAGGCAACATGATACAGACAACAAATTACTTGGTGCAAATACAGTGGTACCTCTTAAAAGTCCACTTTGGAATAAGTCCAATTTGGTATAAGTCCTGCTTGGACACGAAAAATTTTGCTTGGTATACAACCTTGCCTTGGTATACAACCTTTGTGCTAGAACTTGTATGGGTCAAAATGAGTAATAACACCGCGCACTACCCTTATTTACCTCTCTCGAGACAAAGCCACGACTACCCACGAGCGTCAGTTCGCCAGTTGCTACCATTCAGTGAACAACCCGCGCGATAACTCTCTGTGAATTTCTTAACATCTCGTCCTTCCTTCTCAGCACCATTCTAGTAGGCACTCGGCTCTTCTCAGTAAGGTAAAGGGAGGTTAAATTTTCATTTATTTCATCTAATTGCTTTTGTGTTTATGTATTTTAGTATTAGGCCATGTTTAAATTATTTAAAATAGCCCCATCAATGTATAAAACCAATACAATAGGATTTTTTTTCATGGGAACAAATGTATTATTTTCCCTTTATTTCCTATGGGAAACAGTGCAGTACAAGGCATGGCAAATCAGTAATGGGGAAAGTTTAAAAAGATTTTCACATAGCCCTCTGACTGCTCAGTTTTTGGTAGAGTAGCTGGAGATCAGTTCCTCTTTAAAATGTTTCATTTCCTGTCCATACAATACATGTTTATTTCTTTTATTACTTTAAAATTCATTCATTCATTCACCAAATAAATAATAATATATGCATCATATGTAAAACCAAATATATAATAAAGTTAACATCATGTTTATTACCAAATATATAAAAATATATTCATCGTGAAATGCCAAATTGATAATAAGCAATATATGCTCCAAGGGATTTATAAAACAAGAAATCAGAAATTGTCCTTATGGGAAACTTCCAGGTTCATGTGTTTTAAAGACAGTAATTGATTTCCACCAGAGACTGATTGAGGGAATGTCAGGTTCATCAATTTTTAAATAGAGCCCCATGTGTAATGCCATATATATAATAATATATGCTTCATGTGTAATACCAACTATATAATTATGTATCATATGTAATCATAATCAGGACCCAAAGCACTTCTATTTAAACAACAGGCGAGGTCACGTTGGGACCCTGGTCACATGCCCAAATCTCAAGTGCCCAAATTATAAATGCAATGGAAATTAATCCAGGGAAATGACACAGGAATTTGAACAGATTTGGACACACTATTTTACTGTGCCGCTCCCATCTCCTGCCTTTGGACTGATTTATCCATCTGGACTCCAACACATCCTCTGCTGCTGCTGCCGCCATTCTGAACTGGTATTTCATCAAACTATCTCTTTGACTGAATCATCATCCCCCACTCCTGGAACTCGGCAAGTTTACAAGCCTCACTTGAACCCATATTACTGGACTGCTTCTCTTGGACTTCAGTTTGCCACATTGTTTATTGTACGCATATGGTTCCCAATTATCTGTAAAAAATGTATTATTCACCCTGCTCTGTCTTTGTTGGCACTACTCCCTGTCCTCCCCAGTCTGATGACTCATTGTCTCTCTGCTCCTTCACTCTCCTTATTTCTCTGTCTGTGCTCCTTCACCTTTCTACTCTACTGATACACTCTGGTGACATCTCACCCAACCCTGGTCCCCCACACAGCATCCCCCTTCCATATACTCTCAGCAAGACCTTCCCTTCCCCTAACCTCATCCCCATTCACCCTACCCATAAGTCCTTACCCCCTCTCTCTGGCAGTCTATGGAATGCCAGATCTGTTGGTAAACAAATTAACCTCCATACACAACATTCTCCCGTCTAAATCTCTGAACTTTCTGGCTCTCACTGAAATTTGGCTTTCCTCCTCTGACTCTGTCTCTGCTGCTGCTCCCTCCTATGGAGGCCTGCACTTTACACATACCCCTAGACGTGGTTTCTCCTCTCACCTAACTGTACATACAGAGTCCTTCCTACCCCACCCTCTCTCATTTTCACTTCTTTTGAAGTCCACTCTGTCTCTTTAGCCCCTCACCTCTCATTGTGGCTGTTGTCTACCACCCCTCTGGCCCAGTATCACAATTTTTGGATAACTTTGCATCCTGGCTCCCACACATTCTTTCCCATGACCTGCCCACCCTCATCCTTGGTGACTTTAATGTTGCAAAGGATGAGCCCAACCTTTCCTCCTCAGCCAAACTGTTCTCCATTACCTCCTCATTTGGACTCACACAGAGGCCCTAATTCATCAATGAAACCCGGGCTCGCTGGCCGCGCGTACTTTCGCGCTTCCAGTGAGCCGGTTTCCTCACTGCCAGCCGGATTCCTGCCTTAATAATAATGAGCAATAGGGGTCGCGAATCTGCCAATTAAGGCGATTAGATTTCAGCTGCGCGATTAAGGAGGATCTGTTAAGAGGGCTAAGGGTAATATGTGTGCCATTAGAAAGAATGATTTTTTAGGGGAACAGTGACTTTTAATGCAAGCTCGCCAGTGTAAAGCTGCCGGAGAGGCACGGCTCCGGCCGCGAGCTGATTCAGTTGCTGAATTGCGCGACGGCTTACGATTTCGGATCGCGAATACAAATGCGCGAGCGAGCGTCCGATTTTGCTTGATGAATTAGGTCCAGAAAATCAATGGCCCCACACACATAGCCGGACACACTTTAGACCTGGTATTTTCTAAACTCTGCAACCTCACCCTCCTAGACAACTCACCATTTCCCCTTTCTGATCATAACCTTATCACCTTCAACCTGTCGAACTCTTGCCCTCCCTTGCCACATCCCAGACCTGGTCAATGGCAGGGAGATATCCGTAACATTGACCACAACCTCTACTCAAACTGCCTTGCGTCCCTAACCCCCTCCCTCTCTAAAATCCTCTCCCCAGATGAAGCTGCCACCATGTTAAGCCATTCTCTTTGCTTGGCTTTGGATAATCACACCAAACAGCTACAAAAGACTGTTCGTGCAGCTGAGCGCAAGTGGAGGAAATCTGGCCACAGCGCTGACTTAATTGACTACAAAGCCAAGCTACAATGCTAACACTGAAC
This sequence comes from Pyxicephalus adspersus, assembly GCF_032062135.1. Classification (NCBI taxonomy): domain Eukaryota; kingdom Metazoa; phylum Chordata; class Amphibia; order Anura; family Pyxicephalidae; genus Pyxicephalus; species Pyxicephalus adspersus. The sequence continues at coordinate 59,962,384 of NC_092871.1, read as the reverse complement.
TCACTGTCACCAAGCAAAATTTCTTCATTGCTGTCATTTCCTCTCAAGCTTCCAACCCACGCAACCTCTTCTCTACAATTGACTCCCTCCTAAACCCCACACCTGCTCCCCCCACAACATCATTCTCTCCCCAAGACATTGCCACTTAGAGATAAAATAGACAAAATCAGACATGATGTCTATGCCCACTGAGCCACTCCAACCATACCCTCCCCTTCCACCTGTAAATCAACATTACTGTGGATGAAGTCTTATCTCTTCTCTCATCATCTCCGTCTACTACCTGTCCACTTGACCCAATTCCCTCTGATCCACTCCGTGCCCATTCCTCCACCCTGCCCTAACCAAACTATTCAACCTCTCCCTTTCTACTGGTAAATACCCCTCAGCTTTTAAACATGCCATAATTCTCCCTATCCTAAAGAAACCCTCAATGGACCCCTCCCTACCCTCTAACTACCGTCCTATCTCCCTTCTCCCATACGTCTCCAAACGTCTTGAACGCCTTGTCTACAAGACTCACCGATTACCTGAGCACCAACTCTCTCCTTGACCCCCTCCAGTCTGATTTTAGAGCTGCCCATTCCACTGAAACAGCCCTTACTAAAGTGGCCAATGACCTCATCGGAGCTAAGTCTCAAGGCAACTTTTCCCTGCTCCTCCTCCTTGATCTTTCTTTTGCTTTTGACACTGTTGATCACCCCCTTCTAATACAAATCATGCACTCCATTGGTATCTGTGACACTGCTCTCTCTTGGTTTGCTTCTTATCTGTCTGACTGCTCCTTTCAACTTTCTTTCAATGGTAACTCCTCCTCGCCCACTCTCCTCCCTGTTGGTGTTCCCCAAGGGTCAGTCCTTGGACCGTTGTACATCTCCCCTCTCGGTAGTCTCATATCCTCCTTTGGCTTACAGTACCATCTGTATGCTGATGACACTCAAATCTTTATTTATTATTTAGAACATTTCCAGGTCCTGTCACTTTCACCTAAGCAACATCTCCAAAATCTGCCCCTACCTGTCCCGAGACCACCAAACTCCTTGTACATGTTCCTATCATCTCTCGTCTGGACTACTGTAACCTCCTCATCTCTGGTATTCCATTAACCTGACTCTCTCCTCTACAATCTATTATGAATGCTGCAGCCAGACTCATCCATCCTTCCCACCGTTCCTCTTCTGCTGCATCTCTTTGCAGATTTCTACACTGGCTTCCATTTCACCTTAGAATCAAATTCAAGCTCCTGTGCTTTGCCTTCAAATCCCTACACAGTTATTGTCCCACTTACATTTCTGACCTGGTAAAAAAGTACTCTCCCAGCCACTCTCTCCGCTCCTCCAATGACCTACTAATGACGTCCTCACTCATAACCTCATCACACGCATGGCTACAAGACTTCTCTAGAGCTGCCCCAACTTTCTGGAATGGTCTTCCTCATCCTATTTGGCTTGCTCCTACTTTCTGCTCATTTAAAAGAACACTCAAAACCCATTTTTTCAAACTTGCCTACCCATCTTCTTCTGTCTTTTGAAACCATCACTACTTCCCACCACTACATATCCCCCTCCTATTGTGTGTAAATTCCCCCACCTACTGGATTGTAAGCTCTTCAGGGCAGGGTCCTCTCCTCCTGTATCACTGTCTGTATCAGTCTGTCATTTGCAACCCCTATTTAATGTACAGTGCTGCGTAATATGTTGGCGCTATATAAATCCTGTTTATTATTAATAATATTAATAATAATAGTAATAATAACAAATATAAAATTTAAATATATACGAATCACATATATTACCAAAGTTCTTGATGAATTATTGAGCTCATAGATGAGCTGTAGAGCTTAACCTTCTAATTAATGAGTAATTACATTAAAGGGATTTAAATGTATGTCCTGTTCTCACCTTCTCAGTCTGGGTGACAGAAACTGAAAACTGCCATCAAACAGAAAGCATCTTCAGACTAGCATTTCTTGCAATTACAATGGTCTCCGGACTATCCTGCTTAATGTGGCATAAGGGCAGTCCAGATAACAAAAAGGCAGGATAGTCTAGAGTTTTATTAATACAGTATTAAACTTACCTCAACACACAGGCCAGCGCTCCACACGCTGCACTCGCGGACATCCGACACAGAAGAAGTGGAGCCAGGGAAGTGATGAGCAGGCAGCAGGGATGTCCCAACCACAGCAGACACCCACTCACAACGTCACCTAGCGCCCCCTAGGAGAATTTTTTTTTAACTAGACCGGATAGTACAGAGGCCAGATAGTTGCGAGACAGATATTCGAGAAGGTACTGTAGTTTTACTGCTCCAAATTTAGAGGGAGTTTAGATTTTCTCCCTTCATGACCTTTATTTTTTTTCAGTCCTGAGAACTCATATTAACTGACATTGCATCACATAATGGAGGTACAATAGTTGAGTTGTTTTATTTCTAACTTCAAGCGCTGAACATGTCACGCAATCCTTGGAATTAGGGCTTGGCTACCTATGACGAAAGGTCAAATATCTGCAGAGTTTAGCTAAGGTGACTATAAAGTAATAGGGCTCTCCAAGGCTGGAGAGGATACACTTTCATCAGTTAAGCTGGTTGATCCAGCAAACCTGGAATGGATTTCTTCAAAGTCATTTGTTATTTGCTAGTAAAAATGTTTTGAATCCTAGATCAGATTTATTCCAGGTTTTCTGGATCACCCAGCTTCACTGCTGAAAGTGTATCCTCTCCAGCCTTGGAGAAATCAGGCTCATAAATTACATTCCTCAAAGGGACCCAAGCCTGAAATGTTAAGAGGGAAAAAAAGAAATCAGACATTTAAGTGTATTTGATGTTTGCTGGACTCACTATGGGCCAGTGCTGCATCTAAATCCCATGATCCTCAATTTCCATAATTCAGCATTTCAACATCATTTACAACACACAAGAATAACCTTTGATGCTCTCTACATTGTCTAATTTGTCCAACTGCTTATAAGTATGAAAGATTGACATTATAACTAATATAAACTTTGAGAATAAATACCAGTCAATAGACAGTAAATAAAGGAAATCATATTAATGATTTTATAATGAAAGTTACCGTATTTTCCGGTGTATAAGATGACTTTTTAACCCCGAAAAATCTGTGCCAAAGTCGGGGGTCGTCTTATACGCCGGGTACTTACCTGCAGCTTGCTTCCCCTTGCTTCATATGTCCGGCGCGGCCGAGTCCCCGCTCTGTGCGGGGAGTATGAAGCAAGGGGAAGTAAGCTACACACAGAGGAGAACGTGAGCCTGGATTGGCTCTCCAGCAGAGGAGGAGTGTGGAGCACGCGAGGGGCAGTGTAGGCTGTTACCTCCTCCTGTATCCCTGCTCCAATTACCAGTACTGTACTGTTCCTTCTGCCTGTCAGATCTCGCTATTGTGCGAGAACTGAGAAGCAGAAGGAACAGTACAATACTGGGCATATAAGACCCCGAACTAATTGGTTAGAGTGGTCTGCCAATTAATTGACAGACCACTCTAACCAGTTGGGGGTCGTCTTATATGCCCAGTCGTCCTATACACTGGAAAATACGGTACATTAGTTTTACATTATTCCCCACTGTCTAGATTGGCTTTTCTTAACTAGGGATCATTACAACCCTAGGGTTTATCAGTGGCATTAGTTAATTGGTATCCCTTCTGATAGTTCTACTGCCAATACCAACATGGGAGCCTCTCCTCACCTAAGTAACCATTGACTCCAAAGTCTGTGGCATTAAATATATCTGCATTTGTTTTCCTTCTGTGGAACCCAAGCAGCATAGTAAAAACTAAAAGAAACAGAAGGGGTTCTACACCATGAAAAAAAAGAAAATGTAAAGTAAGGTAAAATGAATAATTATGAGTTCCCTTTCATCAGAGCATTAGAAGCTTGTTTAAATGCTGAGCTCAGAGAAAACAAAAGATTTAATATTAGTGTAAACAGATTTGCTTTTCACATTTTTTTCATTTGATTTGGGCAGTCTTACAATAGACATTTGTTGCAGAGCTCCTTGTTCCATTACCCAATCTCTTCCACCCAAGGGGACACTGCACTCTTCTAGGAATCACTACAAACTAGAAACCTTATTTTAGAACCCAGCACTTCTCTCACATGGATTTAGCATGGAAATCTGCCAAATAATCCAACCTTTCTAAAACCTTTTTAGGATATTCCAAACAATGTCCAGACTATACCACATGTTTTATTCCTCAATATACATGTCCAGGAACATACATGATGAAACATATGTAATAATGAAGAAGAGGATTTCCTCTGGATGCCTCAGATACTGCAAACACTTTTACTGTGATCATACAATGATTCATATGTGATATATTGCAGCTTACTGGTCTATTTTATTCATTTTGATCTTTATTTTCACACTTTGGAGTTTTGGGTGCTTCAAACGTGGTGCTCCAACTTGTCCTGGTGCACATTCCACAAAGTTAAATGACTATTGGTTGTAGTGTGTAAAACCTGGGAAATTAAGCACAGACATCTCACCAATAGGCAAATCTGCTTCACCTCATTGGCCCCCTCCCCTTTCCCTGTTTTTCAAACCTGAGTGCATCAGTAATTATTTAGGCACCGATGCCATAAATATTGGTAAAACCCACAAAATCACTACTTCTAGCACAGTTTACACTGTACATAGCTGAATAAATCCAATTTGAAACAATGGCAAGTGCACTGCTATGCTGATTGTAGACAGCAGGTGCCATAGTGTTTAACCCAATTACATGTTGTAGGCCTGGTAGGTTACTGAATGGAAATCTACATAGAGGCTACCATTGCCGAATTACTTGTTTCTTGGTAGCCATGATAATTGACTTTAGTGCATTAAAGTCCCTAAAAAAGAACTTTTAAAAAACTTTAACTTACCTTATCCCTTGCTGTGGTTGTCATGATTACAGTGCCTGACTGGTAATCTTGCATTGTCAGTCCTGTTTTTTGCAGTTGCAATACCAATAAAAAGGACAGTTTGCTGCTCCAATTGCCTTCCCTCAACTGTGCCAAAGCTCAGTTTTCTAAGCTTGAAAACCATACTGTTTTACAACCACACTGTAATGTCCACAAAAACACCTATGACCATTTCCAGGCTACTTTAAATAATTGGTATTTTTCACGATTCTTCTTTATATAGTTTTAAAGGAGGGCTATGATCATTTACCAAAAAGTGCATAATATATACAGTATATATTTTGTATATACATAAATATTCACGTACAAGGTACAATACAATACACGCTATTTCAAACATGTAGAAGGGTGGCTAAAGGGGGAGCACTTTGTTCCATGCAGCCCCAACTCTACATTAATATATTTTTTACATATTTGTTTGGGTTCCCTTTTACAATCAAAAAACATAAAAAAAAGTTTAATGATCATTAGACCTAAATCAGCCCTAGACTGCATATGCATATGAGGTTGGGGTATTTGATTGCAACATACTTTAGAGGCACTGAGAGATGCAAATGCTATTTTTCTATATATGATTTTGATTTGACATATTTCATTTGGTTTGATGTCTATAGACTTCATTTAATTACTGGACAAAAGTGTTGTACAGTTTTCATACAACACATTACTGCATTTGTCTTCTGAGGAAAAAATAAAGTATCCCACTTACCTTTCAATGTATACATTTTATTTGTTTTTATTTATTTTAAAATATTACCCTAAAATCACATTACCCTTCCACATTTTAAATTTATTTTTTTTTTATAACATTTTATATCTATCTCCTATTTTCCCTTTCATTATAAAGGTTCTCCTCCTCCTCTCTGCATCCAGTCTCTAAAAGAGCAGTTCCTTCTGCAGATGTCCCAGTGAAAAGTCAATAATATTTATTGCTGCAAGACAATGTGGATTTATTTATCTGTTTGTAAGGGTGACTCGCCCCCTGAAAAGGCCGCACTGTCTGTGTGTGTAAAGCCCCGTGTACCCACTCCATGGGCCACCGTGTAAGCTTGTGCATTCCCTGTGTAACACAGCTGTGCTCTTATACATAAATCCAATTGGTATGTATTTTGTGTGGCTTTATTTACTAAAATAATACGGAGCAATAGTGTGCATCAACTAATCACATAACAGCTTTCTTGGTTACACTAATGTATATGAATTTTACACAAGTACTAAATAAGCAGTATGTGCTTATTATATATGATATATATAGAAAATATATAATGTGTACTAGCAAAATAAAACATATTAGCAACTATTTATTAACCTTAGTTGTGCACTGAAGAACGATTGGGAGCCGATGGATTGCATTGGGAAAACAAACCTTTTTAATACATAAGGGCTTTCCCGATAGTACACTATTAGATAAATTATGGAAAGATAGGAAGCATGTCTAATCTATACTAACCAATCACAGAAAAGCTTGAAGCCATTATCCTGTGACAAGTGTATAGGTTTTTTCTGATTAGAATTCATTTTATTTAGAATTATTTATCATAGATTACTGCCCCTTCCACCATTGTCATTGGATAGATAGACAACTGCAGGCAAACAGATACATCAACAGCAAAACGACCAATATTACCTTATTAGCTTTTTGTACCATCCTTCACAGGCTCCTAAAGTATATATATAAACCCTAAATCTATTGAACAGAATGTATAGCATCATGGCTCAATTTTCTGAGAAGGGAAATCTTCCAATGGGGACACATTTTCCTTAAAAAGGGAAATTTCCTCTTGCATCTTTGGGAAACATCCCCAAATGTATGCAACCAGCATAAAAAAAATTTCAGGCCTTTAAAAAATTCCCATTGTATCCAAAAATTGGAGCTGCACATTACTTTAGGCAAAATTTCGAAAAGGGTTCTCTGGAGATCTGGCCTTCTTACAGGTTGACAATGCTAAGCCACTATCAGAGTTCTTCTAGTTGGCCTTTGGGTTGCCCATCTGATACACGGGCTACAATGGTGCTGCCAACTGAACAGCATCAGTTTTGGGTTTAATTTATCATTTCTACCAGGAAAAGAATGTACACAGCAATCTAAAATAGTGTCACTCAAGTGTCCTAAACAAAAAGATACTCCTTTACTTTAGAGTATCCTTTTCCTTCAGTTACATCAGAATCATTGTAGGTTAATTGGCTACTCCTGCCCAAAAACCCTTGGACCAACCAATCACAGAGAAAAAATAAACCTGGGATGTCCATTTAAGATATAAACATACACAGATATGGGTGCATATTAAAAGATCAATCATTCCTTTGAGCGACTGTGCAGTTCTAAAGATTTAGGTAAATTGCAAAACTATAACCTTTGTATTTGGGGAGTATCATAGAACAAAATTCTTCTCACCAAACCCAGTAGAATGAATGTTATGTGTTAAATTTGAGTAATTTAGAACAAATAGTTCTGAGTTGAATTTGTAGTTTGTCCTACTGTTGTCCAACCCTGCCTTACAGTAACCTCCAGCCATCTATGGAACAATCACAGACACATCATTATGTGATTCACCAAAGACTCACATCAAAAATTTAAGATTAAAGTTAATGTAAAGCCAAAATTTTTTTTTTGGGGGGGGGGGGGTTTGGGTAGCGTTAGGAAGGGTTAGGACTCCTGTGAAGATTTTGTTAATGTCTGAGTTACCTATTAGTCCAGTTGACCACTAGCTGTGATACAGACAATGATAGGAAATCCAACATTTTTGAGTTAACACAGGAACCAAAGGGAAACTTTCCAGTGAGTAAACCTGATCTTGTGCCAACTGTCTGAGTGGAGATATCCCCCTGCTTCAGAGAGATCACTTACTTTCTGCTGTATGCCTGGGACAAGTAGAAAGAATAATCCTAATGTGACATTTCTCAGGCGCAATTAAGAAGACAAAGAACCAAGTCTCCAAAAAATTGAATCAGAGCTTCTTGCAAATGGTTTTGCTTTTGCACTGTTTTATTAAGCCAACCTGATTTTGTTTTGTACAGCTCCCCCAGCATCATTTCACAATGCAGGGCTTAGTATATGAACAATGCCTACCCAGAGCATTTATCAATAGGCAAAAAAACATATGGGTCATGAACTTTCTTGAACTTTACAGGCCTGATACATCAATTGGTGGTCTTTATTGACCACTGGGCAAGTCAGATGGGTTCCCTGTTATCGGAACAGAATGTGTCATTGCACAATCGCTTCGACAAAATGGCCATGAGTTCCAAGATGGAACGCATCCTCCATCTACAACTGTGCTTGGCCAGGTATTCGCACCAGTTCGTTAATATTTATACAACATGGAGGAAACTATCGATTTGACAGTGAGAACAGGTTAGCCAAGCCGTGTGGTCCATAATGCATTTTCAATTCCCCCGGTAGTGAAGGGGTTTGGCTCTATAACACAGGTTGAGCAGGGCCAGATAAAAAGAGAAAAGAGAAATAAATTTGCAAAACAAGGAAGTCAATCCATCAATTTCTCAAATAATGAGAACAAGAGAGATAAAATGTCCCCTCTTTTGCACAGCCTTTAAGAAGGGAGAACAGAGCAAGCATAATTCTGTGAGAAAAAAATGGCCCATTTAAGATCATAGAACAGTGGTTGTCTTGGGTAGAAAAATAGCAAAACCACAATTTATGTACAAAAAGGATGACTCAGCGATAGCTGGCTACATTGAAAGCATTTTTTTATTATTGTTTTTTTGTATATATAACAATTTTTTTATAAATGAACTGCAAAGTCCTTTTATAGAGCAGTACACTCAGCAGTAATACTGTAATCCAAACGTCTATGTTTAACATCTTGTTTCTCTTGATTTATTACCTTTATTAGCCCTAGCTTGAAACTATGGGTTTTGCATTTTTTCTCTTTTTCTCTGTACATTCAGGTAGAGATAGATAGATGCCATAAATTCACAAATCTCCTTAAAAAATCAACATACAATAAAGCACCATAACCCGGATCAACCAATAAGATTTCACCTTGCAATGGTGGAGCAAAGAAACTTGTATTCTAATTGGTTGCCATAAGTAACTGCATGTGAACACTGCCCTGTGCCAGTCAAAGTAAGCTTTTTTTATTCCTTAAGAGTCTGCTCTAATATTGGCAAGTAAGTTACTACAACTGTTGAAATGCGATTTGATATTGGTTGTTATGGGTTACCACCCACTATATTGCCTATAAAATGGCACTGCCTTCTTCTATTGCATAATAGCGTAAATATTAGGCAAGACCAAACTTGGTTTCTTTTTTTACTACAAGGGACCACCACCTGCTGTTAGAACATCAGCCTGCTAAAAAAGGAGCCTTGCCAATACAGCGCATGCCCTGGCCCTAATGCAAGTCCTTCTGGCAGCCAACCAGTTAACTAGATGCTATTTTTATTGACTTAACCATTTCAGCATCTTCCCTTAGTAAATTCCTCCAGTAGCTTTGCAATTCCCAATTCCAACGGAGAATTGCACTGCTTAGGATCAATGTATTACATATAAAGGACATGGGAGGTGGTAAAAAAAAAAGCAAGTGGAGGTGTGTGCCTGTGTGTGTGTGTGTGTGTGGGGGGGGGGGGGGGGTCTTGGGTTAAGATTTACCATTTTTTTTTTATTTTGGGAGGGTGTAGTGCGGGTTGGAGGGGAGATGTCTTTAAGAGGTGTCAGGCTTCAGATTGCAGCTGCTGCTTCTGTGCTATGGAGACAGTAAAGATTCATTACTCTAAAAACACAATGACCATTTATCATCCTGTGGTGTTATTCAAATTCAGTACCAACTGAAGGCCTGCCCTATTCTTCTCTATCCCTCCTCTGCAACACTCTCATTGTTGTGTGACTGAAGTAAAAAAGCCTTCAAGGACCCAACAAAGCATCAGTGACATCCAGCCAAGCTCTGGATGATGTCTCCAGAGCTGAAGGAACACACTGCCCTACAGCACACTTCTGAATTTTCCATTTCTCTACGTTTCTTTTTTTTCCCCTCTATAATCGAGTGGATGGACAAACATGGAGACCGAAGAAAACAAGCCACCAGCTAAGTATTCCTTGGGGTGGACCTTCGAAAGAGACATCCGGCCACCCTTGCCTGCTTCCAGTAACCTGGTGTGGATCTGCAGTCTTTGGAAACACTTCTCCTTCAAATTCTCAAGGGTAACAGGTGCAATAACCAAACATCAGTACCATTTGTCCATACGTCTTGCTCATCCATCCTTCCTGGGCCAGCAGACCATTGCTATAAATATCTTTCTCCATGTTCCAAATAAATCCAAAATTTAGTTTTAAGTGAAAAGGCTTGAAAAAGGGAAATCTTTATTCAATGTATATCTTTCATTTTTAATCTACTAATTTAACACAGAAAATTATACAATTTTTTCCACTTTTTTGCTATTCATTCTCACTTTTAGTTTTTTTATTTTTATTTTGTAGGCAATCAGACAATATTATGTGTTTACAATTCTGTACACTGTATGTTGTGTCATTGTGAAGATTTTTCCTAATGCAATTGAAATGTTCTCTGCAAAATAAAATTCACATAATCTAAGATGGTGGGGGAGAATTGGTGAGAAAAAGGGTGTCCCAGAAAGTGCCCCTGGAGGGTTGGGTGAGAAGTGCTGTGGTTTGTGCAGGTCTTTGGTGCCAGTTCCTTCTTGCTGCATTCATATTTCATTTTGCAATCAAGATCTGGAGATCTGAGGGAGGTGAAGCAGAAAGGGACAAAAATCCAGAGACATGCTCTAGACAGAAAGAGATAGATTGGAAATCTTATGCAATACTTAAAGATTACCAATGTATCAAGAAAAAAAGTATTTTATGGAAAAGGTGAATATTTAATTCTAGCTTTATTTAAAAAAAAATGTTAGACTTACTTTAGTACATATTTTCTCTAAAAGAGTTAAATACCAGATAGATATATCTGTTTTGAATGGGCAGCAGTTTTGTGTTGGTGTTTTATAGCAGTCATGGGGTAAAAGAGCCAAACGCAAGCAATAATTAGGTTGTGTATAGGGATCATGCTGTTTGTGTACACTGCCCAGGTTGTGGTATGATGGAGGGGACACGGTAGGGGTGACCATGCTAGCTGGGGGAGCCCCTCAGTAGGGGGAGGTGAGGGAAGATCAAAGAACTGCGGACACAGCTGCACACACGAGGTTCTCGCTACTGATTGTCCAAACGCAATTCTTGTTCCAATGGAGATTACCAGCCAAGAATTGTGTCTGGACATCTGTGGCTAGAGCTCTAGAACTTCAGGACCAGCGCTGTTTGGATGCAACTTATTTAAAATATATTTCTTATTAATAGTGTGATAAATTATGCTATATATTTTATTTTTGTTGTGTGCATTAAATATTACATTATTTTTTTCTCCATATTTATAAATTAATCTATATAAACATTTTTTTCCTTAGGATATTACATACAATTGTTCTTTTGCTTTTGTTGTTTTTTACTCATTATACTTGTCCTTCATGCTCCCAAAGCCAATTAACTCCATGCAGGAAAAAATTTAAAGGATGTAGCTGTAAGCAAATAATTTAGCCAGAGCTCCAATAAATGTAAAGATAAAAAGATCAAACACAAATAAAGAATTATAATTCTGTAATATAGTATATAGTGTTTTCTTTCAAGATTTGGAGTTTTGAAAGTTTAAGATTATGTAATGTTTTAGAGTTACATTTTTTGGTTACTATATATATAAGAATTGTGCCCTGTCTGGTTAAATAACAGACCCAAAAAACTTTATTTTAATGATGTGAGAGAGAGAGACAGAGAGAGTGAAAATTAAAGTAAATAAAATGTGACATTTACAATTATTTTCTGGAAAAGGGCAGTGAGGTAATCCACTTTGTGATTTTATGTCCTGCCACAGTGTAGGACCAATCATTCTGCATTAAATTTGTCGTATTGTAATGGTTGATGGGAACATTTTCTTTTTTTAAAACTCTGCTTAGAATCTATGAACAGAGTTTTAACAGGGAGCTGTGTGCAAAAAGCCAAACACTGGTGCTGAAAGGGATGAAAGTATTAACTTCAAGCTTAAGTTTATTAAACAAATGCTCCCATTGACCTGCTGAGACAGCAGGCAAAAAACCATCAAGCATGTACTAAAATTTATATATTTTGTATACAGCTTTTTTAAAGATCAGGAAAAAATCTACATTGTTTAGTACCAATTTAAATTTGTGTACAAAATATTTTTACCTCCATGTTACAGGTAAAGCATAGTGGCCTTATTAGCTAATAAGATCATTTAACTAGTAATACCCCATGGAATTAAAAAATAGTTGAATACTTGAAAGTCAGATGTGCTTACATTTGCATACATAGATATCCATACATCTATAACTGATTTAATTAATAAGAAGGGTTGTCTATGGTTTTTCTGCTTTTAACCATTTCCTTATTTTTGCCTATGACCTTGTTTTGTTGATTATCAAATCAACCAATGTCATATGTTATACCATTATGTCTGCATACCTATATATAAATTATCTAGGTATAGACAACAGTATTACATATATACACACACATCTCCTCCATACATTGATGTAACTAAATATACATCATCAACAACTATCAATTAAATAATAAATATGTCATATGTACAAATGCACATTTTGATTTAATTCTCAATATTTATCATTTATTCTGAAACCTTAAAAGTTCTCAAGGTTTCTTCTATATGAGGTCAGTGATTCATCACCACTTCTGTATAAAATATTATAGTACATAACAAAATATGGCGCAAACAAGCAGTGGTGTATACTGCATTCAGCCAGTGAAGAATGATGTCACTCTTGTTTGGATTGTACCTCAGTGTGACATACTTATAGACCGTAGAATTGTTTCTGTGCCATATTGTGTAATTTTAGGCCATAATAATTCCATGTACACAAAAAACCTATTATTACTGCATTAGTTCAGCACGGGTCTTTCGCTAAAATTACTATACTAAATCACCAGAGATGCAATCCTATAGCACTGTGTACTTCCATGATTGCTGATTAATTTCTTACCATCACATACCACAAAGGAGCAAATATCACCATCCCCTTTTACACAATACATACTGCAAAATCTCAGTACCAATCCTACACAAACATTATGATAATGCTTCCACACAACACATACTCATTTCACAGTGTTGCCTTCTCTTCATTGCTGTACTATTCCTCTATTTTTAATTTACTCAATATCACTGATCCATGCTACAATTTTCATCTCTTCAACATTACTGTACCCAACCACCATTTATATCCCTCCACATTACTACACAGACTTTTTATTTTCATTTCCTTAGAATTACTGCACCTTTAAATAGTCACCCAACACTAATTTGTATACCTTTAAATATCATGGCACAGCTAATTGTAACTCCTTGGCATCACTGCACAGAATCCACCATTCATACTCCTCTACAAGCTACACCTAACCACCAATCATCTACATATGTACATCACTTTATAGCCACCATTTGTATCCTCTACCTTTTTCTGCATGGCACCCTCATCTTTATTGCCTTAATATGTCTGCGCTGTTCCATTACATTTTGATTCTTTAAATTTACTGCACAGAACCACCATTTACATCCCCTTAGCATCACCTTTATATTGCCTTGGCATCACTGCCCAGAATCACCATTAACTTTTCTACACACAAGTACCATAAATGTCCCCTCAATATCACTACACTATCACCATTTTGGTTCCTTCAGTTTTCCTGCATTGTACCCTTTTTTATCATCCTAATCTTAGTCTGCAATGTTATAAAAAACAGTTTATGAAAATTACCACACAGAACCACCTTTACAATTCCCTCAGCATCACTATACTAAACTATGTTTTTTAACCCCTCAGTATCACTTCACAGAACCACCGCTGGTATCAATGCACAGAGCCACATTTTATTTTTCCACAACATTATTACATTGACACTCCATTGTAACTCCCATTAGCTTCACATAACCACTGTTTGTATTGTGTCAGCTTCACTGCACAGTACCACCATTTTTATCATCATATTATGTCTCCAACAGTTGTTAATTTCTCAACATCACCCCACCATACCCCCATCTACTCTACATTCATGCCCTGTTATGTAAATGTTCTATTATTCATTTTATGTGGTACTTCAGGAATCAGAATTACTGCAAGGTTACTCCAGTTTGACACCTAGCAATCTCTGCAACATTCTACCATTTTCTACTTCATAATCACTTCTACATTAGGCCATTTTACCCCCTTTCATGTTTGTGGAGTTCCATTTTAACGTTTCTCGACCACATTTCACAAGATACCTCCTATTCCTTACTTACTCAAACAGAGGTCGTCACCATAATTCACAGTATTGTTCCATTTTTATGATCATCATTACACTACTCCACTATTATTACTGTGACATCTGTGTGCCGTTGTAATATTTCATCACATCGTCCTCGGTGTGCTGTTCCACAATTTTATCACATCGTCCTCAGTGTGCTGCTCCACAATTTTAACATATCGTTTCCAGTTTGCTGTTCTACCATTTCATCACATCGTCCTCAATTTGCTGTTCTACCATTTCATCACATTGTCCTCGCTGTGTTGTTTTACCATTTTCTCACATCATCCTCAGTTTGCCAATCCACCATTTTTTCCCATCATTAGCACTGCACCATTCTACCGTTTTCCCACAATATCATCACTGCACCATTCCACCATTTTACCACATTAATATCAATAGACCATGGTGCCTTTTTACCTCATCACTGACATACCAAAACACAAATTTACAACTTTACAATCCGTCCACCATTTTACAAGGTCAGGATTATTACTCTCCCTTATTACTTCACCATTGATATACCGTTCCACCATTTTACAAACTCGTCATCTCTGCACTGTTCCACCATCAATAACATCCTGTCAAATCTGCATCACCTTACCGTAGCCATCGACCAGCATTGCACCACTGTATATCTCACTTTCTTGCACCTTTGTTTGATCAATCATGTTCTGTCTGTTGTTATTGTAAATGTCAAAGCATACACATTTTATAAACCTGCACCTTTTTAACATCCTTTACAGCAGACAGTGTGATGCTGTAACACAGGGAACATAAACTGCAACACTGATTTTGCTCCAACATGCTCTAAGCAGCCAATAATGTCAATCATTTACCTTACAAATACATAATATCCATCAAGACTGCATAAAAAAACTAAAGATGACATTGTTATACACACATCAGAGTGATTTTCTCTAACACATGGATATGTAGTAATGCTACTTTCATAGTATGCAAATAAAAACCTCAGACACATGCTATCAGCTACCAACCTCCTGCACCGATATTACTTTCTACATCATGCACTAATACATCATCACAATTTTCTGTGTGAAGACAAAAACGTCTTCTTTTCATTTTTTAGTCAAGCTAGCAACAATAAACTCACAATCAGACTACACTATGCAACTTCCCTACCCCCAAACCTATTTTGGTCCAGAAATAGGCCTCATTTATCAAGGTGATGAATCAATATTGCTGGTGTTTCCTTAACCTCCTGAGCCGTTCATTGCTGCCCAGTTTTACATGTCTGAAAGCGGTACATTGTTTTTCATGAAAATTTATTTTACGGCATAATATATTAGTATGAGTATATTAAAGTCTGAAACACAAAATCATGTCAAAATAATAAATTGAATAAATACAAATAGATTTGAATTTCAAGCCCTGCCCAAATGGAACGTCTGCATGCACCGACGTCACCAGGAACTCTCGGTGACTCATTGGGTGCAGAGAACGCCAGCCGGAGGAAGAAAGAAGACGCGAAGAGCGATGGAGGACGCCGGTGGATCAGGTAAGCGCTTTATTTACTATTGTTTTCCATAAGTTTACCTACCCCGAGTGTGACTCGGGGTTACCACTTCCAGCATCTCTTTTGTACCCCGAGTGACACTTGGGGTTACCTCTGGGGAGGTTGATTATGATTGGTTGCTAAAAGCAAAACAAAATTTATAATAAACCCCTTAAATAAAAACAAGGTGCAACAATTTCCCATCAATTTAGTCTCTTTCCTTGTTGTTTCCTTATGCCAAATATTATTAAAAAAAAACAAACATACAGATTCCCTGTAGGCATGAAAATCTAAGGGATTTATTTCCTTGAAGTTTGAGATTTCATTAAATTCCTAATCAACATTTTGGCAAAATGCAATAAGTCAATGTGGAGCGTGCAATAAATTTTGTTTTGGTGAACTTTATGGATGCATTGGCTGTTTATTGCGCATGAGGGCTACAGAAGTTCCTATAAGCTAGCCTGGCTAAAAATGGCAAATCACTGGCCTCAATATTGTATTTTTTTTCACAGAAAAGATAAAACAGATTGCAAAAGAGAGTTTGTGCTCAAACAAAATTTGTCACCTAAAAATTAGTCATTTTGTGACAAAATCAATTTAGCTAAAAATCACACTTCCCATCTCCAGTTCTAAGAATAACATTACATTGTAATATTCTTTTTTTTTAAGATAAAAAAAGGATAGGGAAGTATTAGAACCTTGGTCTGACTTTGTGCCTGAAGACACAATTTAACCTTTTGTTACATTGTTTGGATAAATGTTACTAAAACAGAAATAGAGTACAAAGCCTTTATTTTAGAGTTGTCACCAAACAAGATATAGGTGTATAGTCATGTAAAATATAAGTACACCTTATAGAAGTTGAGGGTTTTTACATAAAGTTGAGGGCTATACATAATTACCAATAACGCAGATTTCCCCTTTGTAAAAAAGTATAACCCTACATTTACCACCACTTCAAAATGTATGGAATTAGGGACATGTGTTCCTGATTAGGTGCCAACAGTAACAACCACCTTGGAGAGAATGCTTGTAGAACCTTATTTATGTCTCAAAAATTGGGTCTGGTGGTCCCTTTGATATTGATGAGTGTGGCATCATCATGCAGATATTACAAGGCCCTCAGAAAGAATCGAATAACTTATTTAAACAGTTGAGTTCAATCATTCCACTGAAAAATAATCAACAAAGGGTGTAGATCCGCAATTAAATGCCAATTTTACCAGAAATTGTCAGCCTAGCAATTTTTAAGCTAAAAGCTGACTTTTTGAAGTCTCCAAATCTCCAGGTAACTCTTGAAACAATTGTTTTATTAAAGTGCATACATCTACTTTAGGAAAGAAATTATACCAAATAAAAATGGATGGGAGGTATGCTGAGAAAAGCCTTTGCCATGCAACAATACCAGGGCAAGACTTACAATTTACCAACAGTTACAGTCTTCAGTTTGTTCAGTATGTTTACTGTAGTCTCAGTCACATCAGACACAAGCATGCAGATAACAGTTTGACAATCAATTGAACACCTGAAATGTACCTGGTTGTTTGCGCCTGGTTGATGTTCTGATCTTCTGTTTGTAACGCCTTCTGAATCCCTGAACCAGAATGAGTGGTACAGTTAGGTGTGTTCACTTCTCTTCTTGGTCCAAATCACACTAAAACGTGGGACGAAGACAGAAAAAAATATCCTTCCCTACTCTACCCACAATTAAAATATATTTTAAAAATACTTTTAAATCTCTTGTAAATCTCAATGTACTAGTATTGAGTATGCGTAACAATGTATATAATTAACATTCTTTACATAACTTAGTTTTAATAGGATGAATAAGGAACTCCTCATGGTTAGAACCTACCTAGGTCTTTTTGTCGTTCCACTGGGAAGATTTTGTCACGTCCTTTTCCTGTAAGGGAAATTTCCCCTTGGACAAAAGTCACAGAACACACATCATGTTCCCGCTACAAATATACTCTTCTGGATTAGGATTTCCAATAGGGCACTGACAAACCTCCAAAACAAATAGGGAATTTATTCAGCAGCGTCAGTAATTCTAACACTTCACTCTATCTATTGGTAGAAATCTCAGCATACTGCTAAGCTGCACCTTTGTTAGAATGTGGAGGCTGTGATCCCCCTGAAAAGGTCTGATATTGCCTGCTGAGTCAAACATAAATCTCTCCAACCAGCAAAACACCCACTGCCTGAGCAACTCCAGCTCCTACACAGCAGAAAGAGTGCCAAATCTCTGCAAAGAGGCCACTGCTTCAACTCAGGGGGCAAGGGTCTTACTCTACAGTATGCTGGCCGGGGACAGTTTTTGTATATTTACAAAAAATGTGATTACTGCTAGTAGTAGTCCGAATGTCTACTGTAACTCCCCCCACACCCAAGGGGGAACCTGCTTGATATGCACAACAAAGTCAATGCTTTTAGGGGCCTTTCCACAAAAAGGTCTTGTAAGTGTTGTATAAAACTAAAGCAAAAGATTAGGGTGTCACCCATAATAATGTTTTCTCACTGGCTGGCTGGCTGACTATATATATATATATATTTTCTTCCTTTACCCAGCAAAGACAACTCTATGCAAATAATTTTTTTTTTTTAAATGTAAAATATCCACAAAACCATTTATTGTTTGCACAGGGACTGATACAGGTAACAACAAAAATTCACTGTCAGATAATATTTTTTTTGCAGTCTGCCTGGGGAAATTTTTTTCCATATCTTGTCATGTAACTGTGTAAAACAAATCATTCAAATGAACAGAACCAATACACTCCATCTATTACCTATATTTAGGACAGTAAAGCAGACGTACTGTGAGATATTATGTTAAGTACAATTGCTTGCCTGGTTGATGTTTTGATCTTCTGCTTGTAACACCTTCTGAATCCCTGAACCAAAATGAGTGGTACAGTTCAGGTGTTCAATTGATTGTCAAACCATTATCTGCATGCTTGTGTCTGATGTGACTGAAACCAAATGTTCAGTTTTACATCCAGGCAATTAACATTTGTTACAATGAGTTCAGCAATGGGAGCTTTGATAATCACTCCCTATAGGTTCATTTTGAAAATAAACATATTGCTAATAAATTTACAGAACTAACATTAAAACCTGAATATGCCCTACTGTCTCTGCTAGGGAATAAAACACAAAACCCTCTCCCCTTAACTGTATTCGAATACTGCTGTTTGAGAAACCCAAAATCAGCAGGGCTCGTTTCACTCCTGTATGCACTGTTGGTTAAGACAGGGGCTCGAAAAACCACCTTATGTGGAGAAATGGGATGTAGATTTCGGTGCTACTCTGTCCCCAGAGCAATGGAGTTAGATTTGGCTTTGCCGTGGCTAAATACTCTACTAATGTAATAGCACAAGAAAACACAAATGAAATTATGTTTCAATGGTATGCACCTGAAAAGACAGCCAAGTTCATTCTGAGAGGTTCCTCGAATTGTTTCAGGGGTTGTCATACTGTTGGCACCATTCAGCATATATGGTGCGACTGCCCTCTGGTAAAGCGCCTTTGGATACGGGTTTATAACTATTTAAGAACGATACTACAAATACTGTTACAAAAAAACCCTACAGGCTCACCTGCACAACCTAATACTGAAATCCGCGGACATATGCACAAGTAAGTTTCTTTTGTATTTTTAGCACCTAGGCAAGTGATAGCTATGGCGTGAAGGAGATCCACTCTGAATTTTGAAGCAGTCCTGTCCAGGGTCACAAGATACCATGATCGTGTAGAGGATGACTTCTATTGCGGGTGGTTCTGTTAACAAATTTTTTAAGATATGGACTCCATAGCAAGACAATTATAGTAAACTAGATCTTGATGCTAAGCTGTTGTTTATGATATTCAGATCTATCGAATGCAGTCCTGATTTTTTGTGAATCCAATAGACCACAGTCCCTTACTTTTGTTTAATCCGTTTTTTCTTCTCGTTATTGGTTTAATATGTTTATACTAAAGTTGCTAACAAATATGCTTAAGATCTAGTTATAGTATGTGTTCTTTTTTCTCTGGTTAAAGACTACATGATTATTTTCTTTGCCTTGCCTTTTTTTGTTTCTATGTTGTAATATCTCGAAAAATTTAAATAAAAATTTATTGAACTAAAAACCTAAATATATGCCCTTGGTTTCAGTAAAGAAAAGTGAGGTCTTCTACCTGGTAATGCTGTTTGGCGGTGTCGGACTCACGCTACATGCCTTTCCTGTGGAAGCTGTAGTGATTTGGTGAAACCATGCACCAATTCCATGCAAGGGGCAGAGTTGACACCTTCCAATACCTAACGGCAAAACACCCAAAACATAGTTTGTGGTACACTAAGCATGCCATGGCGTGGTTGAACATGTTGAGTGTTGTAATGCAATGTTGATTGGAAGCCTGTGTGAAAGTTAAGTACCAAAAGAAGCACAATTAGGAAACAGAGTCAAAGTGCTGTCAACCTGTCACAGGAAGTGCCCAAACATGAACCTTCATAGCATAACATAAATTACATTAATATTTTACATTATACATTTGTCCCTGCTCTGTCACTTTGAAATGATTTATTATTATTTGTGTCATGTTTTTATATAGCACTGACATACTGTTCAGCACTTTTCAATGTACCATTGACATCCATCTTGGCTCCATTTTTAGTACTAATATATAACTATAATAAATCTAAGCACGCACATTGCTATCTAACACACACACACATATTTACAGTAAATACATATGAATGCTGAAAAATATTTTAAATATAATATTAAATGTGCAAAAACAACCTTGTTGGAAAATACAGGTGAAAGGATCCTTCTTCTATATAATACTTTATTTCTCTGTTTAAATATATATATAAATATATATACACACACACATAAATACATACATATAAATATATAGTGTAACAAATTACAGTTCACTTTACGGTCAGATCTGCTTTATGGCAAATACTGTAGAAAATACTATCAACATGGTGCTAAAGCGCTTCAATAATAAAATAAAATGAATAAAAAAGAATTTTCTGCTTGACTACATTTAAAAAGTATGGAGCACAATGTAAAAGGGTAGATTTGGTAATGCCTGAGTGAAACACTTCACCTTTAGTAAAAGATAAGTATATGGTAAGGAAGCCACCGAAATCCAACACATTCAGATCTGTCTTCTTGCCAGCTAACATGGCGCTGATCTCCAGTGTAGATAGCGCTTTAAGGAAAATGTAATACGACTTAAAGGAATTTATCAAGATCACCATATTTCAAAGCGGCCAGACATTGATAAATGACCTTCAGGTGTAAAAATGCCTCTGTAAGCAGTAATTTAACAGCAAAAAGCACAGAGGTTCCTTTCCCTTTTTTTAATACGCGTGCAGCAAGAAAAAGGGTGGATTGTAGTCACAATGTAAATAAAAGCTTGTAATATTGAAGCTGAATTTTGGTGTGCACTGGCTTTCTAGGAACTATGAAAGGGTCTTCATGTACAAGAACATTATACTGAAAAGCCATTTATAACGTAATTGGATAGAAGATTTTATGGTACTTCTGGTTTACTGCATAGAAAAAATCTGGTCATATTACATTTACTATTCACAAATCAACACATTACAGATTTGGAGGTTTGGATGTCTTTTTTATTAAAATAATAAAAAAAAAAATGAACCTTATAGATTCTTTGAACCACAGGACAAGTTACCTACCTATTCATTTTTAGCATATAGTCAGTTAGGCTGGAGTCATACTTCACTGCAGTAGCAGCACTGCAGTGTGCTGCTATTTATGTCATATGGTGCATTAAAAGAAGTGCAGATGCATATTTGGTAGGTTGCCTTAACACATAGGCATCAACTAACCAAAATGTATGCATGGGCCTTAAAGGGTCACTGATAATTTTTCTGGGATTCCAGGGGACTGAGAGGGCTCATTACTTGGGCTGCATCATTCTACATCGATCTAAATATCTTAAACACTGCCACCATTTTTAGGCTTTAGCCTTGCTGCATCTCTATAAAGCTTCTTTTTGTGAGTGTGGCCCCAGTTCTGCAGAGATAATTGGACAGCAGTTCAAGAAGGCAGAGCCATGAAGGCCGCACGCTATCGAGAGACAGTGCAGCCATTCAAAAAGATGCTAGTCGAGGAGGGGGGAGGTTTGCTAGGGTAAAGGCCATCCAAAGATTTGCTAGGGAGCTCATATCTAGTTATACCCTGGTTGGGCTTTACATTTCATAGTTTTGATCATCTAAAGATAGGTGAGTTATCAGATGGTAACCTGCAGCCAGAGAAGGATATACAATCATATTGTGGACATAGTCTACTTAATATCCCACTGATAATTTTCTAACCTGTTTATGTGCTACTGTTTTCAATATGTGTGTGTCATTGTTCAGACGATTCTAATTATTAAATGGTATGTACTGAAGGATTGGTTTTAGGTCCTACAGTGCACAAATTGCTGGCACTCTATATATATGAAACCCAATACATTTTAATGGCTCATAAATTACCTGACCACCAAACAAAGCTACTTAATAATCGATTACATGATGTATTCCTGCACAATATAGCAAAATTCTACAAATTAAAAACAGCCCTATTAAAATCAATATAACATTTACATTTTATGTTAACTCCTGCAAAATATATTAAAGCTTCAGAACTGCTCCTTTACCCCTGTTGTTGATAATGAATCACCTTTCTCTCATGGTTACTGCAGGAAAAATGTCAAGCAATGGAGACCTTTTCACCAGTTTCAAGAGAGCCTTTTACAACCATGTTACAGCAAAGATTGCAGCAGTGAAGCAGGATGAGTGGAGGGACTGAAATGAGCAGGGTGAGTGGGCAGCCAAACAGAATGGAGGAGGGGACTATCTCAGACCACTTAATGAATTACCCTCATGAAAATGAGCAAGATCCTTGCAGGGGTGACCAGCATACCACATCACGGCTATGAGGAAATAAATCAAAACTCAACCTGACGTTTCTTTATATTTTTCCAGTAAATCAAGGTACTGCATCATGTAATTTTTTTTGCTATTCCAGAGGTCTGAGAGAAAAGCCCTGCTACAAGAGCGAAACGCGTTGTGCTGCATGTCACAAGAGCATTGTTGTGCTCTTGTGGTACCTTGATGGCAAGTCTTAATTCATTAGACTAGGAATCCATCTCCCTTTGTATGAGGAGAAAAGAAACATGTCACAAATGGAATTATTTCAACTGGTGCTTTTATCTGCTTTAAGACAATATGGAGGTATTTATTTATATGTGTACAATGCTCTTTAAACTGTCATTCAACTAGAAGAAAATATAAATAGGTAGTGGCAATCATATTAGGCATCATATAAAATGTGATTGCAAAAGGAAGGGGCTGTGTACAGCAGAGAATCATACATCTTCCCATCAATATCCCAAGCTGTAAGGTCAAAAGGGCATAAAAAGGGTAAAACATTGTCATTTAAATTTATTTACAATCTTTTATTTTAATATGCAGCATTGATTAAAATGGTGAATTGAGTACTTGTTCAATTACTTAATTTTATCAGGCGACAATGGTCTCTAATTTATACTCTTGTGCTATCACCCCATCACATGCACTAGCGACTATAAGCCGATGGATATTGTATAGGCATGTTCTGCCACAGTCAGGATTAGGAAGGCTGCACTGGGCAATCAAATGCAGCTATTGCTAAAAGGCAAGTAGAGAGGAAGTGGCTGCAGTAAGGCATCAGATAAGCAACACTGGCAAGGAAAAAAGGGGCAATGGTATTTTCTATCCAGTTAAGGTTTACATCCACTTTTGTAGTTATAACTAACAGGTTTAGGTTATTGCTATACTTTTTATCAGCCCTGGGAGAACTTATGTGAGCACCCGTCAGTGTTGTATTTCAGTCTGGAGACCAACCCACCTGTTTTTGTCAGGCTTTTATGTCAATTTTATTCACTTGAAAGATAAGGAAGCTGATTGGTTATCATTAATTTCGTTCTTTTAATTTGAAACATGTTAATGTAATGCAATATATTCTTAAAAGCACAAAAAAGGCAATTGGTCCAAAATGACTTCAGACCATGTCACGTGAGGATGCAATATCGGTTCATTGTGTATATAAACAGCTAATTTAAACTGGTAACAAAACATTTTATTAGGGATACCTAGGTGTAATAACTGACACATGGTAAAAGACCGCCAATAAATAGGATGCCCGAGACGTCACCAAAAGGATGGCTCTGAACTAATAACACAGCAGCTGCTATGTAGACATACCCGCCACTGGAAGCAAATAAAGACACAACAAAAATCCCCTCCCAACTTGGAACATCATGATTGGTTTAAAGCAAATCAAAAGGTCTTCATTATCCTCCATGTAATGTGGAGATAAATACAATGTTGTCTTGGTCTTGCAGTTTGTAATCCAACTCACCCTGCAGAGAGAATGACCTATATATGAGGGTTATATAAGAAGAGAAAACAGCAATAGCATTGCAAGCATCCACATATAACCGTGCAGGGTTCTTGATTTATTATCCCGATATTTTGAATCTTGCAGTTAGGTCAGAGTTCAGATTGGCCAATCCTCTCCTTCACCAGAAAACATACCTACATTTCTGGTCTAGTACCTGGCAACATTTAGGGAAAATAAAGTAGCATTTTTCCCCAGGAAAGGTTTCTCATCTACTCTGTAACTCTATGTAAACACCAAAAGGACTCCTTACATGGCTTTTAACTACATAGCCACTAAAAATACCCTGTTTTGAAGCAAAAAAACTGTGTGAGAATCATCTGCTGGAAAACGTGGTTACTTGACTCATGCAAAATATAGCAAATACTGATAGCAAAACATTTAAAAAAGTTCAGCCAGTCACTGCCCAGGTACTGCCATAGGTAATGGCTACTTCCATCATAGCCTTCTCATGTAGAATATTATCTAGTATTTATATAGAACCAATATATTATGAAACATTTTACAAAGTCTATTCTCATGTCACTAGCTGTTCCTCAAAGGGGAGACACTCTAATGTCCTTACCATTGTTATATGTCTTTAACAGTCTAAGGACAAATTTGTGGGGAAGCCAATTAACCTAACTGCAAGTTTTTGGAATGTGTGAGGAAAACAGAGTACCGACGGGGAAACCCAAGCAAACACGAAGAGTCAAAGTCAATGAAGACCTGCAAAGTCAATGCAGATAGCGTTTTGGATGAGATTCAAACCTGGGACCCAGTGCTGCAACGGCAAGAGTGCTAACCGTGGAGCCAACCATGCTGCCCATGTATGAGTTTAGCTGTGGGAAGTAATTCAGGAGAGAAGACCCCTTTTTGATTCAACACAAAAATGTCTAAAGAAGTAATTTCCTTTTTAAAAAAAGTAAAACATCCCTACAGACCAGCGGTCACAAACCGGTGGTCTGCAAGAAAGTTTTGGGGGTTCGCGGCTCTGGTCGGTGCATCCCCGAGCGGGGTCAGGAGAAGGACCCCGCTGGGGGGATGCACAGGCCAGAGCCGCGGACCACGTACCCCGAGCAGTTCCCAGGTTCAGGGGGGTGGGTTGGCTGTGTCCCTCACACAACCCGCCCACTCTCTCATTGCAAGCTCAGATCTGGGATGGGAGAGTGGGCGGGGTTATGTCATAATCACATCACTCTGGGGGCGGTTCCCCCTTTGAGTGACACCTGACTCCCCGTGCATGCGCGGTTGGGAGCTGGTGAATTTAGTGGTCCGCGGACCTGAAAAGGTTGATGACCGCTGCTATAGACTTCAACTTTATTGTTATTCTTTCTTTCCTATAAGGTAGTAAATACAATGAAAGTGCCCTCAGGCCTCCATACCTATTTTTTCATCTTTATCATAATCCAGTTCCCAAAAACAAGGGGCTGGGGTATGCAAACTTTGACTTTTGCAGGGAGAACGATTTTTGCAAACACCAGACTGTTTACATAGAAGTACCCTGTGTTTTGGCTTAGACACTCACAAAGACACTTGCAGGCTCCTGAGGTTAATATTATATATTACATTATATTATATTATATATATACATTTTAATATGAGGAATGATTATTTTTTCTTTTACATAATCACAACAAAATTAGTGCTGCCACTAGTTGCTGACATTTTAAAGAAATGTGGTTTGGACTGTCATTCCTTTCCTTGTTTTACCTGGTAAGTGTTAACTTCACAAATGAAGTAAATGAAAAAGAAGCTTTAGAGGCCTATACAACAATGATTTTGTTAATGTGGGTTGTTTTCAGGGGGAGTGAAAGCCTCATTGTGTTGTCTTCCTATGTGGCTCACAATGTAAAGTCAATGGGAGGCCTTTATGCCCTTGACATACACTGTAAACCATAGGAAGGAGCATGAGCTTGTACTTGCCCGCCTCTTGCAAAGCTGCATTTGAATAAGGGAATGCCCTCCTGTACAAAATACTTACAGGGAAAATTATTGCAATTATTTTTTTAAATAAAATGCAAGATCTTCTTAAAGACTTTGATGACTAAATTAGTTTGTATAAGTAACATTGGGCTACAAACTGCTCAGGGTGAAAGAGCTGATTCCTAACATCAACAGGAAGGTAATTTTTTATTTGCTTAAAATGAATACATAAACATTATTTTTTGGTAGGCTGATCAGTTTTAGTTGACACTGATCATAATAGCTAAGGTTGATGGGCTGTTAGTAGCAGTCACCTGGTTACTTTTATCAGAATAAAATGAATGTCTGAACCATATATCTTTTCAGAGACAGGAAAAAGAGATGACAGGTTCACTTGAAACTGCTAAGCACACTCAATAACATACTACCAGATCCAAACACTTAGAAGGTCTAATTAAGCATGATATAGTTCTTTGGGACATCAACAAACAGTGCAAGGAGCAAAATGCAAGGTGCAAACTACTGTCACCAACACTAGAATTAGTCACAAATAGCACCAAACAATAGCCAACTGCAGTCAACTAAATGTTATTATAATACAACATACATTGTGTTTGGTTTGTTCCAAACAAAAAAAACTTTGGTAAATTTAAATAAATTGGAGTTTTTGTTGCTATAGGTACTGTGCTTTAATTCCTGCCTTATTTTACTGAATAGGCCTGGTATTATTTGTGTCTAAGAAAGATGTTAGCTGTGTAGAATAGGATACTTAAAGCGTACCTAAAAACCCTTTTATTTAAAGTAAAAATTCTGTTTGTGATTTTTTAAGTGCAACAACCATTTTTTTTTTTTTTTTAAAAAGGGTGCAGCACAGCCCCTAATTCTCAATCGCCAAGGCGATCAAGAATGAATGGGAGTGCAGAGCCTCCCAGTATACCTTCATTACGCATCCCAGGAAGCTCTTGGCTGTTCCATCTGGAGAAGAAGCCCTTTCATCAAAAGGGAAAAAACTGTTAATCTCATGCATGTGCAGTGGGATCGGCAAGTTTTTTTCTGATCTCGCGCCTGTGTCGGGTGACATAGGAAGAAGAACCCAATAGAAGAGAGGAGAAGATGGTGGCCCATGGCGCTTCCTCTGCACTGGTCGGAAGACAGATACCAGGACATTGTGGGACCCGATGGAAAAAACCTCCCAACGGATCGACTGCTTTTTTTTATTTATTTATTGCATGCTTACCATCAATTCCCAGTCTGCATCATTAACAAGAACCAGAATCCCCGGTCTCCTACAAGAACAGAAACACAACCGTAGCATTTGAAAATGGACAGACACCACGCTTGGTGTGTACTCTTACATACTAAAGATGCTTAATATTAAATTATCTTACGCAGAATAATTGAACATTGAAGCTCCCTTTCACAACAATTTTTCTAGGGCAAGTACTTGTGTTATCTACAGTAACAATTAGAGTGAAAGCAAAAATACCAGCGCACTAGGATTGGTACAGCATTATATTTACTGAAAAACTGTTTTAAAAGGGACACCCAGAAGACTGACTGTATAAAAAAAAAAAACACAATACTTACACTGTGTCTCCTTGGATAAAAAGCTCAGAACGCTCCTTCAATAAATTATCTTTGATCCACACCAGCAAATGCTTAATGTCCCCTGACAAAATAAAAAAAAAAAAAATTGGGTTATGTGGCAGGCATTTTGTTTCATGAGGACCATGGGGTACTATGAAAATGGGCTAATCTGATAATCTGCAGATTAGAGATGTTTTTACAATTCAAATAATAATTTTAATATACCCTTTAGGAAGCAAGCTAGTGGAGGCAAAGCGTCAACGATCAGCTAGAGAATATTGGCTACGACAATTTCTGACACAAACTTTCTGTGTAACTTGGTAAAAAAAATATGTTAGACTTTAAACACACTAAACCTCACAAATCAAGTGTCGTAGGACAATAGTAATCATCCCCTATCCATCTGAAAATGCAGCTAGTTTGCAGGCTGTCATGCTGATTCCATGGTATCATCACCTTGCATTTCCATTTCAGAACAAACATGCAGATCAGAATATTCTGACTTCATTACAGTTTCATCTGGTGCATGCTTGTTCCTGCAGCTGCAAGGTAACTGTTTTTTTCATAAGGAAAAGCAGTTCCCATATTTGTTGTTGTTTGTTTGTATAAGTGCAGGTTTCCAGTCACTCCAATGTGTTATTTGCATTGCATTAACTAGTTTCCTCTAAACTCAAAGCATGCTGTGTCTTATACCAAGAACGCAGTTTCTAAAAACCATCTGTAGGTGGCAATAAAAAAAAACATAGAAAATTCAGTACTAAATCAGTAAGCTGCCACATGATGCCCATGATTAAACCAACTGCTACTTCAAAACAGATCTTGTGGTTTTGCTAAAGAGAACTCTGGTATTTCTTTGTTAGGAATTAACTGCACGAGCTTGTACTGTTGTACCAGGTTTTAACAGACCTCTGGTTACTCATTAGACAGAAGGAAAGGACCCTTCCCAGACTGGGAACAATAGGTATAGCAAGCTGATGCTGGGCTCTCCATGGTAATTTCCCATTACAATAGCTTCCCTGGGCAGGGAATGTGGGCGGGTAGAAAACAAGCACGACTATCTGACCCTCCTGATTCAGGCTGATAAACGATCCTTTGCATGCCTGCACCTGACCCTGCGATGACCAGCGCCGCTCCCCATCACACATAGCAGCCATGGCTCTTTGGCCTTCCCACACAGTGGGCGTCACCCCCATACATTATTTTGTCAGGATACAGCAAAGCAATCTGTGGCATGTGAACCAAATGTAAAACATGAATGATGTACTAGGGACTGAACTTGCCAGTTTAGGTCCACCAATTTATAAAATTACATATTTTTTATATTTAAGAGAAATATCGATCTAAAGCTTTTTCCATAGAGTAATTTAAAAAAAATACACCAAAGCAATTTCAGGCTATAAATAAAAATCCATTAAAGCTACGTACACACGGCAGATTTTTATTGCCCGATAATCGGCATCAGCCAAATATCGGGCAAAAATCTGCCGTGTGTACAGTTGGTGTCGTCCATCGTCCGAACGACCGACCTGCCGGATCCACGGACGATGGACGACGACCGATCCTAATGAAAGGGAAGGGGGAGAGCGCGCAGCAGGGTGCCGCTCCGTCGCTCTCTCCCTCCCCTCTCCATAGAGCATGAACGGTGCTGTATGTACAGCACCGTTCATGCATCGTGCAGTCCCTTGTAGTTGGAAAGGATCGTGAAAGATCCTTTCCCAGGACAAAAATTGCAAGTGTGTACGCAGCTTAAGGATATGCTGATTTATCTAGAAACACTCAAAGTATGCTAAAGACAGAAGTGCAATCAGTTAAGCTAATTTTGCACTGTATTGGAAGTGTTCCTCACATGTACGGTGGGTGTATCTCTTTCCTAAAACCTATGCAAAGTATCTTGCTTTCTTTCTGCTTTATGTAACACTAACTATATTTAGACTGCCAATGTAGATTTAAAATATTACTATTGGTTATGATGAGCTCATTGTCACTGATCTATTTTAAAAGCAATAAAATGGAACAGGAGTGCAATGAACATCTTCATATAGAGACAACTGTCAGGGGCAGGAATTTCCTAGACTTTAAGAGATTACATTCAATTGTTTGTGGAGCTGTATGGGTTATGAATGTCAAGATTAGTGGACTCCAACAACAATTTGCAGTCTGTGCCCAATCTGCAAATCAGAGGGGAAATTTAGTGGTGTAAATAATAACATCACCTCTAATGTGTCTTAAATTTGGTGATAAGCTACAAATTATTTAATGTTAGTGTAAAAAAAGGCATTTGTAAAGTTATTTTATGTGTTTTTATCAAATTTGTTATTCCACATTTTATTATCTCATAAATGTGGAATTCAGTATTTGAAAATGAAATATATAAACTGGATTTTGTGGAACCATGGATACCTCAAACAACCCTAAACTTGCAAACACTAACCACTATAATAGGGTTAATTTATACTAGAAGCACCCTACCAGAAGTGCATCACATGCTGCAGATTTTTTTTGCCCGTCTTAGATCTATAGGAGAACAAAGATCATAGGCAGAGCTCCTGCTATATTAGCTGCTTTAAGATGTTTGCAGGCCCTGGTTGGCATTCTGACCAAGAAAAAGCATCAATCTGAGATTGTCTGGGTCAGAATTGCATAAAGTTTCCATTCAGTAGGTAAGTAAATAGAAAAAGGAAGAAATATGATAATATCCATAAGCTGTCCCTACAGTGGTGGGAGGGGTCTTACTGAATTTTTGTGTCTTTTTTTAAATTAACAAAGGCATACTTTTTTTGAGCTCTCAGTATAAATTTACAAAAATACAGGCGTGCCTTATCCCTGTAGAAGGCATGGCCAGAGGTAACATGCTCACTTGATGAGGGAAGAGTCTACGTGGGATTGAGAGTGATCAAAATCAAGATAATAGGGGAGCAGAAAAACTTCACAGATGTGTTGACTCTCTGTTTAATTAAGCAGAAAGTGGTTCTTTTCAAAAGCAATTTCGTACAGGGGGCTCAGTGCTGAGCAAATAGAGGTGGTCAGTTAGCAGGAGGGGGGTGGGAATGGGAGGAGGGCACTAATTATGTATGTGAGCTGCATTCTAATCAGTTAAAGAGTTCCCAGCAAAGCCTACCCCCCCCATCTTATGCATTATACAGACATTAAATTCCACAGAGACAGAAGCTGATCCTGGACCATCTTCCATTCAACAATTACAATCATGAGTCAGAAATAACTAACTATAAAAAGAAGCAATAATAGCTGTTGTCAAACTTAAAGCATATCTAAACTTAAACTAAAAAAAAAAGGGGGTGCAGCACCGCCAATCAAGACTTGATAGGTGCGCAAATCATTACATTACATATGTAATTTTTTGATTTTGTTAGTCATTATCCTCAAATGTATTCTTTTCACTTGTCCTCTGTCTCTTTTCCTTCTTTGTTTTACAAAGCCTATTGTATATAATGCTCAAAAACTTGAGTTGAAGGTTTAGGTCAGGCAAAGTGGCCCGGGATACCTACCTCATGCATCCCAGGAGGCTCTGGCTGCTGCTTCTGCACATGCCCTAATATCAGACATGCACGGAAGGGGCCTTTTTTTCTCCAAGGAGAAAGAGATGCTGATCTCATGCATGCACAGTGAGATCGGCTCTCTTTTTTCCCCCCTTCACAGCTGCTACCTCACCCGATCTTGCACCTGCGCAGTGCAAGATTGGGTGACAGAGCAAAAAGACCAGAAGAGAAGGGAGAAGATGGCGACCCCGATGCTTCCTCTGCGCTGAGACAAAGAGGTATCCAAGGATGACGCGGGACCGGATTGCAAGAAGGACCAGCGACATCAAAGGATCTGCGGGACTAAAGGTAAGTATGATTTTTTTGTTTTTAGTTTACTTCTGCTTTGAGTAATGAGTACACTCAAAAATTAAAGGGGAATCTTAAAGAGGAAGTAAACTCAAAAGAGCCCAAAACAAAAAAAAAAAATTCACTTACAGTGAAGGAAAGAAGTATTTGATCCCCTGCTGATTTTGTACATTTGCCCTCTGACAAAGAAGTGACCAGCCTATAATTGTAATGGTAGGTTTATTGTAGGTGTAAGAGACAGAGTAACAACAAAAGAACCCTCAAAAACCCAGTGCTCGAAAGTCAAAGCTTTATGTGCATTGTAACGAGTGAAATAAGTATTTGATCCCCTATCAACCAGTCTGGAAACTGGCTAGGCCACTCCAGGACCTTCATTTGCTTCTTCTTGAGCCAACCCTTTGTTGCCTTGGTCGTGTATTTTGGTTCATTGTCATGCTGGAATACCCATCCACAACTCATTTTCATTGCCTTGGCTGAGGGAAGGAGGTGCTCTCCCAAGATTTGACGGTACATGGCCCCGTCCATTGTCCCTTCAATGCAGTGAAGGTGTCCTGTCCCCTTAGCAGAAAAACACCCCCAAAGCATAATGTGTCCACCTCCATGTTTGACGGTGGGGGGTGGTGTTCTTGGGGTCATAGGCAGAATTCCTTCTCCTCCAAACACGGCAAGTTGAGTTGATGCCAAAGAGCTCAATTTTGGTCTCAGACCACAACACTTTCACCCAGTTCCCCTCTGGATCATTCAGATGTTCATTGGCAAACTGCAATGGGGCCTGTACATGTGCTGTCTTGAGCAGGGGGACCTTGGGGACTGCAAGATTTTAGGCCTTCACGGCGCAGTGAGTTACCAGTTGTTTTCTTGGTGACTTCCCAGCTGCCCTGAAATCATTGACAAGTTCCCCCCATGTAGTTCTGGGCTGCTTCGTCACCGTTCTCATTATCATTGCAACTCTACGAGGGGAGATCTTGCATGGAGCCCCAGACCGAGGGAGATTGGCAGTTATTTTGTGTTTCTTCAATTTGCGAATTATTGTGCCAACTATTGTCAACTTCTCACTAAGCTGCTGTGTAGGCCTACAATCTTGTCCCTGACATCCTTAGACAGTTCTTTGGTCCTGGCCATGGTGGCTAGTTTGGAATCTGATTGATTTATTGTTTTTGTGGACAGGCGTCTTTTATACAGATACTATAACAAGCTTGGATTAGGAGAACTCTCTTACTCTCGTTACCTGCATACAGACAGGAAGACACCTGGGAGCCTGAAATCTTGCTGGTTGATAGGGGATCATTACTTATTTCACTTATTACAATGCACATCAAGCACTGGGTTTTTGAGGGTTCTTTTGTTGTTATTCCATCTCTCACAGCTACAATAAACCTACCATTACAATTATAGACTGGTCATTTCTTTGTCAGGGGCAAACGTACAAAATCAGCAGGGGATCAAATACTTCTTTCCCTCACTGTACCTTCAGTCCTGCAGAGCAGTCGATCGGTCTAGAGGTAATTCCATCCTTTTTTTCATCTTTTATGTAAAGTTTTCTTCTATCTTTTATGTAAAGTGAATATTCTGAGTTTAGGTGCACTTTAAGCTAAAGTAAAAGTGACTGCATGGCACAGAAATTGATATTAAAAAGGAATTAGTATAAATAAAATAGTTACATTATTTAATGAAAGAGGACTTTTTGCCCTGTAATCAGTAATTTTTTTGCTAACTTTAGCTAGCCAGCAATAACTGGCATTGGACCTGAATGCAAAAGTTGCCATTTGCTATAATATAGGGGGAATCTACAAATGGTATTTGTGCCTAAGTAGTACCCTGACAAAATCTACCTTTTGTCTTCATTTCCTTCTGAACAAAAATTCTTATAGCTTCATGGCTCTATATCTGCAGTGTGAAATCATCTAAGCCTTTAGTTCTGCTAATTGCTATTTTGAGGTGATGTTATCAGAAAGCTAAGTCACTTGCTGGAGAAGGAGTTGCACATGAGGACCTAAAGTGCTAGGATCTCCTTGTTTCTACTACATTCAGACTAAATTCATAATACACTCTTGCTACCCATCGTACTGTTTTAATGACAGAATTATGCAAGCTTTAGATGGTGTATTATCTCAGACTGTATACTCTAGTCTTCAGACTTCTGCAGATCCAATGGGGACATTGTTTATGCTATTGTTGTGTGCATCAAACATCAAATAACCAGAAGGCCAGAAAGTCTGGAGGAACTAAACTGCTCAATAAATTTGGAACTAACTAATGGCAATTTGAAATCAGCAGCCCGGAATGGATAGGCACATTTTTTTACACATACATACATGGTTTACATAGTCAAGTTTCCTTCTGAATACCAGGTCCCTGTCTAATCCAGTCTGAGATGCAAGCTTTTGGTAGATGTAGCAGCAAAAAACAATCTGGCTTCTTATGTCTCTTGATGAAAGCAATAGTGAGATCTATGCGATTTTGCACGTCTGCACGCTTACTGCAGCCATTACACAAGTGTTTTCCTTCCTGCTGGGTCTATCGTTATTTGATGCAGAAGAACAGAAGGAGGATGAACACTCCAAAATTGGTGAAACTCTATAACTTTAAAGTGGGTGACAAAAATAATAAGATTCACAGACCAAATGAAAAAAAACAAAACAAAAAGACAAAGAATTTCTTGAAATGTAAAAACACACAGCGTGTGTTTAGTCATGCATCAAAGCCCCCTTGTGCTGATGGGGGTTAGTAAGCAGAAAGTTCCTAATGAAGTGTTAGAAAACATGGGGCTTTAAAGCAGCAGATTTTACTTATGGATTCTCCAAAAGATGAAAAAGCTAGTGGGCAACCAAGCCGGTCCATAATCTGATGAATGTTTTAGCTTGGAGTGGAACCTAAAAATAATTAAGAGCACTTTGTATGTTGAAGGACAAATTTTAGTATTCCTGGTCTGTAGACATTTTACATATTCAGGCTTAATTATCAATAGCTAACCTATAAACCATTTACTAAGCAGATGTATAAATGTCCAATCTTTACACACATCATAAATGGGTAACCCCCAGGCATCGCTACGAAGGATACTCACAAGGATCTGACTGGCTAGGCAAGGTCACATGGTGTTTCTTGACCCCATCAAACAGCAGCTCTGCACCACCTCTGAAAGTAGATAATATACATGAGATATGTTAACATCCCGGGCATAGAGGAGGGGGTTTAACACACACACAAACACAGCAAAGTGCAACTACAGAGGCAGCAGCAGACAAAGGTTTTCCCGCAGGCTCCTGCAGGACATGGGCTAATCATTAGTATCTCTATGTCAGGCTCTCTTAGGTACCAAGAGAGCTGGACAAACTATGTCCACAAAGATGACAGAAAACAGCAGGAAGGTTTTATTTATTCCCATTGATTGGGGGAATGATCAGAGCATTTCTTACAGCTGAATTATTAAAACCAAGTACAGAAGGTCAAAACACATTGAACTGGAGAGGCACAAGACTAACCTTCTTTGTTATCTAAAATCTTTCAATTATTTCCTTGGTGAATTTGTGTAATAGAAATCAGTCTGATGTAAATAAAAATCTCAGTGGTACTGTTTTTGGAACATCTTGTTTCTTTGTATAATGTTGCTTTGCTGTGCAATACAGTGGTTGTAGTTTCCTGCTCCTTACAAGTCTAGTGTTATGTATACAGGTTAGATTTCTGTCACTGGAAATGACCTTTCCTAATTGTTTCCAGTGACAGTAGAATGAGGGAGCACTGTACACACAGTGCTATTCTTTGCTCTGGAAAATGGAGGGAGAGAATAGGCAAGTAAGCAAATAGACTACACCAGGACAGATCACTAAACGTTGCCAGGGGACTCCTGTACACGTTCTAGATTTTTAAAGACAATCAATTCGGTGAAAATCATCTACGGGCATCTAAAGTCAGCTGATTTTTATGGAATAATGGCAATAACTTAAAATCTGAGTTTTCTTGAAATACATTATGTTCTATATACACTATTGTACCCTATGTACACTGGCTTACAATGGTATTCAAGCCTGTGGACTGTCATTAAACTGGTATTATCATTAGGGGTATATTCTTCAGGCTTAAGAAGCTCAAAACAGAGCGGCTTGAAACCCTACACAGGGAACTCCACCAATTGGAGATAACACACAAGCGTCACCACATAGTAGATCTGGAGGCCGAATTACACCCAAAACGTGACCAAATTAACTCCCTCTATAGGAAAAAAAGCCAAAGCCCAATTGTTTGGACGTAGATGTTTTTACTACGAGCATCCCAACCACTGTGGCACAGCTCTGACACATGCTATTAAGTCTAAGAAGGCGTCTATGTATATCTCTAGCGTTAAGACGGCCTCAGGTACAATTGTTCACTCCACTGACGAAATTGCACACGCCTTTATTGATTTTTATTGCCAGTTGTACAATCTGCACTCGGGCTCCACAGATCTGCCATCACCTGATCGGGTAAATAAAATTCATGACTCTCTCAGTGCCTCTGACTTTCCAACCCTTCCACCCGATACCGCTGATTTGTTGGATAAACCGATCACTCTCATTGAAATATAATCAGCAATTAGAAGGGCGGCTTCAGGGAAAGCGCCTGGCCCTGACGGATTCACGTTAGCGTACTACAAAAAATTCCCCCCCATCCTTGGTCAAATGGTGATAGCTCTGAATGCACTATCCCAGGGTCACGAGTTTCCTCGAGATGCACTATCTGCCCATATTTTAGTGCTATAAAAGCCCGACAAGGATCCCCAAGAGTGCGCAAGTTACAGGCCGTTATCTCTGTTAAATTGTGATCTCAAGTTGTTTGCGAGTGTATTGTATTGCGGAAGCCAGGAACAATACCATTCGTACCCTAAATATCGTCCACCTTGTACATTCTAGCAAGACTCCACTTATGCTTCTCTCCACAGATGCAAAGAAAGCGTTGGATAGGGTAGATTGGACTTTTCTGCGCACCACCCTAGCAAACTTAGGTTTACCCATGAGATTGCCAAGTTTGATAGGGGCACTGTACTCTTCGCCTAGTGCGAGAGAGAATAAATGGCGAGCTTTCCTAACCATTTACAATTGCAAATGGGACGAGACAAACGTGGCCCTTATCCCAATTGTTGTTTATTCTATCCCTAGAACCCTTGTTCCTGCTCATGCAATTAAACGCTGATATAAAGGGCGTACATATTGGCCAAATGGAAGACAGAGTCACGAATTACGTGGATAACCTACTTTTCTATGTCACCTCACCCGTTACCTCCCAATCTTTTGTTGGAGCTACGCAGATTTGCTAAACTATCTAACTACAACATAAACTGCAAAAGTCAAAGGAGCTGAATATCACCATCCCTAGATCTACCCAAGAGGCCCTCTCCTTTCCCTTTAATTGGGCAAACACTATATCTTATTTGGGTGTCCAGATCCCGGTGAACCTCGCACGGTTGACATCAATTTTTTGCCTATGCTGAATCAAATCAGGAGGGATCTCCAGAAATTGAAACGGTTAGCCTTCACTTGGTTCGGGCATTGCAACATACTGAAAACGAAGGCCAGCCCAGACTGTTGCATGTTTTACAAGCCTTTCCCATAACATATCCCGACCTAAATTTTGTGTAAGTTCCGATCAGAATTTACCAAATTAATTTTGCATTTGGGTTCCCCATGGATTGGGATGAAAGGCTTAAGACTTCCCAAAACTATGGCGTTTCCAGATCCTCTTATACCAACAAGCTGTTCAATATTGAGGTTACTGGACTGGTGCAAGAATAGCGATGCCAAGCTGTGGGTCTGTTTAGAGAATGCCTGTTCACCTTCCCCAATTGACACCCTTGCATGGGCCCCAAATGTGGTTAAAGATATTGTGCTTTGACACCCATTGATTGGGGAAACCCTAAAAGTGGTCTCCAAATGTTTTATTTCTCAAAAAGTAGATACCTATCCCTCTCCTATGTCTCCCATTTAAGGGAACCCTGAATTTCCTTATTTCTCAAAAAGTCTTTCTGACCCAATTATCTGTTCCTGGCATAAAGGTGACGTCTTTAGAGCCATACATTTTCTCCGGAATGGAGAATGGATCCCCTAAATTTTCTGCAGTTAGAGAAGGAGTTGCCCCCCCCACCCCATCCCTATGGCACACTTTTACAGCTCTCATATGTACTGCAATCCCTGCCACAACCCAGGAACTTTAGTCGATCCCTGTTGCCCCTGGAAACTATGTGCTGCTAAACACGCATTAAGAAGCACGCTGTCCTATTCCTACCAGGCCCTCTTGGCAACACACACCCGTCTCTCCTAATTACGCTGCTAAATGGGAGGTGGATTTAAATACTCAATTTACTGAGGAACAGAGGGAGATGATGCTTCATTTTTGTCAAAAAAGCTTCAGTTTGTAACGGATACCAGGAGACCAACTATAAATTGGCCACTCACTGGTATAGAACACTGTCCAAGCTTGCTAAGATTTTCCCTCATGTGGATGGCTCTTGTATGAGCGGCACAGGGTTTGCTCATACACATATTCTGGGAATACCCCAAAATTAAAGCTTTGTGGGACTCGGTGGCGTATATCACTCTTAGGCTTAGTGATGTGGATAAACCGGCCTTGGCCCTCCTTCACGTCTTCTGATTTGTCAAAGAAGGTTTACAAACGTTCACTGCAAAGACATCTCTTGAATGTGGCAAAGGCATATATTCCAGTTTGCTGAAAGAGTGACTCCACCGACACTAGAACACTGGCTGAAATGGGTAGCTGACATTTATCGCATGGAGGATATGATTTCTACTGATGCCAATAGATGTGACAAATTTACCAAGACATGGTATCACTGGATCCAATTCTACACATCTGTAGAATGTACTAGTCTACTACAACAACCCCTGCTGAACTGACACCTTCACCCCTGAATTAAAACTATTCATTCATGTGTTTTTTGTTGTAATGGAGTTATGTATGCATTTATGGAATCTGCTCGTTCTCCTTGTTACACCCCCCCCCCCCCCCTTTCCACCTCTCTTTTCTAGTCCCCTAGCTCCCAGGTTCTTACCTACCTGAAAAATGGAAATGCCCGGGTTTGTTTTTTTTACTAATTGTTACT
Source organism: Pyxicephalus adspersus (assembly GCF_032062135.1). Classification (NCBI taxonomy): domain Eukaryota; kingdom Metazoa; phylum Chordata; class Amphibia; order Anura; family Pyxicephalidae; genus Pyxicephalus; species Pyxicephalus adspersus. The sequence continues at coordinate 59,923,738 of NC_092871.1, read as the reverse complement.
ATTTACATGTTTCTGATGTCTTGTTTGCATTGTCTGATGTATAATACAATATTTTCTATGGTTTGTGATTTTTGAACATTCCTTGGTATTTCTTAAAAAAAATCCTTTAAAAAAACTGGTATTATAATTTGTCCTAACTACTGTCATTGTCAGTGAGCAGCTTGTTCTGCACAATAACTAAAAAAAGGAACTAACTCACGGAATACTCTGATTTAATATATTGACCACATTATAAAAAGCCAGGCCCCAAACCAAAATAATACAGACAGGGACACGCCCTAATAAAGGAAAGTGATAGCATTGTTTTTGTGTTCAGCAGGGCTTTTATTTTAAAACATTTACATTTGCATGTGCATTTTAGGAAAAGTATAAAATTGACTCTATCACTAAAATGAATAAAAAAGGATCCTGGAAAAAGATGGTTATCAATACTTACCCCTTCCACTGCCTACACCACTAAATCCAACTGAAATTAAGGTAAACTGCCTTTAGAAGACCCTCCAGAATCTGACACTTCATGGATGTCTATTTCCTGATTCCCCACTGCACTCAGTAGTTTATTGTACTAGCCCAACATCAATGCTGTTTTTTAGTGATGAAGGGGTCAGTGGCAGCCCAAAATGGAGCACATAATCAACATGTTTTGGTGTTTTTGGTGAGTCAGCTGATTATATTGCTTCATTACAGAACTGTTTTAGGTGCAAACAGGGGAAGAAGTGAGAATTTCTTATGCTTCTCCAGTGAACATCACAGTGATGAGTGTTTCCCAACCAGGGTTCTGCAAAACCCTAGGATTCCTCCAGAGGTTGCTAGGGGTTCCATGAGCAATTTGTGCCAAATTTTTCTATTGGCCAGCAGTGTAAGAGGCATTCTTACACTGACCACCACACAAATGTACTGTGAGCTACGGATATAGTAATTATAGCAGGGGTTTCCTGAAGATCCGAAAATTATTTCAAGGGGTTTCCCCCCATGTTGAGGCAAACCATATGGTGACAAGCATCCACTATCTCTATATATGCATTCCTATAGGAAACTCAAAATAAAATATTAAATCACTGATAACAAAGGTGTCACCTACGATTTGCCCCAAAACACGAGATGCATATCACAATACCTTTACAACCTTGCCATTATGTTCTTGGGCATCCCCTCCCAAACTCCTGCAAGTGACAGAAATGTTTAGAGGGCATTTACATTGCATGTATTGGGCTGAATTGCCTACCACAAGGCTTAATGCACTGACAAACTGAAGTCTTTTGATTCCAATAGACTCAGCTATTACCAATGTGCTGGGAAAAAATGGAAATGCTACACAAATGCAGAGTAATCAATTACAGCATGTTCAAAACCAGTGGTGCGCAACTAATAGAGACCAATATGGTTACCCAGCTCTTTGCACTAATACATTATTAGGGTGGAAATGTGGTGCATCATACTCAACACCCTACAAAATAAACTAGGCTCTTGTACCTCCTAACTGTAAATAGGATTTATACATTGGGGTTGACTTTCTGAGCTACCTACCTCCCTTCTCATGTAAGTCTTCATGTTAGTCTTATACCTACCTCTCTGCCTAAACTGTAGCTGTGAAGTTTTCTTAGCACAATACAGGCTTTTCATTGGGCACATCTTCAATCATAATTAAAGCGTACCAAAACTCAGAATTTTCACTTTACTTAAAAAGGTAGACCACCCTTTGATGTAAGGTAAAAATCCTTTTTTAAAAAAAAAAAAAAATGGGTGCAGCACCACCCCCTGATTCTCGATCGCCTAGGTCAGGCATCCCAGGAGGCTAATCTGCATGCGCAGAAGGAGCCTTTTTGCACAAAGAGTAAAATTTGCTGATATCACCCATGCGCAGTTTTTTTCATCCTACGTCACCCAATCTCGAGCCTGGGTCAGGTGATGTAGGATGAAGAACAGGAAGAAGAATTTTTTTTTTTTTTTGCACTTTTGAGTTTAGTTCCTCTTTAACTGTGTCAAGTACAGAAAATGTCTGATGAACTGTCAGAAATCCAGTGTGCAGCCTACCTTCTTGTGTGAGCTGACAACACTGTGCCTTGGTTGCACTTCCATACCAAGCAGTGTTGTCAGCCTTGACAATTTCTCCTGTTAAGCAACAGAACACTTTCCTGTCCTAACATAAGGGGATGGGGGCTGTTCTGTAAGGCAGGGTGACAGCATTGATTACTATATCAGTGCAGCATCACTGCTGACAGCCCAAACAGGAGCTCAGTGAATTCATGGCAGATAACTCTGTAATTTTCAGTACATGCACTATGTATACAGAGATAAAACATGGAGAAATGCTTATGTATTGCAGATATGCCAATGCTCTTTTTTTGGACAATTCATTTAATATGTGAATACCTGAATGGCCAAACTTTGGTACCTAAAACATTTTGTACGTCACCCACATTAGTGCTTTACCCTTCAGCCTCCACAATGTAGAATGCATGGCACTTTGGATGTTGTAGACATACAACGTGTACACTGCATGTATGTGCTTCCTATACATGGCAATGATAGTACACTTGTGTCTACTGCCTGTCACGTGTTTGTTGTTAACAGAGCAACCAGAAGTCTGCTCTACATATTGACATATACAAGCTCGGCTCGCACACACAGTCTATTTATCGCTATTTACGGCCGCCCCTCCCCCGAAAAAACGAATAACAAACCCCCTAATCCCCTTCTCACCCAAACTCCAGCTGCAGATTTATAGGCGCTACCATCTTGCTACTCCCACCGGAAGTGATCTGCAACTCTCTATGGCGACAAAGCGGAAGCATTGGGTTCTGTATAAAACGAACGGTCCAGTGTCACGTGACAGCCGGACATGTCAGCAGCAAGGCACATTAGAGGGTGGGCAGCTGCGGATATTAGTTTTATGTCTATACACTTTGTTTTCTTAATGGGGTAATTATTAAAACATTGACATTAATCTGTAATCACATGGGCCTCCAATCTAATGAGCTAGAGATGAGTGAATCCTATTGGGTTGTCCCCCACAGCTGAATTATGGGCAAAATAAAAAGCAAAAGGAACTCACTGGCAGGGTGAATAGGTAGAAGGTGTATTTTTATCAATATTCATTGTATTAAAAAAAGTAATAGCACACAATGTTATACAAATGTAGAGATTATATTATTTTGGGTGGGGTTTACAATGTGCGACCCTTGGGGCTCTATTAAAGCCTTTTTTTACACAATCACAGCATTTCAGGGGCTCAAAAGTAATTGGACAATTGACTCAAAGGCTAAGGGGTGCGTGCTTGTATGTGGAAGATTTTGCTGTGAACAGACAACATGCGATCAAAGGAGCTCTCCATGCAGGTGAAACAAGCCATCCTTAAACTAAAGCAGAAAAAAAAAAATCAGAGAAATTGCTACAATGTTGGAACATTCCCCCTCAGCAATATGTCTTTTTATGGTCAAATTACAAGAATTATTAAGGTTGGAATGGGCGGAAACTGCCATACATAAAGAATCCAAAACACAATCTTTCTTTGAAACATGGGAGAGTTTTATTGCTATACTACTCCCACAAAAATAAAATTGTACTATTGTTTTCGACATACCACATGGTACTCAGGAAGGGAGCTGAAGCATGATCCTCCTATAAAAGTTGAATCACTGCTGATGTAAACACTTATGTTTAATGACATTACTGTTTGGGTTGCATTTTATTTTATATATTTTGTAATTGCACTATCATCTGTATGTTGATGACTATTGAATTTTTATTTTGTATGTAATGCTGTTCACCGATATGTGCCTATTTTTGTGTTATGGTACTTGCACTGTTGTTTATGCCCTATGCCTTTTCGTAATATCCTGTATATATGATTCTGTGTGTATTACTGTTTATCACAGTTAACCCTTATTAAAAAATATTTAAAAAAAAAAAAAAAGACCTGGACGTCTACAGTGGATGATCGCAGAATCATTTTCATGGTGAAGAGAAACCCCTTCACAACAGCCAACCAAGTGAACAACACTCTCCAGGAGGTAGGCGTGAAATGCATGAAGGTAAATACAGAGGGTGCACTGCAAGTGCAAGCCACTCATAAGCCTCAAGAATAGAAAGGCTATATTGGATTTTGCTAAAAAAAAAAAATATCACCTAGCACAGTTCTGGAAAAACATTCTTTGGACAGATGAAACCAAGACCAACCTTTACCAGAATGATGGCAAGAAAAAAGTATGGAGAAGGCATGGAACAGCTCATGATCCAAAGCATACCACATCATCTGTAAAACATGGCAGAGGCAGTGTGATGGTTTGGGCGTGCATGGCTGCCAGTGGCACTGGGACACTAGTGTTTATCCATGATGTGACACAGGACAGAAGCAGACTAATGAATTCTGAGGTGTTCGGAGACATACGGTCTGCTCAAATCCATCTAAATTAAGTCACATTGATTGGGAGTTGATTGTATTCATAATACAGAGACAATGACCCAAAACATACAGCCAAAGCAACCCAGGAGTTTATTAAAGCAAAGAATTGGAATATTCTTGAATGGCCAAGTCACTCACCTGATCTAAACCCAATTGAGCATGCATTTCACTTGTTGAAGACTAAACTTCGGACAGAAAGCCCCACAAACAAGAGCATTAAAAAGGAGGAAACCCAGCATCTGGTGATCTCCATGAGTTCAAGACCACAGGCTGTCATTGCCAGCAAATGGTTTTCAACCAAGTATTAGAAAATAACATTTTATTTTTAGCTTTTTAATTTGTCCAATTACTTCTGAGCCCCCGAAATGAAGTGATTGTGTTAAAAAAAAGGCCTTAGGTTCCCACATTTTTATGCAATCTTTTTGTTAAACTCATTGAATTAAAGCTGAAAGTCTAAGTTGTCTAAAGTTCAACTGCAGCTGAGTTGTTTCAATTAAAATGAATTGTGGTAATGTACAGAACCAAAATTAGAAAAAAGTTGTCTCTGTCCAAATATTTATGGACCTAACTGTATGCTTTGCTCTCATGTCCATTGAGACCCTTTACAGGAGAATGTGTTCTTTCCCAGTACAACTTTTTGAGGGGTTGTCTTAAACTTGAGGTTAGCCTTGTTTCTAATGTATTTAAACTTGAACACCTACATAACTCTCAGTGTGGTACTTCCAAAAAGCTGGGAGCGATTTAAAAATCTGCAGGTTCCTGGAATTGTCCCAGATTTTATTGACTTTCTTTGAGAAATTTTTATTTTTGAAAAGTTCCTCAAACTATAATTTTAGTTGATTATATTTGGTCACTCGTATCATCATTGGTATATGCATTTGTCAGCATTTTGATTTATTTTATTGTTATTTATCCACTGAAAAGTAGCATTAAAATGTAGCCATATTCCACTGTAATAAACTTTTCTCCATGGGGCAGGGAATATTCTACATGTGGAATCCCTAGCAAACTAATAACATTTATATAGTCTGAGTAGAGATATTGATATATACCAGTGGCATCTAAAAAATCTGAAATATGTTTTTGTAATTAAGAATCAGCCACTCCCTGGCTTCTTCTAACACTAGGAGTGGATATAGGGAGATGTGAAGTGTGCCATTGCATGAAGACCCTCCCCAGTCAACAGAGTTCCCACAAGGGTCCTAGGCCAGTTCTGCACAGGGGCTCACTGTTGGCTACATCTGCCCTGCTTAACAAACATGTTGGGTAAAATGAGTTCTGATATCATCTGTCAGCCATTATGGAACAAACACTTTCAGGTAAACAAATAAAAAAGCTTACTTACAAAAAATATTGTATTCTTTCCAATACATTCATGATTGTAGTGCTGTTAACATTGTAATGGTGAGTGTGTGTGTTGCACTTAGATGCACAGGCTATAGATACTAATTAGTCATTTTCACCCCATCTCTATTATACAGTTGCCTGCCACTTCACAACTTGCATTATTATTTTTGGCAATCTTGTATTTTTCAAAAATCAGAGAAGGAAATAATTGGAAACACTTCCTTACTGTTATTTGCCAGTCAGAAGACGGTAGGGGTTAATGAGTAGGGGATTGAAATGCAATTAAAGCCTGAGACTAGTAAAATAAGACATGGAGGAAACTGGAGGAAAGAGTAAAGGGTAAAGCAGAACTGTGGCCTAAAAAAACAAGTTTAAATTTCAATTATCATTACAGAAAAGATATTTTCAGGGTCTGTTTATAAAGGATAAATATGGCATTATACAAACATTCTCTAAAAGTAAATGGTCCATGGCCATGTGTTTTAAATGGCAGTAATTGATTCACCACCAGCTAATATTTGCTTAACCACCTGGGCGTTACACTGATGTCTAGATTTCTGTACCAAAGCGTTACAGGTTTTCATGAATTTTTTTTTTAAATTGTAGACCTGTAACTTACAGAAATATGTCCGAATAGGGGTCTAGTAGATATAATGAATATAAAAAATGTTTGAAACACACAATCATGTAAAAAAAAAAATTACTTTTAATAAAATTAAAGGAAAAACACAAAATTCAGCTTAAACAAGAATACATAAATAAATGAAAAATACTGAAAATGTGATGATTCGGTATACTGTATAGTAATATATTTTTCTAAAACACCTCCCTAGTGTCCGTCACATACTTATACACAAAACCACATAAATATATTTTCTATTATTTTGTATTGGATTGGATACAGGAGTTTGTATTCAATCCAATACTGAAAATGCGATGATTCGGTATACTGTATAGTAATATATTTTTCTAAAACACCTCCCTAGTGTCCGTCACATACCTATAGACAAAACCACATAAATATATTTTCTATTATTTTGTATTGGATTGGATACAGGAGTTTGTATTCAATCCAATACAAAATGAGAACAAAATTCAAACTCTCATTTTGTATTGGATTGAATACAAACTCCTGTATCCAATCCAATACAAAATACATACTTTGTATTTATTTTTAATTATTTTGTATTGGATTGGATACAGGACTTTGTATTCAATCCAATACAAAATGAATGAATGAGTTTGAATTTGAATTTCCCGCACATGCGCCGACGTCATCACGCACGCAGACAGAAGCCGGCCGGCGGAACACAAGATGCCGGCCAGCATCTTACTGGTCCCGCTGGTATAGGAGAAGGCACCCGACGCTGGAGAGGGAGATCGACGCTGGAGGACGACCCTGGAACACGGACACGACGCTGGATGAGGACAGTGGGACCAGGTAAGTGGGGATTTTAATATAGTGAGAAAAGTTCGGGGTTAACGATAATTGCAACTTTTTTTAGCACGGAAAAGTTCTGGCTTAACGGTTGGGAGGTTAATGTCAGATTCTCTGCTTTATAAATAATAAAATCTTTTTTCCTTCCATGGTACATTGAGCTGCTGAACTTAGTATAAAATACCAGCATATGTGGATGTTGCATTGCTGAAATGGAGTAAAATATAAGCAAGGTTTTGGTTAAACTAGAATTTATATTATATATGCATATCTCAGGTAGACACTACACTGTGAACCTGTTGTTCACAGTAAAATACACTGACTAATGACTAGGGATGAGCGAGAGAGTTTTTAAAACTCAATCTTGCTGCCAATCCTGCCATTGTTACCAAATTTGAAGCGAGAACAGCCGGTCTAAATTTGCCGATCTAAGTCGCATTAAAAAAAAAAAAAATTTAGTGTGCTATCAACAGCACCAGAGGTTAATTAATATTCTCAAATAATGCGGCTGGCAACGCATTCATTGAGAATATCCCCTGCACTAGAGGTCAACCTCTAGTGCCGCGGATCACACATCTTCTCAATGAATGTGCGATCACACTTCTCAAAGAGCAACCTCTAGTGGCCTGGGGATCACAAACAGAAGGATTCCCGGCAAATCCTCCAGGTAAAATTTCCTAGATCTTCTGTCTAAATTTTGCGAAACCATCTGAAATTCGATGAAATTTTTGCGAGAATGACGGAGGCATTCTCACTCATCCATACTAATGACATCAAGTTACCCCTGCTAATACCTTGACCAACCTGAAAAGACCCTTTTCTACTTTTCTCCTTAGTTAGTTTTTAGGCCATGATGTCATAGCTAAACTGTTCTGTCTGCCATGTGACTTATCCATCGATGCTTCTTTAGTATCCTGCATTTCCATTGGATTGGGAGAAGACAGGGAAACTTTTTCATATAGTATGGTATAGTATATATAACGTATCCAGGGATATTTAGGGTGAAGCAGTCTCAGTGTTCATCTACATCCACCCTCAGTGTAGTTGCACACTGTCAGTAAAGCCTCATAGGAGTCCCTAGATGGGTATGGGGTTGTACAATGCATGCACAGCTAGCTTGAGTTGGTTGTAAATAAACACCAAGACCGCAGGCCTTCAGATGTCAGTAAGTAGGAATCTGTGGGAGAAGAGGGTGGGTTATGTTAGGTCTATGGGGATGAATCTCACAGTCAGGGAGCAGTCCTTAGCTGGCTATGTGGCTGTATTTTACAGATAAATATAGACAAATACCACAAATTCAGCTCTCTGGATGTTGGCAAAAAGAAAAAGAGAGTGGGTTAGGTTAGGAGAAGAGGGGGAAGATTGCGTTTTGGACAACACCTGCAGTGAGTGCACAATTAAAATGTATACAATACGAATTTCAGTGGATTTTTTATTTTTTGTTACATCTTAGTGTTGCTGTTCTCCCACAGAATCTTTAAAACCACTTCATGACTACACATAATTCAGGACACCAGATAATGCATACAGAGCCACTTGTAAACTCTTTTTTAGGTAAATGTGTAGAAAATATTAAAACAAGCATTTAAAACAAAAAGGAATTCACACACCAGACACCATAATGACAGGTATTACCCTATGCATATCCAAAGGGCACCCCTGGTCAGCGTTTAGATCTTCATAAAAACAAAAACAAATTATATCTCTCTCAATGCAGAAGTGAATTCTTATAGGTACATGGGAAAGGAATGGGAAGTTATTTGAACAATGAGATTCCTGATATTCCTCAAATAATTAATTAAATTGTTTCTGCACAGAGCAAGGGATGCTGATGCAGAGAAAAGTTGTGACAAAAGCTAACAGAGCCATAGAAAAGATAAAAAGAGAATGCTTTCCCATTTAACAGTTACACAAAGCAAGAAATAATTGGCAATGGGGTGATTACAACCAAGAATGTGAGGAATGCCTTAGAATGACTTGCACTTTGCCTTAGAATAGAACTTTTTGATTCCTGCTTTGAAACAATGGCGTTATTAGTGCAATAGATGTAATGCAGTATAATTTGCAGCTGTTGTGTTGAGAAAGTGTATCGGTTTCTGCTACTCTTCACTTTACATTTTTAAACTTATAAATTGATGCATTATTTTCTTTAAATGTATACAATATTTGTACAAGAGTGTATTTGCTTAGGCAAAAAAAAGGACAAAACGGTTTTCAGGCCGTTTCTGGCTCCACCCAATGGTTTCTGCGTTGCTCTTTATAACATACTGCTTTCCAGCCACTAAGCCACAATCACCACTATGATCATTTTAAAACCAATGAATATTCAGGTGCTTCTAATAAGCAATCATCCACTGCCTTCATTCATTCTCTGTAGAGTAGTCATGGGCAAGGCATCACTTCCAGCGTTTGCTCGATAGGCACAGTCATGAAACCATTACAGCACCACATCTGACTGTCCATGTGTACCATGCCCAAAATACAACATTCTATTTTACCAGAACTTGTTTATCTTATTATTCCCTTTGGAACTCTTGAGGTCACTGTGATGATACAATAAAAGCCTTAGTATTAGTTTATTTTAATACACATACAGTATTTTTTAAAGGCAACCTCTTCCATCAGAGCCATACAGGCTACCATTTTGCTCTCCATAGAGCAGAATTCTGGCATAACATTTGTGAGAAGTTTCTGCATCATTAACAGCTGCTTAGCACTAGCAGACCCCCAACAATGCCATGTCACATGACAAGACTTTAAAAAAAAAAAAAAAGAATAAGAAAGGGTGAAAAAAAACACCTTAGGTGGGAGAGAAAATTATATAAAAGGAGAAAAGTTTTTTTTCTTTTAATTGTAAGGTCTCTTGCTGAGCTACATAAGAATAAAGTAACTGCAATGTACTACACACCTCCTGATCTCTGCACTCAGTGTGTTGAGCACTGCTGACCGCTGTAGTCACTGCATTACACACTTGTTCACGATTAGTGGCATAGGAACAGAGATTACGGAGGTCTCATTTGAGACTGAGTCCCCTATTTGAGATAGGCGATCCCCATGTCTGACTGTTCACTGTTGGACACAAAACCAGAGAGGATCATCTAGTATTGAATTCCTCTTTTTAGCTGTGCATTAGATGATGCCATCTCTTTTGCCTGGCAAAGGAAGATAGTTATAGATCTTCTCTGCTGGCGCCATTTACAACAGTGAGAGGTCTGTCGTTGCTTTCCTCCAGGATATCCAAACATTGGAGTTTTAGAGGGCTCAGCTCCCACATCTATTGTCCCCAGTGATTAAAGACCAAACTATTTTATTTTACTTTGGGATAGAGTAAAGAAAGCTTACCATGATAGGTAACCCAAATCTGTTATAGTTCAATTACTATTAGGAAGAGTCCCCCTCCTGTCTTGGAAAGCAGCAGGAAGGAATCTTGAAGGTTGTGTGAGAGGCATGAAGACTTCTGTCTGAAAACACAACAGGTCATAAAAGGAAATTTCTACAAGGTGAGGGGAATTTCTCTCCTGGAAGGTGTCATTGGAACAGGTGCCCCCGCTGGAAAATTTCCCCTCATCTCTAACTTTGGAGGGAACTGTAATATTTTAGATATCCCATCATTTTCTATCTCGACTTTGCACAAAAGTACAATAGGTTCCTTCTTTGTTGTTTTCAGACCTGGTCTGCACACTTAGTTTCTAATGTGCAGTGCAGACTGCAAGCATCCAAAGGTCTTGGACTAGGCCCTACACAGTAGCTCAGCTTTGGGCATGTACATCTCAATGAACATTATAGGGAAGAATATGAATAGACAGCTAAGTTTGTTTTCTTGCAAGAAACATTGTCCTTCCCTTCTGCAATAAAGAACCTGTCTGCTTGTAATTTTTTTTTCACTAAATTTTCTTTAACTAAAATACAGAAACAACATTCACTTACCCTTACAACTACTTTTTCAGCACATATTTTCTTTGGACTGAGTTTTTAGAATAATAAATGCAATCTTTTAGATTCTGGATCTAGGGCTTGTGTAGTATAACTTATTTGGTAGCTAAATATTAACTTTTTTTGTAAGGATCTTCTATAGCTTCTAAAAGCGGGGAAACCCTAAAGAGAACAGAGGAATTTGAAACAAAAATTCAGTTGGGCACTATAGGTGAATGCCATAAACATCTGCCTGCTGTATGGAACTTTTAAAATGAACACAGGCTTACTCTAAAGCAGGGGTGTCCAACACGTGAATCTACCAGTAGATCGCAAAGGTTAATAACAGGAGTTATTAAGTCCAAATACCGTTCCACCATGACTGATGATCATTTGGAAGTCTGTTGGAGGCTGGCTACCAGCAACTACTGTCAGGACTATGCAACTTTGGCCGATTCCATTCAGTTTAAGACGTCATCAGAGTAAGGTAATGGCCAAAAAATGTACAGAATTGTATTGTGCCTTACATGTTCATGCTGCTATGCAAGGTAAACAATATATATATCTATATATACAAAATCAGATGTGTGTGTATGTATGTTCCACCATCAGTCGAAAATGCATGGAGATTATATATATATATATATATATATATATATATATATATATATATATATATATATTGTATATTGTGCCATACATGTTCACGGTGTTATTCAAGGTAAACAATATATAATTTAAATATAAAGTATACTCTGTATATATATATATATAAAAATAAATATATGTTTAGAATTTTTATTGTTGGTAGATCATTTTGACTTGATCATTTTAAAAGTAGCTTGGAAGCTAGGTGAAGTTTCATTTCATTTCATTGGACTGCAGTCCAACAAGCTTTGCTTTTGAGTACAGAGAGACATTTGCCATCTCTGCAGCGTGTGTAAAGCAATAGCGGGGCAAAAAATAAAAGCCAATTCTAATTCTGCATAGAGTACATGCCAGGCCTGGAACAGCTGTTTGCATCCTGTGCAGTGAAAGCATTTATTAACATTGCAGACAATAGTTGGTTTGAAATAGAGGAGGACCCCTCTGCAGGGGTGACAATGAAGGCTTGCCTGCAGTATCTTTGTTTGATCCACAGCCTCTCAGCATAAGAAGTGAGGGGGTCAGCAAAAGTGAGAGGCCTTTTTCAGCCACTCTTGTGCATTCATGTGGTAATTGGGTATCAAGCAGAGATCAGTGAGTCTCTCTGCCCGGGTTAAACTGCAGAAAAAAAGAGAGACAGAAAGAAAAAGGGAGCTGAAGCGATGGAGTATGTGAATACCATCATGACCTTCAGGAAGCTCCAGGCCTCCCCCATACGAAGCACTTGTGTTCCAGCTGAGGGAGGAGGAAAAAAGTGGGGGCCCCCAGTGCATTCTTTTCAGGAAACCATTGAATAGGACTCAACAATGCAGGGGAGCCCCTTAACAATAAACCCCCTGCTCAACTTTCAATGCCCAGCTCTAAACAGCCATTTAACCTTCCAAAAAAAAAAAGAAGGCTGAAAGTGACACTAAAGCTGCAAACGAGCAGTTTCAGTAACCAGTTCGATTGAAAACCAGTTCGATGACAACACAGGAGCACAGCTCCCCCTGCGTGACAGTTACAATACCATTTAGGACAGGGGTGCCCACATTTTTTTGGCTAGCGGGCTACTTTTAAAATGACCAAGTCAAAATGATCTAGCAACAATAAAAATGCTAAAAATATATCTATTTATAAATATACAGTGTATACTTGATATCTAAAATATATATTGTTTACCTTGCATACCAACATGAACATGTATTGCAAAATACAATTCAGTACATTTTTGTCCATTACCTTACTCCGATGACATCTTAAACTCAATGGAATCAGCCAAAGTTGCGTAGTCCAGACAGTAGTTGCTGGTAGCCAGCCTCAGATTTCTAAATGATCATGGTGGAAAGGTATTTGGAGTTAATAACTCCTGTGCGCGGTACAGTTTATTTTGAAAGGCAGGGCTCTGCGATCTACTTGTGTTGCCTTTGCGATCTACCAGTAGATCCCGATCCATGTGTTGGGCACCCCTGAATTAAGCAATTTTGTTTTGTTTGGGCTATCTGGGTGCTGCTATCACAATGTTGATTTGTGGATTAACTGTAGCATCATTTGGAAGTTAAAAGAACTCCATCATCCACAAAGAGGAATAACAACAGGAGGCATGCTATGTCAAGAGAGAACCAGTTGCTTTACAAAGTACAGGTTTGCTTTAAAGTGGACCTATACTAAAATGTTAACAAAAATATAGTTAACAGGTGGATAAAATGCAAAGTACTAGAACAGGGGTGCCCAACACATGGATCAAGATCTACAGGTAGATAGCAAATATGTAGATAGAGATGAAAAAAAGATGGCTTTTTTCTGGCAAATTGGGTATTTGTAGAACTTTTTTTTTTTTTAAAAATACCTTTATTTATAAACAATACAAAAAAACATAATTGTGATTCAAACAAAATTGACATTGACTGGACAACAGGCAAGATCAATAGGGGAATTTTGAAAAGTCGGTATGTATACCGCAAAGTAGACAAATGCTCATTAGAGGTCTTTAAACATCAGAGTATACATCATTTTAATTGGCATATAATTACTGTCTCATTCCCGATGCGTTTCACCCAAGATGGGCTTCATTAGGGGAAATAAAGAGACCCTAGAGAATGAAGTAATACAGAGTATAAAGAATATATCCAATGAATAATGTAAAAATATATTTAATATTGAAAAAAATATACTTCAAACTGACTTACTTAAGAGAGAACTGTAGCCAGACAGGAAGATAGTCAATCTCAATCATAAGCCAAAAGGGTTTGGATATTCTAACAAATACCAAAAGTATATATGAGGAGTGCAAAAAATATAAGGAATAGAAAACAAAAATTATTATATATGATATTAGATGTCTTACAAGATTGCCAAAACTTTTGTGTAGAAATATGGAAATTGAACAGGATGTAGTTAGTATATACTTGTGTGATGGAAGGTACAGCTTCTATATGGTAGGTATCCAGAGGTAGACTATGTGGAACTAGTATCTGCAACAAAATGAAATTGCTGTTGTTTGTAATTATTTATCTATGCGAATTGTGTCATTTTAAATCAAAGATAATAATACATTTATCCACAGGATGGCGTACCTGTCGTGCTTTTGAATTGTTGAAATTTTCCTAGGATTTATCCCAGTATTTTGAGAGACTCCTATATGTGTAAAGTAATAATTTGAATAAGTTATTTCCCTTAATGAATCATGAATGATCTAATATAAACTTTAGTATCCAAATAGTAAATACCGTATTTTTCGGACCATAAGACGCACTTTTTTTCCCCCTAAAGTGGGGGGGAAATCAGGGTGCGTCTTATGGTCCGAATGCATATTTTTTTTCTTACCTGTATCCCCGCCGGTCCCCCGCAGCCAGTGTCCTCCTCTGTGTTCCTGTGTCCCAGCGTGCGGCACTTGTGCCCGCCCACGAAGGCGGCGCCAATTGATTTCATGAATGCCGATCGGCGCCGCCTTCATGGGCGGGCACAAGTGCCGCACGCTGGATCTCAGGGGAAATCAAATGAATTTTTTTTTTCTTGTTTTCCTGTGCGGAAAACCTGGTGCGTCTTATAGTCCGGAGCGTCTAATGGTCCGAAAAATACGGTATGTCAGTATGAGTTTGAATTAACAAGTAATACCAGATAAGATGATGAGAACTATATTGTCGATTAATCTTCCAAATATGAATCAATGAATATAGAGTGTTTATCTGGAAGGAAAGCAAAAAGTATAAAAGACTGATGGTTTTAATACTAACACATCGTATTGAAGAAATACCCATGAAGAATTAAGCTTACTAGTTTAGTATTTGTGGTCTGTTTAGGACAACACAACGGCAGCCGTCCAGACAATCGCTGGTGCTGTGCATGGCCTGCCCTTTAATAAAAAAAATTTGCATATAACGGCGCCTGCGCAGGATTTCCCAATGATAATGTAGTTGAGGCGGATGACTTCCGCCCTTCTCTCAAGCGGCTGTATAATGAGATTTAGTTAGTATGGAGTCACCGCGCTTGTGATTTATATTCACAATAAGTACAATTAATTTATAATAGTTCTAATTATACAGATATTTATACAGAAGTGATATTAAATATAATCAAATGATTGAGGTACATACATTGTAGTCAGAAAGATTATCATAAGAAAATACATTAACAATATTTTCTGACATTAGATTAGATAGATGTGGCACAAATGTTACATTAATTGATTACAACTATTAATATAGTCAGCATATTAACATAATAAAATCCAATATCTTCCTATGTGTTAATAGGAATGATACTGACAGCAGAATAACTGTTGGTTATCATATGTCACCATCATCACACTGGCAAGATTTGATACAGAATTTATATAATTAATAATATAATTGATATAATTATTATAATTATTGATATTATTGAATTGATATAAATAATATAAATATAGTTGATAAAATTTAATTGAACTGATATAATGAATAGGACCTAATGGATGTATGCAGTTACCTGAAGGGTCTAGGGAGTTATATTTAACTTGAATGGTGTTATTCACAGAAAAGGTTTAAACGACAGTACATTGTTTAAGCCAGGTGGGGTGGTAGCTTTAATGTTAGATATCCATTTAGCCTCAGATTGTAATATTAATTTATCAAACTCTTCACCCCTAGGGTTAGGGATAATATTCTCCAGCACTGAGGAAGAAATGACCGAACTATTACAATTATGTTGCATACCCACATGAAGACTAATAGGGGTCACCATTTGGCTGTGTTTATGGAATATATATGTTCATATTTCTTAGTGGGCGTTTGCTTTTTCCCACATAGTATCTGCCACAGATACATGTAATTAGGTATACTATGCCAGGTGTGGAGCAATCGACATGATTATGTATTTTATGTATTTTTTTATCTGTAAGTTGGAATTCACTTTGCTCCTTCAGCCAAGGGCATTGGGAGCAATTACTGCATTTAAAGGATCCTGGAGGTAAAAGTTGTAATTGAATTTATTGTTGGCCTGAATTGTGACTATACACTAATGTATCTTTCAGCGATGGTGACTTTCTGTAACTTATACTTGGGTATGGTAATATAAATTTTGAGGTTTTAGGGTCTGATGTGAATACATGCCAATGCTTATTGAGAATGTTGGATATGGCTTTTATATTGATTGTTGTATGTAGTAATACAAATACCCAGTTTGCCAGAAAAAAAGCCATCTTTTTCTCATCTCTATCTACATATTATAATTCGCCATGGCTTGGCAACTACTGTAGTAGTTTTCTTTAGAACTTAAAAGGGATAAAACTCTTTCATATGCAGGTAGATTGCAAAGGCAAAGTGAGTGCCCTGCTTTTCAAAATAAACTCTACCGCACACAGGAGTTATTAAGTCCAAATACCCTTCCACCATGACTTATGATCATTTGGAAGTCTGTTTGAGGTTGGCTACCAGCAAATGCTGTCCGTACAATGCCACTTGGTATATATATATATATATATATATATATATATATATATATATATATATATATATAGATTTTTATTGTTGAAAGGTCATTTTAAAAGTAGCTCGCAAGCCAAAAAAGTGTGGGCACCCCTGTACTAGAAGTACTAAAATATGGAGAAAATACTGGATTCGGCTCTCTCTAGTGTTGGCCACATCTACAAAAGGCTTCCTCTGTGAATAATTTACTGTAACATTGTTAGCTGTTAAACCAGGCTGACCTGGAGTCTTTAAATCTCTCTTTCAATTTACTATTTTGGGTTCATGGTCCTCCTTATTTCAACCAAAATAAGTGGTATAGTGGTGTAATGTCTCAAAAAAGAAACAGTATTTAAGGATTACCTAAATATAGTCTAACTTAAGCAAGTAAGTCCATTTTATATGGACAATATGGCAGTTTATACAAGGAAAATGCATATCTGGGGGTGTCCAGCAAAAAAATACCTTTGATGTCCTGAGGAACCCCTACTAAAAAAAAATTTTTTGGCGGTCAATAGGTTAACAATTGGTGGTCGGCGGAAAGAATGCCAACCCCTACAGTGGAGGCTAGAAATAACACCTTTATAAACACCTAAAAAGATCAACAGTCATGCAGCTGGCTCTATCAAGTGGTTTTGAAGAACTCTTCATTAGGCATTCAGGCATTATCAAATAGGAGTTCAATCAGCCAAAGTTTGAGGAACTTCTAGCAACCTCTAGATCAGGGGTCAGCAAACTTTCATGGCCAATAGGCCATTTCTGGGGTGGGCGAGAGTACACTAGGCTGGACTCTAAGCCCCGCCCACCACAAGGGAACCCCCCCCCCGAAGTGAAATCCCTCTCCTTTGTATGCATTGCGGAGGGGAGGGATTTCCCTTCACGGAGCCTTCTCTTTTTACCACGCTGGTGGAAGTATCAACGCCGGCCGCAGTAAATAGGGGAGCAAAAGCAAGGAGGCGGCACTTGAGCTCCGGCGGCTCTGTCTCTGGTAGTTCCTAACGCCCCCTGGCCGATCCGCCAGCAACCTGCGGCACCAGAGCCGCGCTTTGCCGGCCGGCCGGCATTGGGCCAGTTCGGCTAAGGACATTAGGCCAGAACGAACTACCGACTAGACCGTATCTGGCCTAAAGGCCGGAGTTTGCCAACCCCAGCTCTGAATAAACCCTGGTTGAAAATGGCAGCCCTAGAATGAAGGCACAGGATTAAGTGATACCGCTCCAGAGAAATGCGATCAGCATTAGAGAAAAGTAGCAGTGTAAGAAGTCACATTGATGAGGAAAAGACGTGGCAACTAAGGACGGAAGAAGCCATTTGTGAATGCAGGTAACGTGGACTTTTAGAAGTCTTGCTAAGATCAGGAACAGTAACAAAATCCTAAAATATGTAGTTTTCTGCCCTCCCAGCTTACCAAACACCAATTGGGATTTGTCCGGGGCAAACACTCTACTATAGGTGTCTGCACGGCAATAGCAGCAACAGTTGCGGCATCTGCCCACAGCTTCCCTAAAACAATACTATTAAGTTTAGATGCTGAGAAGGCCTTTGATAATGTAAAAATGGCCACTTTTACATGTAGTGCTGGCTCAACAGGCGTTTTGCCATAACTTCTCAACTTTTTTTCAATATCTCTATAGTTTACCGCAAACAGGACATGTTTATTAATGGTACTCTGTCCTCCCCAGTGGGGATGAGCGGAGGTACCCACCAGGAATGCCCACTTTCACCACTGCTGTTTAATCTGGCTTTAGACCCATTGCTGAGACTTCTTGATTGGTCTCCAGATTTTGTGGGTATACTAATAGGTACCAAGAGGGTAAAAATAATGGCATTTTAAGACGACTTATTACTTTTTATCACTGACCCAAGGACTGTTCTGAATCTTTTTACCCAGTACGGCTCGGTCTCCGAACACTCTATTAATTTGGATAAATCCAAAGCCCTGTACCTGACTAATTGTGTTAGACCTGTCTGGGGTTCTTTATATCCTATAGTTTGGTGCAAGGAGAAACTGCAATACCTAGGAGTTCAAATCACCAAAAAAACAGCTAAATTGTACAATGCCAATGTCAAACCGTGGCGTGTTGACCCAACTACACAAATGGTCTTCATTTACTCTCTCCTGTCTGAGCAAAGTGAGCCTGATTAAGATGATTTTGTTCCCTAAGCTTTTGTACACCATTCAAATGTTACCAATCCTCTTTAGCCAACCAGATCTTAAAGAATTATATGGATTATTTTGTTTTTTTGTTTGGGGAAGCAAGAGAGCTCGGGTAAGCATGGATATTATGCACCAATCTGTTAAGGATGGAGGGCTAAATTTCCCAGATGTAGAATTATATAACTGGGCTTACGAGATATCCTAGGGATTGGCTACACGATACAAATAATTATGCTGACACGCTTTTGGAGCAGCAGCACCCCTCAAATACGCCCTTCAAATACACGCTACATCTGCACAGGTAATAACAAATCCACTTTATACTCAGGGTGGCAAGAGTGGCACAAAAAAAGGGGATCTTTCCAACTAAATTGTCACTGTACCCTTCACCTCCCGATAGTGCACAACCCAGACCTACCATTGGTAATCCAGGGTAGATCGGTTCAGCAGAGACGGTTGATAAGACAACTGACGGTTAAATCATTCACTAATAATCTGACCAAGAAGCTCATTTCCTACACAGCTGCAGTGTCTCTTCACCCTTTTATGGAAAGGAAGGTTTTTGCATACCATCAAATCCGCTCCTTTGTATCCACAATAACACGGAGATTTTTGGATAAAGATTGGTCTGGATAAATTGTTATTTAGGCATGTTTTTTTCCAACTAGGTCCCCAACAGAAATCCTGTCCGATTACCGTAGAGCCTGGAGAGCGATTCCCTCCTCCATGTACAAAGAAATGGTGTTTAAATTTTTTCCACAATGCTTCCTTTTTAAGGGTTTGAGTGAGACGCCCCACTGCTTGAAATGTGGTGCAGCAGATGCAGATTCATTTCACATGTTTTTGGGCTGTCCCCTAGTTAAAAGATTTTGGAGGCAGGTAGTTTGGTTTGCACTGAACCACCTGGTAACACACCTCCCGCTTACTCCAACCTGGGCTCTGTTTGCAGTCTTGTCTGAACAGGTCCCGGTAGCCAGAGGATGTAGTAGACTCCTCGCAGTTATATCAATGGTGGCCAAGAAAGCAATTTTACATAAATGAATAAGTGCAGACCCCCTTACTTTGCATTTATTTTTAGTAAAGCTTAGACACGTTTTCCAAATGGAATGAATAGAAGCCTCAATTCACAAAGATTTATAGACACAATTTTTTTTGAGCTATGGAAGTCATATATAAATATGCCACCACTGGCTACTAAACAGTGTAAATACCCATGTTTAAGCAGACTTCCTGGTATGTCACCAGGCTGTTGGACAATGACCCACCTGTAGTCTTGTAATAAGTTTCACATAGAATTATGATTGTCTCTTGTATTCTCTATTGTAGGATTTTGTTTACCTGAGTGCAATTGCACAAAAATTGTTAAGTATTGTTGAGGTAATGTCTGTATCTCAGTATTGTTAATTTGTCAGGAATTGGTATGCAGATTCACCTGTGTTGATATTTTCTGTCATGTTATAATTGATGGTATATAAATTCCTCTGTTGTTTGTTTGAAAAATAAAGTTATTTAAAACTAACATGTAGTTTTCAAAGAAAAGAGTTCAGATAGAGTTAAACTTATCTTTAGCAGGGATTACATGATCAAATGCTCAGGTTTATTTTTATATGACTGGCACTGGAGGGGCTTCAAGAATTATTCTCCCTAGAAAAGATTCTCGCTTTTATTAGCCTGCTGCACAGCGTGTAGACCTTCATTTTGTAAGCAACAGGAATACTTCTTGACTGTTTGTAGAAACCATTTTAGTTTTATACGCTTTATACATTACACACAATAAAAACCCTTTTATAAGAAACTATTATTACATAATATTATTGATCACTCATTCTGTAAACTGATTAGCTTTCATTATTTGCTATAGGTCCCTGTCTACAGAATGCCTTCATGAGTATTGGCCAGATAGTGCCAACACATCAACAGCGGCCTCAAGTGGTCACTTTAGATGCAGAAAAGGTTCAGCATTCTGAAAATAGCTTGTGCTGCAATTGTGCAAAAAGGTACAAATAACAGCAGATCTCTTAACTGTAAATGATTCATGAAGTTGGAATTCATCTGAAATAACCATACACTTCCTACATATGTTTAAACAGACCTGCTCAATCTTATCCGTCAGTAAAGGTACTTTAGGCACTCATAAGATCATAACTCATTAAAATAACTATGAATAATAAAGGGAAAAAGATAAGCTTTACGGTAAACTTTACACAGTAGTCCAATTCTGCTAGCGCCAATAGGAATGTTTGGGGACTGCAACATACTAATGACTTTATGTTACATTATGGTAACACACTTCCACAATAAAAAGGTTTGAATTGACCCTGAGAATATTTAATTCCCTAGTGGTGTCAGGAAGTAAAGGATTTCTAGTCACCAATTACTGCTGTATTTTAATAATTTTCATCAGTTTATCAGACATATTCACCACTGTCCAAGCCACTGTAGTGTCAATTTATACTAACCATCCCCATTCAAATGCACAGCCTTTCTCTCATAAAAGGCCATGTATTACTGGACACTTTGCAACTCCATTCTTGCCTTGGTGAAGTAGTTGGGTAGTCCACCAGCAAAGAACTGGGAAGGGCTGGCACCACCGATTGGGATTTCAGTGTAAGTGTGAGAAGATTTTGGTGGTCCGTGGCTCTGGCTGGTGTACCTGGGAGTGAGGTCAGAAGAATGAACCCTGCCGGGGGGACGCACCAGCCAGAGCCGCGGACCACATCCCCTGTGTAAATCCCTGGCTCAGGGAAGTGGGCAGGCTGTGTTTCGTGACACAACCCGCCCACTCTCCCATCGCAGGCTCAGATCTGTGATGGCAGAGTGGACGGGGTTATGGCGTTATGATGTCACTATGGGGGTTCCTCCCCTTCGATTGACAACCGGCTTCCTACGCATGCGCTGTCAGGAGCCGGTAATTTTAGTGGTCTGCAGGATCAAAAAGGTTGGCAACCACCGATTTAGATCATTGCAGGAGGTTAGGAGCACACTAATTTTTTTTTCTGTAGTTGCATTTAAATTATTTAACATGTGGAAATATGCGTTTGCACTGCATTCATTTGTTAAATAATTTGCCCAGCCCAACACTTTCAATAATAACATTATTCTCCTGAAACTTTTGAGATGACTTTCAGGGGTCAGTTGCAACAGCTTGCCACATTAAAGTGGTCAAACTTGGTGATCGGCCACGTATTATGGGTAGCAGCAGCTGGGTTTTTGCAGCTTAACGAGCAAATAAAGTTGCAATGTACTCTAAAAAATGTAGGGGCAGAGCACATCATGGTTCTTTTTGTAAAGCCTAGTTATTGGGTATGCAAACCTACACTCAAAAGCCCCTGCCCTTCAACAGCTGATCTTGGCAATGCCAACACCTAAACCAACTCATACTCTTTTATCTAAGATTGTTGTCTTTTAAAGTAGAACTCCAGCTCATCTACAAAATAAAGAGTGGAAATATTTAGACATGGATGCTTCTATTTGATGGTAATTTTTTTCTGACTTTTTTTCTGACCCCCAAAACACTGC
Source organism: Pyxicephalus adspersus (assembly GCF_032062135.1). Lineage (NCBI taxonomy): Eukaryota > Metazoa > Chordata > Amphibia > Anura > Pyxicephalidae > Pyxicephalus > Pyxicephalus adspersus. The sequence goes on along the minus strand of NC_092871.1, from coordinate 59,901,389 downwards.
ACACAGCATAACATATACAGATTACCTTGTTGCCTTCAACAAAGTTTGCTGACTGACAGATGATATCCTTGTGTTCTCCCCTTCATAGAGAAACGCTCCCAGTGTTATCCCTGTGCAATGAAACACGATGGTTGGCTCATGGGCCTTCTCTTTCTCATTCTAAGAAGAACATTTCAGGCACCTATATTGCAGTGTTCAATTTTTGTTGTGGTGAAACTGGGTTAAAGTTGAAGTTAAGGTTTAAATATTTCGGAAACCCATATCAAGCAGCTTAGTGATATCACAGCATGTGCTGAAAAAATCTCATGATGCAATTTCCTATGTACTTTTTTCTAAGTTAAGGGCCAAGCACAATGGAAAACATCTCATTCTAAATGAGAACACTCACGCGATTCATTTTTACAGTTGAACTCCACACAATATAAAAGACACAAGTAAAAACAGTTTTGGTCATTATTACATCCTTAAATTGGTTTTAATGTAAACAGGGTAAGTACATATTTTACTTATTAGCAGCCTCTTGAAGACCCTATACAACAAATTTCAGTGGAAGAAAGGAAAATCAGCATTGGGAGTCAGTCAGTTGTTCTGCAGTGTACAAAGCGTGCTGATAAATAGGATGAAGCAGTGTGACAGTGAAGAGATCACCAGTCTGTTGCTGCTTCTTTCACTCTCCAGTAACAGGCTGGGAAACCAAACTGCAGGTTTGCTGTCCTGCTAGTTGTGTGATGTGGAAGAGATGTGTGCATTTCAGAAGTGGATGGATAAAAAAATAAATCGTTTGTCAGGTAAAACAGCTCATGTACAGTAAATGTTCAGTACATGTTTTTCATCCGTGTATATAACTTTTAAAAACAATATTAAGCTGTAAATGAAAAAGTTCATCTGACAACTTCTGGTAGGATTAGTTTTTGCCCAATCACAGATTTTGCAATAAGCATGCAGAATGATAAGTCTCTTTCTTTGCACACTTGCCCTTTTTCAAATGACTTAAAAATTGAAGTCACTGGGTCAACATGAGAGCCAACCAACTAAGATTTTTATCAAGAGATGTCAGCAAGGCCTCTTACCACTTAAAGTCTGTTCACATTGTAGGTTATAACTGGATAACCTAAAAGAACAAAATACATGCACACAAACTTGAGAGCAACCCAAGGGAACAGGCAACGTGTCTAAATGTGTGTTTTACTCATCTCTAATTTTAAGTAATTCCGTAAAACATCTTAGCAGAACTCAAAGACAGATAATTCAGTAAATATATAGATTTAGCTGTTCATTTTTTGGAAGCACACTGGTTAAATTTAAAGGTTCAAAAACAAAATTGTTGTTATAGTTTCCTGCCTAGGACTGCCCAGTGGATGATCTGGCGCCCAATGAAAATGAAGAAGAACCTGGGACCTAGCACTGTGAAGGCAAGTGTGGTAGTCAGTGAGCCAACTGTTCTGCCCATGCATTCTTCCCACTGGCCAGCAATGTATCTTTGCTCCAGTCACGACAACAAGGTATGGTGAGCTATAAATATTATTGTCAGGGGTTTCCCAAGACCTGGAAGTTATTTTATTGGTTCCCCCATGTTTGGAAAGAATACATTAGATGTAAATAATAAAGTGTAAGTGCTCTGGGGAAAGTAGTGCAGACACCTACAGCCTGCTGGCAGTTTGCTTAACATTTGCATTGCGGCAACTACCACAGCCTCCGCAGTACAGGAGTGCAAACATACACTACAGAAGCTGCAAATATTTATTTAATGTTTCTGCCACAGTTTTGTAGAAGTGATGCAGGTAGCTGTAACACCACCCAATCACTTTTTACAGTAGTCCCAATCCAGGGCTTAGTCCCATCTGTTGCTTCTGGTAGCTGAGGACCTCTATGATGGACTTCTATACAGTCATCACACCTGTACACTATGAACAGGAGTTTGAAAACAAAAGGAGTTAAATAATTATAGTAACCACAAACTGTAAGTAAACATTTATACCTCCTTGTAAAAAAAACATTGTTACTGGGAAAATGAGTGGTAGCAAGGTAGAAAGTTTGGTTCAGTGCACAGTCTGTCACATGTATGCACAAATGGAGCAACAGCTCCTAGGTGAATACTGCTGTGACAGATGTGTGCAAGTCACCTTTCTGGTATCCCGCATTGGAGAGCTGGAGAAGCGAATTGCAACACTGAAATCACTGGATCACCTTGAGAGTGGTCTCCTGCTCACTGAGCAGGCAGTTAATGGCTTGGATGTGTAGAGTGGAGAGGTTAATCAGGATGAGCATGTAGGGAGTTGGGTTAATGTAACTAGAGGGAGTGGTAGGGGCACCCAGAAAAGGAAGGCCAGCCCTGGGTTTGAGCACCCCAACATGTTTGCAAAGTTATGTGAAGATTTGCAGGTGGCAGACCCAGTGGGGGCAACTCTACATGTTACTGCTACCCCTAACAGCCAGGGGAGCAGCACCAATAGTAGTGGTGGGGAGGGAAACGCAGGAAGGAAAAGACAATTGGTAGTCATAGGGGATTCTATCATCAGGAGGACTGATAGAATAGTTTGTCGCCCAGATCCCTTCAACCGAATAGTTTGCTGTCTCCCTGGTGCCAGGGTTCGGCATGTGGTGGATCGAGTGGACAAACTACTGGGAGGGCAGGACCCAGCTGTCTTGGTCCATGTTGGAACCAATGACAATATAAATGGAAGATGGAGGATCCTTTTGGAAACTAGGTTTCAAGTTGAAGAAAAGGACCTCCCAGGCTATGTTCATGCGCAACACAGGAAAGGCTGAGGGAGCTTAGGCACCTAAACACATGGCTTAAGTCCTGGTGTAGAAGGGAAGGGTTTGGGTTCATAGAGCACTGGGATGACTTTTCATAAAAACATTTAATTTTAAGAGAGGAAAATTTCTATTATTAAGAGTGGCTCTCTGTGACTTGGACTGGAAGACAATATTGTCCTCAAAGAACAGAAATGGGAATGTTTCAAGACTGTTCTACAAAAGCAAACTGAAAAATATATTCCAATGGGTAAAATGTTTAGGAGGCTAAAATTAAAACCTTTGTGGCTCACAGCTGATGTTAAAAAAGCCATAAGGAACAAGAAAAGGGCATTCCAAAAATATAAAAATGAAGGATCACTTTCATCATTTGAAACCTATAAGGAAAATAACAAAAGATGTAAAAAGGAGATAAAATGTGCAAAACTTCAAAATTAAAGACAGACTGCAAAGGAAAGTAAGGCAAACCCCCAAACATTTCTCAAATAAATAGCAAAAAGTTCTAATCTGAGCATGTAGGCCCCTCAAAGGATGTTTGGTAACTGGGGATAAAGACAAGGCAGATTTACTAAACACTTTTTTTAGCTCTGTGTACACAAAGGAAAATGGCGGAGCTCAAGTCCAAATTCATAATAGCAATGTCACTGCCTTAAATGAGTCACAATGGCTCAGAATTGATATGACTGAGAAACAGCTGGGAAAAAAAAAAGGTTGACAAAGCACCGGGACCTGATGGATTACATCTACTTGTCCTCAAAGAGCTGAGCTCAGTTATTTCAAGGCCATTATTTCTATTTTTTAGAGACTCTTTAGTCACTGGCAAGGTACCGATGGATTGGCGTAAGGCCAGTATGGTTCCTATCTTTAAAAAGGGAGCAAAGTCATTACCAGGTAACTACAGACCCATTAGTTTAAGGTCTTAGAGAGTTTGATAAAGAGCCACATAGAGGAGTTTCTGCTAGAAAATAATATCATAAGTGATAGTCAGCATGGCTTCAAGAAAAACAAAAATTTACTCTCTTTTTATGAGGAAGTAAGTAAACAGGTAGACAGTGGAATAGCAGTTGATACAGTGTACTTAGACTTTGCTAAAGCCAATAGAAAAGTCAGTCTGTAAATGGATAGAGAATTGACTTAAAGATTGCATCCAGAGAGTTGGAAATAATGATTCATACTCTGAATGGTCTACGGTTTTTAGTGGTGTACCCCAGGGTTCAGTGTTGGGACCTTTACGGTTTAACATCTTCATAAATAATATAGCGCTTGCGAATAAAAGTACCATTTCTGTGTTTGCAGGTGACACCAAACTATGTAATGGAATTAAGTCCATACAGGATGTCTATAATCTACAAGCAGACCTGGATGTACTGTTTGATTGGGCAGCCAAGTGGCAAATGACATTTAATATAGATAAATGTAAAATTATGCACTTGAGGGCTAACAACATGCATGCTTCCTACTGTCTAGGGGGAAACATTTGGAGGAGTTAGAAATGGAAAAAGATCTGGGGGTTCTGGTAGATCATAGACTTAATAACAGCATGCAATGCCAAGCTGCAATATCTAAAGCTAGAAAAGTACTTTCTTGCATTAAAAGAGGAATAGACTGCAGAGATGGAGACATATTCCTGCCCCTGTACAAAGCATTGGTCAGACCACATTTGGAATATGCAGTCCAGTTTTGGGCACCGGTTCACAAAAAGGACATTGTGGAATTGGAGAGAGTGCAGAGAAGGGCAACTAAATTAATAAAAGGAATGGAGGAGCTCAGCTATAAGGAGAGATTAGCTGAACTGAATCTATTCTACCTTGAGAAGAGACGGGTACTAAGAAACTGGGTATTAAGGCTTTAAAGTAAAAAAAAAAAAAAAGTGGCTGTTGATCCAAGGAACATCCAATTAGCTCACGGAAACAGGAAGGAATTTTTTTCCCCTGTTGAAGCAAATTGTACCAGGGTTTTTTTTTTTTGCCTTCCTCTAGACCAACTATAGAGTTTTATATCTGGTATATGTTTATTTCCCTAGTGGTTGAACTTGATGGACTTAAGTCTTTTTTCAACCTAACCTACTATGTAACTCATAAGTTTTCTCCTTTTAGTGAATATATTGTGTTTGTGTACATTACAAATAACTTGTTGCAGTGACAGTCATAACTCCTGTTGAAGATACAAGTTCAATCACTCTAAAAGCAACAAAGGAGAAAGCTCACAGCTTAGCCCATGCTTCGAAAAAGCTTTTGAAAGCTTGCTGTACATAGCACCGGCCAGAGCTGCAGACCATGTCTCTCGTATGCATCGCAGGCTCAGGGCAGTTGGCGGCTTGTGTCCTCAGACACAATCCACCCACTGTCCTGAGCCTGTGATGGGAGAATGGACAGATTCTGGCATCATGACATCACTCTGGGGGAAGTTCGTAAATTTAGTGGTCCGTGACGTCCAAAAGGTTGTTGGCCACTGCTCTAATGCTTTAAGGTGATATACTTTCAAAATGTTTGCTTCATTTTTGGAAATGTTATTTTGCGCAATTTTGATGCATATAGTGCAATTTTTTTAAATTATAAAAATATAGTAAAAACAACAGTCTTCACTAGAATACCCTTTAATTAAGAACAGTCTAATCTACAGCTTGGTTTCTGCTCAGAACATAATGCCACTTGACAGCAATGTAGGGACACATTTTAAGACAGTTAAAGTGGGGCTCCAAACAGGAAACTAAATACACACTTAAAATACATGTGAACTTTTTTTTTTTTTTTTTTTACTGCCTTTATAAACCTTTAACCTAATCATGATTTTCTGGTTTAGCTTTGCTGCTTCTGGTGTCTACGCTCTACCTTAGGCCTGCTCAGTGGACAATGAATTGGCACCTTTACATACAATCAGCGGGCAGGGGGTGACAGATATAGAGCTTAAATAAAAAAAAGTCATCTTACCGGCTGTAGGTTGGCATTTTTTTGAATTGCAAATGTTGCTGAACTACAAATTCCAATATATATTCATTTCAACAAAGTATTTAGCCACTTGACAAGGCTTTTTGTGAAATGTTGTCAGTCAAACTCATCTGAAGCAATGTCAGGTCCAACAGGTTCTGACCACTTGTACTCTTACCACGCCATCCTTGCAGAAACTCCTAACATATAGCACAACAGCATCAGGAAATGTCTATCTGTAATTTGTATCACACCACAGCTATTCTTCATATCTGTCCTGTTATGTAGACTATACATATTAGCCAATGATATGTGCATAAAGTCCTTTCCTGCTCCTCACAGGATTCTCTGCTATAGGCCACAGATTGACACCATATTTGAGTTACTGTGTGTTATTGCCAATAGTTGAAGCAATAGCATGACATTTGGATTGATAATAAAGATGACCAAACAAAAGCTAGCAAAAACAAATAGCATACAGTACTCAAACACAGAGCTCTCCTTTCCCATCAGTTAATAACAAACATATTGCCATTGATTTGATGGTTTGCTGTCTTTTTCACCTGCCATTTGGCACTCCCTGGGATCAGCACCGAAAGACACAATTAACAGATGAAGCACAGTTTTAGCACTGTAGAAGGCAGCACATGGAACACAGTATAGCTGACGTACTTTAGGTCCTCTTGGTTCATTAATGTTTACATTTTAAGCTTTAGGGAAAGCTGAACAAGTGATATATGATATTTAAAACGTGCTACATATTGATACCCTTTTGTGATTTTCAGGATGGAATCAGTATGGCATGGCTCAGTTCCCTCTTTAGGTCACAATCATGAAAGTGGTTTCCTAGTTGTGATTGCCCATATGAATAGAAAGTAGAACTGGTCTCATCCACGTCAAAACATTGAAGTGTTTTCAAAGAGATGACATGATGAAACAAGTTTTGTGAGAACTAAAAAAATTTCACTCTCTCCTGGTGGATTAAAAAATAAATTAGAAAAACAAATTTAAAAATGTCCCTTTTAAACAGTAGGGCACAAACCTAATTTCCCTGACAAGCCACATTTGTTATCCCAGTTTGTATTCCAGCTGTAATACTTTGGTGTGCGATTCAAAGCTTCATTGATGAAGTCAAAGTACCCAGCACAGAGGGGGGAGACTACAGCTTGAACTTTCCAGACTGGATCCTTTGATACACCTCATGGTCCAATGGGATGTATTTGCCTTGTATTGAATCTAAAACGTACAAGGAATCTTTTACCACATTCGGGTCAAAGCTTTCTTTCCTCATCTCAGTCTTTTGGAATTTGTAAGTCCCTGTTTGGATAAAAGCAGAGAGAAAAGTTAGGTTGGTGTATCTACACAATAAGCCCCCTCTAGCTAAGAAGCATGAGGAACATTTAACTCTTTATGATCATTATGATCAAAGGCCATTCATTCTAGACTCAATGCCCAAACCAATTTTAGAAGCTTAAGCATGTGTTGAGCATTTATATTTGACATAAAGTATGGCTAATTGGCCTACTCAAAACAATTTCAAACAGTTTTCTAAGTAAAGCAATATAAAGGCACTATTACACTAGTTTGATTATTAACACACTTTTTTTAATAATGAAAGACTAACAATTGGACAATATTTTGTAACCAGTAATTTTTTTGTAAATTACAGTACTAAATTCCAGGATAAAGGTATTAATCTTCACCAACAAACCTCCAAGGTACAATTGAAAACAATAATTGGTTGTTAGCGATAACAAGACTGGGAATCATGGTGAGTGGTACCCAAATGTTACTAGAGACCTTTGACCATCGGGGGCAACCCAGTTTTACAGCTAGAAGCAGAGAAGAAATTAATAAATCCACAATCAAAACATTGGGGCGGCTGCAGTTAGGCTATAACATGCAGGGTAAGTGATAATATTATGCAGTTAGGGACTTAAATTTAAACCTTTTCAGATAAGCTAACTTTGAGGCAAGTCTCACAGAAGTCTTTCCTTCATACCAGTTTTGTTCACCTCTGGCAACAGTCTGAGAAACACAGGGTGTGCATATCCAGGCAGAGACTTTTTAAGGTCCTGAACAAACTTTTGTAAGTCACATTTATGATCAGGGTCAGCAACAGCTGCCATTCCAGCTCTCCCTTCTGTTCCTAGAAAAAGCAAGGAGTTCAATAAATATTAGAATAGGAAAGGCATTGTATACAGATTTTATTTTGTAAAAACAAAAGGGTTAAATGTAGGTAGGCCATGCTAGCAGAAGATCACCTCAGTCTTACCTGGCACCCCTACTCCATAGACAACAACATCAGCTTGCCCAAGGAGTCTGCTGAGTATTCCTTCCACCTCTGTGGTTGACACATTCTCTCCTTTCCACCGGAATGTATCTCCCGCTCGATCCCGGAAATACATGTAACCGTATTCATCCATGACCAGAACATCACCTATGTCAGAGAAGACAAACCTGGGTTAAAATGTTTGAGTACTAGCTCTGAGAAATATCTGGAGTTCCATTTAATTGCATTAGCAGAATTATAAGCAAATTTAACCTTTGAAAACAATCAAAAACTTAATTTTCCTTTTAAACAAATAAATAAAAAGAGAACATTAAAGTGTATGACTGTAAAAACATGTTCAGCAAATCTCTACAGCACGTGCCTATTTTCACGTTTTGGAACTGCTGCAAGTACAGAAAATACCTAGAGATGGTCAGAAATTAGGTGAGCTCTTAACTTTCTGTTTAAGCTGACAATGGGGTTGATGTTGCACTGAAATCCTTACCAACATTGTCAGCCCTGCCTGAGTCCTCCTATAGTAGATTGGAGAACACCACCATCTTCCTCATCTATATAACAAAACAAAAAAAAAAAGGTGGGGAGGGGGCAGCAAACTAGCAGAACAGGACTAGGATTACTAGAATTTCAATAGAGTACCAGAGTATTGTCAACTCACTGAATTTGGCGGACTGAATAGTATTTTAGTACATTTGGAGAATTTTGAGAAGTCAAAACATTATGAAATATACATATAATACATAGATGTACTGAAATATTTTATTTTCCCAGACATACATGTATATGCCTTGTGGTGGCTCACTGACAATGTTTTATCTTCTCAGATTCCACACTAAATCTTACCGGAAAGATATGCCATGTCACCCTGTTTGAAGACATTTTTTGCTATTTTCTTGTTAGTTGCAGACTCATTCACATAGCCGTCAAATCGTCGCAGCGGGTCTGACTGAATGATACGACCAACCAGCTGACCAGGCTCTCCTATGCAAGAGAAAGATGGATATGTTGGTAAAGTCTAATTTTCAGTCAATCACAGTAGAAAGACATCTTATAAAACACTGTCAACTTTTGATACATCCATTGACAATACCAGCAATTATGAAACATTCATAATTTTTGTCTATGTTGTTGCTAACTGAAATACAAAAGTAATTTTTAATACTTTAGATATTAAAAGTGGACCTTGAACATCTGGTTCTGGCACCTCATGGGAAGCCAGGAGTAGCAGAGACTTTCCTGTACCCCAACAGAAACAGCTGACAGAATCCAAGATGACGTCTGGAATTAAATACTCACAAGCGGGTAGGCAATCTCCCCTTCCCTCAGATGAGGAGACCTGTACTGCAGGACTGGACTGCTCAAAATTAGCAGATGCAGTGGCGGATATATTAACCCCTACATTGCAAGACAATTGATGAAGCAATTGGGAAGGGAATACAATCATTAAGGCAGGAGTGAAAGGCACAGTCATCCAGAATTACTACAAAATCCCACATCTCATCACTGGAGGATAAGCTACATTCTACCACTTCAAAATTACCGTAGTAAAGCTGGAATCTGATCAACCTGTTAAAAATTGTTTTATATGTCTTATGTGCATACCCATTATGTGTTAGTGCAGTGTAGGCGAACAAGTGGTAATACCTGTTCCTGGAGTTACAAACCAAAAACGGAAATGAAACCGAATGAGTTTTTAATCCCTAAAGTGATGGGAAGAACACAGACCCTGATTAATATGAGGACCTTCAATAACTCGCCTATTATTATTAGAGCCGATACAGTAATGTGTTTAGAAAGCTGTCAGTGGGACAGGAGATTGGAGCCAATTATGGATGTACAATGTCAATAAAAACTGTTTCTTAGAATATTAAGGGCCTAAGATCACCCCACAAAAGAATGGCTGTATTGAGACAGTTAAAGAGACTGAAAACTGATATAGCACTGTTACAAGAAACCCATTTAGATACATCAGATTTCTTTAGGATGCCAAAAATGTGGGTGGGAGAAGTATATGGGTCACCAGCCGTTACTAGAAAAGCTGGGGTAATGATTAATGGGTAATGAAGTAAGACAGTGGTCTATACTGCGGATCTGGAGGGAAGGTTGCTTAAATCCAAATTCCCCAACTGTCAATTTTTTCCAAACCTTGACTAGATACATGTCGCAGGATGATAATATTTATCAGATATTAGGGGAGATTTCAATACGGTCATGAATCATTCAGAAGACAGGAAATCAGGAGAGGGTGAATTTTTATTGAATCCAACTTTATGCACCCACCAAAAAAAGTGACGACCCACTTAACTGATTTTGTAGAATCAATGCATCTTCACGATGTATGGAGGGAACGTTACCCAATTGAGTTCTATGGTCGATTCCCCATAGATAGGGACTTTGGTAACCTCAGATCATGCCCCAATATTGTTAAGTGTGTTAAATAATCTCCCAAGGGGTGAAGCATGTATTTGGAGATTCCCATCCCACTTGCACCAAGACCCAGAAATGTGGATGGTAGTACATCCAGCCTGGACAGAAAACTCACAATAAAGGGTATCAAAATGATCCCATACTGTACTGGGAAGCGGGAAATGCTTATCTTAGGGGGACAATATTGGCTTTCATGGCTAAACGTAAAAAAAACAAGATAATTATTTCCAGACTTTAAAAGTTTTGAGAACAGCACAACAAGAACTAAATGCCAACCTCTCAATATCGGCTAAAAATAAATGGAATGAGGCAAAAAAAGATTTTGATGGGTGGTTAGACAAGTTCGAACAATATAAATGAAAACATGTGGCAGTTAAAATTTCATAGATTTGGTAACAAGACGGGGAAAATGCTGGCGAATGTGTTTACCTTGCAAATTTACAAATTACAAGCGTGTGTACTCAACATCGTTAAGCGTACCACCCCTGAGGAAGCTCAAGCCGGGCAAAACGCGACGGGTATAAGGCTACGTATGAACACTCCTACAACTCATGTTCTTTGCACATATCAGTTTGCTCAATGCTACAACTCATGTTCTTTGCACATATCAGTTTGCTCAATGCTACATGTTATTGATGAAAAATGACAACTACCAAGTAGGTGATCCCTGTCCAGCAAAACAGGTACTTAGCTTTAAGGAATAAGGTAGTACCAAGTAACACTGTCTACGCAAGCAAATATTGTTTGACCTACAATATGTAAAAATTATGTTTAATACAAAATAGCTTTTGCCCTGCCTGTCGATTGTATTTGTGTATATATACCATATTTCAAGGTTGTCAAACTTCCCGCTTAAGGGAATACATGCTTTATGAACACACTTTTCCACAAATTGTCCCTTAAAAAACCCATTCTATTGAACTTTCCAAACCAATACACAATGCTGAATCATCTCCTTGCATCTATGTCACATCCCCACATACTGCTCTATAAACTCATTCACAATGCTGAACCAGTTTCCCACACAAATCTCATCTTCAAAACACTGCTCTCTGATTTATAACATATTAACAAAATTAAGGTCACATCCCCAGACACTGCTTTCTTATTATGCATACTAATATTACATCCCTATACACTGAACTCCAGTTACCAACTAGTAAACACTAATGGCACATCCCCCTAAAACAGTCCAAACAAGTTCCATCTCCACACACTGCTGTCATATATACAACCACTGTTTTCTGATCCTTCACATTGAGGTCACATCACAAGACAGTGCTCAGTTATTCCCTACACTCAAAGTTCTCTACCCAGCCCCCCTTTGGTGGGCGGGCCGCCCAGCTGCCGTGCTCCCTCCGCCCGGCTCTCATCCGCAACTCTAATCCAGCTGCTGATAGGTACGGGCGGGAAGAGAAAAGCACAGTTAGGATGAAATGGGGATAGTTGTGTAGAGTCTTCTTTTGAAAAAAAAAAAAAAAACACGTGTGTAACTGCATGGTATATTCTGCAGTCTTACAACTCTCTGTGTATAAACCTTCATATCTCCTAAACCAAATTTTGTAATAAATTGAAATTTTCAGGGTGCACAGGGAACACTTATAGTTAACAGTAAAAAAATTAAGCACCCCAGCTTTTAAAACTTTCAAGATATGGGGATCACAATTGTAGAAACTTGTGAAAATACAGCATTGGGGTTGCTGTTTCAAAAGCAACTGTGCCTAGGAGTCTTTAATTGAAAATGCAAACTAGGGACCCCTGAGGTCACTTACATAGAAAGAACCATTGGGATGGGGGGGGGGAGTGGCTAAAATTGATACCTACATGTGACAAATCTAAAAACTGTCATATGTTACTTTTTGCTTCTCTTTGAATCCCAATTTCCCTAGAAGGGTGGGGTGTACAAAACCTAAAATGTAGTGGGAGGACACCTTTGGCTAACCCCCCCCCAACTAAAATTGAAATACTATGGCAAACACACTGCCCTGTTACACATTACTGCGCACTTCTAATAGCTGAACCCCAATTTCTCTGGAATAGGGAGGTGTTGGAAACTGAAAATGTGTGGGGATTGTCTGGGGCTAACACCCCCAAAATTTATTCACTATGGCATTATTAGAACATAAATTACTATTATACCTCATAAATAACCATCTAAACGAAATCAGGGTTCAGGTACTGGTGGGGTACAGTAATGTGTAAGGCATGTGGGCAGAGGTTTTTTTTATGTTGTAATGATGCCATGGTGATAAAAATTTAGGGGGTGTTAGCCACAAGTGTCCCCACTTGCACCTAAATGTTTGTTTACCTGCACCTCTCTGTCTTAGAGAAATTAGGGTTCAAGGTAGGGAAGCAGACAGTTTGATGGGCAGAGGTTTTTTATATTTTAGGTGAGTTTATACAGCTGTTCCCCACTTGCACCTACATTTTCAGTTTTCTGCTCCTCCCCTCTTCAGATAAATTGGGGTTCAAAAAACAGAAGCAGAAAGGTTAGCATTAGTATTAAAATTATAGTTTTGTGAAAGGTTGGTAAAACATTTAGGGGCCCCACCCCAAAGCTCCTTGCTATGTAAGTGGTCCCAGTGGTTCTTAATTTGCATTTTACATTTTGGGCTGTTAGGTGCACTCTGCTTCTTATAAAACAGCAACCCAAATGGTCAATTTCCACAAGTTTTTAAACTGGTGATCCCCATATCTTGAAAATCTTTAAAGAAATTTTGGTTATTAGCTATGAGATTTCCCTGTGTACCCTAAAATTCTCAAGTAATTACAACCAACAATTTAGGAGATCTGAAAGACTGAACACGGTGAATTGTAATGCTGAAGAATATGACAAGCAGACATTACACACACACACAGCTATCACACTGCGGGTGGATAAATTTATCATTTTATTTAATTTCATTTAGGGACATCTGAAGTTAGGCTGAATTCACATTGGCAGTAAGGTTGCATTTGCTGCGTTTACCCCTCACTTTCCTCTCACCAGAAACCACTGATGCTCGAAAAACTGCTAGGCTTGAAAAAGCCCAGCAGTCACCATCTGTTACCAAACTCAGGTGTCTAGCAGTTGCCAAGTAGTCACTCAGTCACTTTTTTACTGCTAATGTGAACTACGCCTAGCTTGTTACACCACCATTAAACATTAGGGAGTTGAAAAATACACCGCACACAAATTTTTGAAAAAAGAAATGGAAAATGTGCATACTTTGATACAAATTGCATTTGAAGTTTTGAATGTAGGACAAAAACAAAGGAAAATACAATGGCATAACTATCAAACTTCAATATCAATTTACAAGTGATGAATCACTAATATCAGCAAGATTAACATATAAATCACTTAGTGGTGATAAGTACTTCTCCCAATTTTTCCAGTTGTCATAGAATTTATTATAAGCAAATCTGCTATATGCCAACATTTGTTCATAATGATAAATTGAATGAATTTTCTGTAGTAGTTCTGACAATTTTGTTGAAAAAGAGTGGTTCCATATATTAACTATGGACATTTGTGCTGCAATAAGTATGTGGTTTACTATGACTTAGAGCTGTGGACCCTCAAGCAAAAGCAACCATCCGCTTCCAGACACTCCCGCCCCGCCCCCCCCACTAAAAGAAAAAATTAGACATTTTAACAAGCCAGGCATTAGAAAGTTGGAACAAGATATAGGGGGTAGGTAGAACACTGACATTATAATAGGGGTTACTGGATACCTGTGGCATAAATAACGGGGAGAGCTAAATTTGCTGTGTCTAGCCCAGCCCATTTTTTAAACAACCCAACTACAGCTTCCTTCCACCCAGCTGAGAAAATTTCTGGGGAGAACACTGCCTACACCTATATAACATCCCCAATCACTGCTAAACTAGTTACCCACACTATTTTCACATCCTCAAATACTGCTCTTATATCACATCCCCAAAACTCTGCATTCTAAATCCACAAACTGATGGTAAATCCCAAATAATGCTCTCTAAAATCCCTCTTACGTATGCATGTCACATCCCCAAAAACTGCTGAACTATCTCTCCACACCAATGTCACTTCCCCAAATACTGCTCTTTTATCCCTTTCACCGATTTCACAAACCAAAGCTCTGCTCTCTTATCCCCTATACTGTCTTCACATTCACCAACCCAAGCTTTATTGTCCTCCACACTGATGTTGCATCCCCATGCAGTTCTCTCCAACCTCTACATGGATGTCACTCTCATGGATCTTCCAAAACATTGCTTTCTGATCGCCCCACACTGATCACTTATATTCTTCACTCTAAACCTGCAAGCACTACAAGAGCATTTCCAGATTAAGAGCTATAATGCCAGAGCCTTCTGTCAGTTCAGATACAGATAGAGATCCCTGTACTTAATATCCTATCCTTACAAACATACCACCATAGTAAATATAGCAGCATGCTATAAATTCCTTCTGTGATGACACTATGTTATGATAGCACTGAAGCTATTTAATGCAAAAAATCTTGTGATGGCACAAGTAGAGGGAAAATACTATCAAATAAAAATATTTGTAATAACTGAATTGAAATCACAAATGTAGCAGGCTATAAAATATGTTGTTGAGTGAGCAGAACACATTTACACATATTTGGTATTTACATACAATTTAATTTGGTATTTACAATACAATTTACTCATTAAACTGTATATTTATCGTTTTGCCTGCAGGTCTCCTTTATTGTTACAGACAAGAACCCCATTGTATCACACTGAACTTACCTGGCTGGCAGGGTATGCAGAGACCATCAGGATTGCGGATTAGCTCCATTGTGTCTTCATTTACCTTCACTAGCCGAATCGGGTAAACAAAGGGCAGGATGCGACTGTTAAATCCACAGGATCCCACCTAAAAACACAACCATACCATTACATATTAATTAATAAAAGTGAACTAAGTAGCTTCACTAATCACATAATATGAGCAGGAATTCCTTTGGTGCTGTGCTTGAAATTATACTTTAAGACAAAATGTCTCTTGCCCAAAATCTGTCTACCTGTCAGATTTCTTTTCTGTCTCTTTTAGGAGAAAAGAGAGATTCTAATATTTCTATATGTGTACATGTGCTGAAGTTACAGTATCTCATCCTGGACAATGATGAGCCTGAGGACTCCAAACCAGGGAGAAGACCAGGATGAATGTGAAAGCAAAGGGAGTGATGACATTGCACTGCTGGGGAGATTTGCTTCAGCAGGTAAGTCTGGCATAACAATACACTGGGTATATTTGCACATAACAGAAAACACTTCTAGAAGCCTATTTTTAATTATTAAGGATAGCTGTTTAATTCTGCCAAAAGGCAATAGTCACTGTACATCGTTGAAAGGTATCTGTGTAGAGTACCTATGACAGCTAGCAGTTCATGAAAAGATGAAGCAGGATGTCAAATATAACTGAGAAAATGTGGAATGGACAGAAAAAACATTATAGGTAAACAATTTTAATCTTGGCTAATAGAATCCTATTGCCACAACAACAAAATGTCAACACACATAACACACTCACATTGTTGTCAAAGTTGCCCAAGCTGCAGTTACACTCAGTGGCTCCATAAAACTCTGCAATCTGAGGGATCCTGAACCGTGTCATAAACTCTTTCCAAATGGCGGGACGGAGTCCATTGCCCAATGCCATGCGCACATGGTGCTGGGCTTCTGCATCTCGCACTGGCTGGTTCAGAAGATACCTACAAATCTCTCCAATATACTGGACAATCTGAAGGGATAAAAATAGAACACTTTAGCATATAACAAAAAAACAAATATAGCAGACCATTTCTATTGGCCTGTGCTATAGTTTAAAAAAGTTTTCTTACAGTGCAGTTGTATTTAATGCAGTCATCCCAAAATCGTGATGCTGAGAATTTCTTCTTGATAACAACTGTCAGTCCAAGGACTATACACTGACCCAGTCCAACAATGTTCCCTGATAAAAACAAAAAAAATTATATCTATTTAAACATTTCTTCAACTCACTTTTGTAAACCCATGCTGTCAAGGACCCACTTCATAGTAGAACATAATCAGGCAGCCTTGGCTTCCAGTACTCAAGGATTGAGTAGTATTAGTTAACTAATTAATTAATAGAGTAGGTATGTAGTGATCAGTACATGTAAAAAATAGATAAAAGATAATAACTCACTTTAAATGGACCAAGTATTGATTGATGAAATGGTAGCTGAAAGGAGGAAAATATTCATCCAGATCGGTGCACAGGATATAGCAGAAAGTATGTAGATTGCTATTGTTGTCAATAGTATAGTCCTGGTAACCTTTATAGGAATAAAGGCATATGAAAGAGTGTATCTAAATCAATGGGACAGAATATATTAGAATATGGAGAATATTATTACCATATAGCCGTGGTGGCGAACATATGGCACGTGTGCCAGAGGGGGCACTCAGAGGCCTCTCTGTGGGCACATGCTCCCCATCTCACTGGCCTCCCATTGGCTGTGCTATTGTTACTCTGTCAACCCTGCTGTCTGCTGAATTTCCCTTCTCTGGAGTCATCAGTTAACATTCAGAATACCAGGCTGTGGGGAGGAGAGGCAACTCCTGTGTATTGAAGCTGATCTGTCTTCATCCAGTATTGAAGGGGTGAAAGTACAGAGGGGAGAGGGAGGGGTAGTCAGACATGAGGGGGGATCTTGTTTTGCCCTGTCCTAGTTTAAGGAAATACAGTATGCCCAGAGACAAGAGTACCAGTCTGCTCTACCCAGTGAGAACTGGGTGAATACAAAGCTTGTGGTAGAAGGTAAGTGTCTGTTGAATGGAATGGGAACCCTGTAATTGTGTGTTGCTGTCCAGTGCTTTAAAAAAAAATGCAATGCATTGCTATGCAATTGGCATGCGTTTAGTAAAACTCCCTGCATTCCTGTAATGGGAGATATAAATAATATTTATTATTAACATTATTAATATTTTTGCTGACTGCACCCTACTGTTAATCATTTTTTGTCTTAACCCCCCCTAGCGGTCTAATTCTGCCCAAATTTCCATGCAAAAAGCAATACAAATTTTTTTTGCATGGAAATGTATTTTACATTGTAGGCTATAATTCTTAGGCATAACTCCCCAAAATATGTCCAATAGTTAATAAATTTAATAATAAACTTCTGTTAAAAATGTAATATAATGGTACAGTAGCATATATAAAATATATATAAATATATTATATTATATGAAGATTTCTTTGTATTGGATGCAATACAGCTATTTTGTATTGAATCCAATACAAAATGACTTGAATTTCCCGCCACTCCACCCGCATGAACCAGCACCGACGTCATGGGAAACTCCGTAGATCTCGGCTCTTCACTTCGCGACTTGAGATTGGATGGAGAAGACGTGTCCCCAGGACCTGCAGGGACCAGAAGGACGACAACGAAGGAAGGCAAGTGGGGTTTTTCTTAGCTTAAATCTACCCCGAGTCACACTGGGGATTACCGCTAGGGGGGTTAATGACAATGTCTTACTGAAATAAATTAAGGTGGTAAATCTGCACTGTTGTTATGGCATCTAGCCTAGATGCCTTTAAGAGGAGATTGGACACATTTCTGGAGAAAAAGTTAATCACGGGTTACTAGCCCTGATGGGTATGTCCTACCTTTTTATTATAGATGTGGGCCACTGTGAGATACAGGGGCTGGCCTAGATAGGCCATTGGCCTGATCCAGCTGGTTCTTCCTATGCTCCTATAACTGAGGTTATCAGTCTTATCAGGTTGGTGCCCATTGCTGGTGTTGGTTTATGGATTGGTTCTGTTATAGGGAGCGATTGCTGTACATTGCATGAATGACATCCACACTTATTGACATCTGTTCTGTGCGTCCAAAACATGAAAGGTTACAATGTCATTGCATAGCGGCAGGTTACATTTACCTGACAT
Organism: Pyxicephalus adspersus; assembly: GCF_032062135.1. NCBI lineage: Eukaryota > Metazoa > Chordata > Amphibia > Anura > Pyxicephalidae > Pyxicephalus > Pyxicephalus adspersus. Next base: position 59,883,079 of record NC_092871.1, on the reverse strand, counting down.
CACATGACCCGTGTAATGCTCGGTGTGCTGGGATAGGTTGGTGTGCAGGGTTCAGCTCTCCATGGCCTATGTGTGTCCTATATCGGAGGACAGGACAGACAAGGCACTCATTGTACTGGGATTGTCAGGGGGAACTTTGTAGTGGCTGCTGTCCATAGGAACCAACCTGGGCTCCAGCTAATGGGAAAATAAGAGCTTGTTTGGATGATAGAAGTTTGCACGCCTCTTGTGTATGGGAAATGTGTGCTTCACCTCCACTTCATCTTACTAATGCAGATTCCCTAAAAAGCAGGTCCAACACATGTACAGTGGAGGTGAACCAAATGTAGGAAATGCACTAAGATGCCTTTTTCAGAGCAGGCCAAAAGCTGGTGGTCAGTGAACATTGCCCCCCTGCGCTGGTGGTCAGCAAATTCAAAAGGTACCTAAGCTGAGAATCACTGCCGTAGATTGTTGATTTAGGGATTATTAGTTTCTTTAGTATTAGCTATTTTAGGTAAAGGGAAATAATAGATGTTAATGTATAGGTTGTTTTTCCTAAACTAAAACCTCAGTATTCAGGTAAATTGCCGTGTTGGCACTTTGCGATAAACAAGTGGGTTTTAGGTTGCAGTTTGGGAACTCGGTCTCTAAAAGGTTCACCATCACTGCCATATGGACACTTACTTCTAAAGTGTTCGTGAGGAGAAAAGATGTTTAAAGCTGCCGAGGCTAAATAATTGGTATTTCCTAGGTGCAAGACTTGGTAGTAATAGGGAAAGATCCCAAGTATTGTTGGGTCCAGGAATATAAATATATATGTGTATATAAATGGTATTGTAAGTTATAAATAAACAATATTAGTTTGTGGATAAAAGCAAATACTTTTACTTCCATAGGCAAAGAAAGGGAGGAGGGGAGGGAGTAAAATGGTTGATTCAAGGAGGGATACCAATTTGATTTCTGTCAAGGATGGTGTTTAATTCATTTTAGACCTAATAAGTAATGTAAAAAGGGAAAACAGTTTTTTAAAAAGTTGGGTAAATATTTACTATAATGTTAAAGGTATTATTTAGGGATATATCATACAGGAAGTTACTTTTTTTTTTTTAATACATTTTTTATTAAGTTTACAAAGAAAGTAACAGGAACAATACAGTACATTCCAAAATGGTGATTCAACAAAAACAAAAAGTGTACCAGTCAAATGAGGTAGGGCAAATACGGCTCCAACAGTTGCACTAAATGAAAATTGCCCGTCAGTGGAATGTACAAAACTGAAAAAAAAGGAGGAAAAGAGATTTAAGAAGTGGAGGGAATGGAGAAAGTCCATAAGAGGGTACATTTAGGGGAAGGGAAATTAAGCGGGTCAACCCATATCATAAAAACTATATGCCTTGTAACCTATAAATGGCATAGTCAATATAACTTCCTTAAAGCGTCAGGGATGTAGGATCCCAGCCCACCGGCATATATTTGATCCAAGGTGACCATACTCTCTGGAAACATGGAACAGTGTCAGTGAGAATAGCCCTCAGTTTTTAATTCACCAAAAACCATGACATCTTATGTTTGATTTGCGCTATAATAGGGGTGGCGGATCACCAGTTTCTCGCTATTGCCATTTTAGCAGCTGTGAATAAGTGCGTCAGCAAACGAAACTGTGTTGAGGTACTCATTGCAGGTTGTAAATTAAGGAGGGCTTCCGCAGGGTGTTTGGGGAAGGCCCTTCTAGTCACAGTAAAAGCTATTTGGTATACCGGCGTCCAGAATCTTCACAGCTTGGGACACCCCCAGCAAATATGGTACAGGGTGACCGGCGAGTCGCTGCCACGGAAACACCTATGACTGGTCAGGTTTTATTTTCGCCAGTATCATCAGGACCATGTACCATCTCAACAATAGCTTATAATTCACTTCTACAGCGAATGCATTGATGCTGCAGTGTGCCGTGGTATCTCATATCTGTTCCCACTCCTCCTGCCCCAGGGACACAGCCAGATTCAGCCCCCCCTTCTAACGTGGCACATAGGGTAGTGACGCTGAGATATAAGCCATCACTAATAAATGATAGAGGAGTGAAACCATTCCTTTTGCTAAAGGATTTTGAGCACAAATTCATTTGAAGGGAGATAGGGAGCACCCTGGGGTTGAGTGTCTTAGTTTAGTACTTATAAAGTTGGCAATTTGCAGCAGGTGGAAGGACTCTGGGACCTGGTGTTTTTCTTGGAGCGCAGTAGCATGAAATCGCCTTTTGGGCTGAGAAATTGGAATGTTTTGTATTAGTTATGTTCTGTAGAAACAATGGATTGCCAACAATATGGACATTGGGGAGTCCCCGGTTTCCAGTCTTCCCTATCGTAGGAACTTACGTTTGTGGTTATCAAAGATAGGATCTCCTGCAGGGGCTGTCCCGCAGGTCTCCCTCTTTTTATGGTACTTTGCCAGCGTCATGATGTGGCGCATGTGCGCGTGTTCCTCATCACTAGGCAGGTGAGAGAGAGAGAGAATTGAATGTTTGTGAAGGGTGGTACTAAGGGGGGGGGAAGACTGTAAGATATGTTATGAATGGTGGGAATATAAGCTGAAAGTGGACATAAGGGAGTACTTTAGTATGATGAATTATATGAGAATGTTGAGAGAGTGTATGTGATGTTATACTGGCTGGAGTGTGTTGGAGGAAGAAGCTCTATTGCCCGATTCACCGCCTATGGGAGGAGCGGGGCAGGATTCATACCCTTCCCCGTCCTCCCATTCAGTTCAGTACCCCCTTAATACAACTATTGGCTATGAGCCGAGATAGGGCGGCTATAGACTTCATATTAACTACTGCGCATGTGCAACACCCGCACATGTGCAACACAGCTGTCAAGACCCTGGCAAGTGCCATAACAAGCAGGAGACATGCAGAACAGCTCCTGCAGGAGATCCTATTTCTGATAACTACAACAGTAAGTTCCTATATGATATACCCTAAAAAGAATACCTTTACCATTATTGTAAATATTTACACAACTTTTTTTTACAAACCCTTTTTAAATTACTTCTTAGGTCTAAAAGAAATTAAACACCATCCGTGACAGAAATCAAATTGGTATCCCTCCTTGAATCAACCCTTTTCTTCCCTTAAACCCCCTCCCCTCTTTTCTCTATCTTTACCTATGGAAGTAAAAGTGAGTATTTACTTTTATCCACAAACTATTCCTGTTTATTTATTTTGAAAACTTACAATACCTTTCTAAGTCTCTATATGATATTAATATTCTCCATATTGTATTGACTTCTATCCCATTTAGATACACTCTTTCATGTACCTTTATTCAAATCAAGGTCACTAGGACTATACCATTGACTACTATAGCACACTACATATTTTCTGCTATATCCTGTGCACCAATCTGAATGAATATTTTCATCCTTTTAGCTACCATTTCATTAATCAATACTATTTAAAGTGAATTATTATCTTTTATCTATTATATACATGTACTGATCCCTACATACCTTATGCAGATATGGAAAGAGATTTTACAACTGTTTAACTATTTTTTTCATTGATTACTTGTTTAATAATTTTAAACATACTGTTATACTATAGTAGATGTTTTTGATTTGTGAACGATATAAATGTATGCAAATTAGATTGTAAATATTTTCTTTTTTATGCTCCGTTATTCAGTATAAGTCTTTCTGAATCCCCTGAGGAAGCCAAACAGCGAAATATGTCAGGAAGAGACTTACCTATGTTTATGCAATTAACTGAGATAATAATATGTGCTTATAAATAACAAAGTGAGCTATGAATGGACTGAAAAATTTACGGTGTTAAAATTTAATGATTTCTATACTACTTTTGTTGCCATAAAGAGCCATTCTGTTCTTCTTGAATTTATATGTTTTCTACACATAAGACTTGGCAACAGTTACTAACTTAGAATATAAAATTGGAACACTTCTTGGGATCTCATTCTATTCTCTAGAATATCCATATACCAAGAATGAAACTGAAAAAACAGGCATTCTGCTATGTAACCACACATGGTGGGCTTGTATACATCCTTAAGAATAATAATCAAAATGAAGGCACAACTAACAGCCTGAAAGGCATGGTCACATGGGAAGGTTACCTGCAGAGTGGTAGAGGGGTAGGCAGTCATAAATCACATCATCAGATTGCATACCAAACCCATAATGCACCAAGGCAGCCATGCGGAAATATCTGAAAACAAAGGCATGTTACTGTTTGGACTTTAGGCCTTAATGGCTGAGCGAAGTGATAAAAAACATATCTTTACCTGCTATGCACTACTATTGCAGCTTTGGGGAGTCCAGTTGTTCCAGAAGTGTAGATATAAAATAATTTATCTATAAAAGGCAAAAAAATGTTTTAGTTGACAGTATCAATGGTTTAATTCTGAATTCTATCATTAATCAGGTAAAAATCCAAGAGGACACAAATATTTACCAAAAGCATACATCATGTTTACAGAAGTAAAGAAGGATCATTTTATTCCTATGCATTAGTGTCAGTATCAAAATAGTTCATTACCTGAATTATACATTTTTAGAAGCATTATAAAAGGGGAACTTTGATTTGTAGCCCTATAGGTGAAAAAATAAGGTCTTGTTCCCAGATACCATGACCCTGAGAACACAACAGAGGCTAGGAAGGCTTTAAAAATCTTTTATTCGTCTAACCCTGTAAAAGAATGTTACTTGGTATATGTGCCAATATACTGGTGGGATTTGTTCTGGTGGCCCTAGCAAACTGATTTTAGCTTTATTAAAATGTATGTAAAGGGCAATATTTAAGTTCTGGATAAAGTGGGTAAAGAGAAGACCTTCTGTTAGATTTTTATTGCCGTCTGTGTCCTTTTTTGCCCTGATAATCTTCGTTACAAAGACAGAAAGTAAAAAGCACTTCCAGTGTCCCTGGCTTCAGGTGTCTCACTGGAGAGAGACACACACACACACTTTTTGAATTATTTGGGAAAGGGAAGGTGGCTTTTCTTTTTTTAAGGCCCTTTAAGGTGCAAGTAGGGATGCAAATAACTTGCACTGCAGGAAGCTACAGTATCCTAAAATCAGAAGTTTTTTTTTTTATATTAAAACAGTATTAAATGTCCTAAGGAATCCCAAGACATATATTAAAATTATTCAGGTAGGACATAAGAGGATGCTGCTAAATTTGACCTGTGCCTCAGATCACAGATGGGTTAATCTTTGCTTTACCCCCTTAGTACAAGATATGAAAAGTTACTTCACTTTTATGTAACTGTCTTTTTATCTTTACTATCTGGTGTGTGTATGGTGAGCTAACATCTTTCTACAACCTATGTGTACATGGCCTCATTATTTATATCACCGCTATATGATACCTCTGTTGCTTCTGCTCATGAGATTTGGGGAATGGAAACACCATTTAAAGCAGTTGTGTTAATCCTTTCAAAACAATTAGATGCATTTTTTAAATTCAAATCAGAAAAAAGGTACATAAATTCGTCTTTATATCACCAAATCCTGTCATCCCTGAAGTGGATGAAGTGATGGTGCGGATGGGAACAGTACAGGACAATTTTACTGAAAATGTAAGCAATGCAAATGCATTTTAAACTTACAAAGTCAGCAAACCTACATTTAGGTTGAGGAAAAAATAAAGAAAAAAAAAGGTGGTCTGCTAGAAGATGCTATAAATACAGCTTTCCTGTAGAAATACATTACACTGACATATGTATACTAAAAAAAAGGACCTGGTTGGGACGTTTTTTAAAGAAAAGCTCTAGCTTTGCAGATGTTTTCCCATGAATTAGGCTATACATAACCAGATGAATCTTGACTGAGATGAACATCTTTGTTGATCTTTGGGTGAAAATATGACAAGTATACAGTGGTCCCCCAATGTTGTTGATAAATTCGACATGGCAGATTGAAGGACCAATCAAGAACGACTGATGAATAAATATATAATTACTAATAATTACCATATAATTACTAATATAATTACTAATTAAAATAACTAATAATACTAAAAAAAAAAAGTGTGCATTTTCCAGTGTCATAATTGACCAGTACCTGTGAATCCCCTCCCAGGATCTTTGGGAGGAAGGCGGGAAGCACTCTGCAGTAACGGAGACAGGAATTCTGTTCCAGGGGGAATTGTTAAGGGGTCACAGTCGCTCAAGCAATAGAGGCGAATGTATTTTCCCATCATAGAGTACACATCATTCATGGCTGAGAGCACAAAAAGGACAAAAAAGAATTACCTTTTTTCATCAGACACAACGTTATGCTTAACAACATTATGACACAAATGGCCAACAGCATGTTCTTCCATAATACATTATCTCCTCCAAAAAAGATAAATCTATTTTGAACTGAAGGTACCAGGGTACATACAAGGCCAGTAACCACGGAACAATCTCCATCAGCCCCCACTACAGTCAGAGTAGGTTTACTCTATTTAGTGGATTGGTTTTGGTCAGTGTGAAGAAAAGCACCTAATGCTGCAGAATCTAAAGGCATCTTCCTAAATTGGGTTTGGCCCTTCCAAGTGAAATACTATGAAATGCAGAATTTTTGCAAAAAGATGTACTTGTAAATGAGTGGCCCAGCCAACATAAGTGCATTTTCTTTGCTAGATAATAGTCTCTGCAAACAAGCACCAACTGCAATGGTATATGTTGCTAATAATTTCTCCAATAATTTTCCCACAATTTATAGGAGCAGCCTCCCCGCAACCTCAGACCCCTGGTGGCTTGTTGCGGACACACTGTTCTTCCCACTTATCACCAAAGTAAAGATAAGTCTAATTTAGATAAGATGCTCTATTTGATATATCTATTTAAAGGATGCTCTATTTGATACGGACATATAATCTTTGTGTTTAAGCTAATATTTATTTACAACCCACCACTAAAACTAATTATTTTAGTTCCCCTTAAGCTACGTACACACTTCCAATTATTATCGTTGGAAAACGAACGACGAACGATCCTGCACGATATCTACGAACGATCGTATATTTTTTACGAACGATTTTTTGCCCAATCGATCGTTCGTCGTTCGATTGGAACGATAAAAATTGGAAGTGTGTACGCACCTTTAGAATCTTATTTTGCTCACTCCACTCTTATTTTCTTGCTTCCCTTCATTCTTTATTCTCTAAGCAACAATAGGCCTTATGTACCCAATGAGATTTATGTAACTACAGGTTGCTTTATTGAACACCGCAATGCATAATTATGGTCAACATTCTAACTATCTTGTTATCTTTTAACTGCAGGATGAAGCCATAGTAAATCAATCCTTTACTTGAGAGTATTTGGGTAATTTATAGGATAACTGATATTAACTAAATTGAAGATATTGAAAAGAACTGGAGGTATAAGATCTACTTATAACCCAAATTTGAAATAACCCCAAATCTGATTTTCTAGATGCTAACTACCTAAATTATTTATGTCTCTCTCTCCACTTCATAGCTTTTCCCTATTTATTTCCAACAAAAAACACTAAAACATCTGGGCATAACATTCAACCTTTGGACCTTAGTATCATCTTTGGGTTATTGAACACCCCAACAAGTAAAGAAATGACCAATTTTCTGATTCCCCCAAGTGGAAGTAAGCTCTGTCTCTCCTCTTTAAGATGTTTTATTCAGTTTTACCACCTTATAAACATCTCTCCACTAGATGTTACAGTAACGCAGCTAGTACAGGTTACCATTCTGATATTCCTCCATCGATTTTATCATACAAGAACACCGGACACATAACTGAAAGTCCTCATAAAGCAATATACACTAAAAACCATGTAACAGCAAACAAATTAAATAACAGATTTACGTATATATTTGAAAGCCATATCCTACAAACATAACACAGCTCATCAAAAAAAAAAAAAAAAAATTCATTTGCGAAGGATATATTTAGTGTATTTCAGGTCTGATGAATCCAGAAATTACATCCGTTTAATTGGATTGGCTCTAGCTCTTGTGATACAGGAATCAGAATAGACGATTTTACCAACAACAAATGTTAACACAGCATATTATTATCAATCTTTATTTACACCGATGTTTTGCATTTTATATGTTAAATGTAGCATTAATTTCATGAAATTTTCATTTGCCTTCTTTTTACTCATATATTTTCTTTTTTTACAGAAATATGAGTTCTTCAAGAAGTTGTTTAAATGACCCTAATGTATTTTGCTACATTTGTGGTGAATATTCTCAGCAAAAACAGAGAAGAAACATTACAGAATTTTTGAAACAAGCAATCTTTGGACCAAGATAAGTATTGGGCTGCCTATATGGTATGCAAAACTTGTGTGGAGTGTCTACGTCAGTGGAAAAATGGAAAACTTAAAAAGTTTGAAATTTGATGTACCTATGGTATGGTGAGAGCCCAAAAATCATCATAATGCGTGTTATTTTTGTGCTGTGAATGTAAAAGGTTTCAATTATTACAAGAAAACAAGTGGGAGTACCCTGATTTGCAATCGGCAAGACGACCTGTGCAGCATGGTGCTGATGTTACCATACCAGTGTACAGTACACTCCCTGATATTCCTGTATCTGACATGGATGATATACAGGGTTTGGAGTGTAATCCAGGGGTTAGAAGTGGAAGTGAATATGAAGGAAGTGTTTCATCAAACCAGCAGTTCTCCCAAGAAGAACTCAATGATTTAATACGTGACCTAAGTCCGTCAAAACAAGTATCTGAACTCTTAGCATCCAGGCTAAAAGAAAAGAACAGTCAGAGACCGGAAGTTAAAATAACATTTTACAGGACAAGAGAGGTGACACTCCTACCATATTTCAGTAAAGATGGAGACTTTGTGTACTGTTGTAACCAGGGCTGTGGAGACAGAGTTGGAGTCGAAATCAGGGACAGTTTTGGGTACCTGGATTCGAAGTCGATAAAAATGTGCTCCTGATATTCACAAACAATAGTCATAATTAAGTACTTTTCTGATGTAGGAATAAAGCCCAGTGCATAGTTGTATTTCTACTAGTGTGAAGTTCAGCTGAGCTATTATACAACCTGACATTCACATTATTGTAATCTGGATTATGTACATTACAAAAAGTGTTTTATTTTATTTCAGAAATAATAAGTTTAACAAGTTAATTTGTGTGAACAAGTGTAATGATATAGGTGTAGGTGAGTGCTATGGCCTGATATGTGTTCAGGTGTCCTGTCTGCACTCCCCATATATGCTCCCATCCAGGGCTGAACTTTAAGATCATTTTGCACACCACCTAATACTAGGAAGTAAGTTAAGTGGCCCCTCTGGCCTTGGAGCCTCCCACTGCCCTGTCTTCAGCAGAAAATCAACAATCAAAGATAAAGGAAACAGCATCTGCTAAATTTCCTTTGTCTGCTAAAAGAGCCTAGAAGAACTTGGAGGAGCAGCTTTTTGGATTCAACTGTAAGTGTTCATGTTTATTTTAAAACTGCATGGCTGCTTGTGTGTACTATGATGGAAAGCTGTGTGCATGTTTCTGGATAAAACTGCAGGGCTTTGTGTATGTTTGTGTGTATGGTGCAGGAATGTATGAATGTTTGTGTGTATGGTGCAGGAATGTATGAATGTTTGTGTGTATGGTGCAGGAATGTATGAATGTTTGTGTATAGTGCACATTGTGTGTATGTTTCTGAGTAAAATGTAGGGCCCTCTGTTGTGTGTATAGTATATATGTTAGTGCATGTTTTTCGTATAGGATAAATTATGTCTAAGTTTAGTGCAGGGGTTTAGCCTATTTGTGTGTATAGTGCCGTGGTGTATGTATGTTTGCAATAGTGCAGGACTATGTGTTCGTCTGTATTTAAATCAAAGAATATGCTAGTTAGTATAACATTTTATATTTTTTAGTGAAAGTGGCACCCTATTTACAATGGCAAAAAGTCTGTAAACAAACACGATAAAAGTCTGCGGTTTATGAGCACTTTACATTATCAAGTGATGGGAAACATTACGTGTGCCAATGTATTCTTGAAGATGATGGTGAAAATAAATGTGATGCAAAAATTGGGAGTTTCAGTGGGTCTAACAAAAATGCACCTACAAGAGCATCAAACTTGAAAAGACACTTGCAGCGTTTTTATCCTAAACTGTTAGAAGTTGTGAATGAGAAAGATATCAATGAAAATATTCCATCTACTTCTCGGATAAAAAAATGTTAAGAAATCTACTGGAGACCAAACACAACTAAGAAGATTTTTATATCCGACAAAGTTACCATAACAATTCAAAAACATTATTGAAATGGTACTAAAGAATAGTGTACCACTATACTTTTCACAGCCAGCCTTTTTAGGCCTAAATGGGGAAATGGCCAAAAAACTTGGTTTTTCTCTGGAAAGAGAAAGTAAAGGAAACTTATAATTGAAGAGGCCAAATGTAAAAAGGAAGAACTATGAAAAGGTCTGAAGGGACATTTTGTCTTCATAAAAATGGATGCATGCACATGTCACCGAGTTAATTATATTGCTATCAATATTAGATTTGTTGATGAAAATATTAAAAACAATAACGTAAACCTTGGGAGTAAAGGACACCGAGGCACATCACACCAGTGACTATCTTTAGAAGTTAGTGGAGGATGTTCTAGAAGATTTTGAAATTAAAAAGGGATAGATTCTATTTATTGTGACAGATAATGCTTCTAATATGTTGAGCACAATTGAGGAAATTAATAAAGTAGATGAAGAAATTGACAGACAGATATTAAAGGAGGACAGTTCTGCAAGTAATGGAGAAAGTGAAAGCGAAAGCGAAGAGAATAGTGACCTTTTGGATAACGTTGAAGAAGCATCTAAGCGTACTACTATTCAACACATGCGTTGTGCTGTTCATACTCTGCAACTTGCAATAGGAGATGGATTCAAAGATTGTCATGCAGCTACTCTAATTGGCAAATTGATGCAAGTAACTGTTGCAGCCATGGCCCTTAAAACAGATGCCATTTTGAAAAGAAGTGCAGGAAAGGGAGCCATTTTGGATCAAACAACACGCTGGGGAGGCACTTATTTGATGGTAAAGCGTTTGCTTGAACTAAAAGACTTTCTTGAAGAACTTGACAAAGAAAATGTTTTATTAACTGAAAGCCAGTGGACCCAAGTAAAAGCCCTGGGAAATCTACTTTCTAATCCCTTTACTGTCACCAAGAATTTGCAATCTGAAGACTTAACACCTGGTAAATTCTTCTTGAAATGGAAGAGCTTGATATATTGCCTGAACATTGTATCTTCAATGAAGAAAAGAGAGAATCTCTTACTGGATAATCAAATCTTGTTATCTGCTATTTATGTTGATCCAATGAGACGAATTTTGTTGAGCGATAACCAGACTAATACTGCAAAAAAGGCCTCTATGATGTACCAGTTCGCATGAGGGGATTACTACCTGAAACACCACCACTGGATGAGGCTTTAAGTACTGGTAACAGGATCATCCTCTTCAAATGAAGAATTAGACTTTGATTCCTACTTGGACAAAATTGAACTTTTAACAGTAAAGCGACGTTGCATATACGTGAAAGATAAACAACCAGGAAATGTCCAAATAAAGAGATTTCCAGCAGGAGTTTTTTTTAAGATTTAAAAGAAGTGGAAAAGTATGATCGCTCATCGAAACTGACTGTAGAAGAAGCCATCCTTGTTTATCCTGAGATTATTAGTGATGTGGCTGGAACCGTAACAGCAATGCCACCCACCCAAGTCAGTGTTGAAAGATTTTTTTTAGCTCTAAAAATAATCAAGTCAGATTTTAGAGCTTTTATGAAAAAGGATCTGGCAGAAGAAATTCTGTTTCTTAGAACAACATAACATTGAGTTAGTTTTGATCTGCATTAAACAGCTATTCTACTCTACAACTATATTCCAAGTTTAATATATAAACTGTTTTAGGTTTTCTAGCTTTTGTTTTTGTTCATGTAGTTAAGCTTTGTTTATTTTTTTTAAACTACCAAAGAATGTAGTTCATATTTTTAAACTGGTAAAGTTCCTGTTCCTGATTTTATCCATGCTATGCTACTACTTTATAGCCACTTGATAAAAACAATAAATAAAACCCTTATTGTTTTAGTTTCTGTTTTCTTTTTTTTTAAACTGGCAAATACAGTAGAGTGTCAGCTTCCTAGCCAGTAGTTCTGTGGTTAAATGGCGTGTATGTTGCCTTCCGTGAAAAAAACAATAGCATATTACAGGGTTTCTCATTTTATCTTCACACTTTTCTATTCAAACATCACACTTTTATAACCAAACTTCACAAAAAAAAATTTCACCCTTGTCAAAAAATTCCTTTGCATTTAAACTTCACACTTTTGCAACCAAACTTCACAAAAAAATTTAGACTTTATTAATTCATTAATGCTTTCTTCTCATAAGTATTTAGGCAAAAAGATAAACATTGTTGTATAATATTTTGAGCAATCCTGCTCGCCTATTGTTAAAAATACACTATTGATGCTATCTAATAAAAGTACCAGAATTAATTTGCCTATTTCTTCTTAATATTTCTTTCCTTTTAGAGAATATGTTCTCAACAGGATTAAGAAATGGAGAGTATAGTGGTAAAAATAAGAGTTGGGTGTCCCTTACTTTCAACCAAGCTCTTTACCTGGCTAGATAATGTCCCTTTTTATGAAAGGGGACATTATCCATAATTAGGATGGCATGCTTATTGTACAGCGCTGCGTAATATGTTGGCGCTATATAAATCCTGTTTAATAATAATAATAATAATAATGCTGAACACTCTTTTTCACTAGAAACATTCAAAACCTCATAAAAAAAACTGAGGAATGGTTCTTGATTAAATGCTCGTGCTTGTGACTTAAAGTGGAGGGTCCCATTTTTATTCCTCACAAAACAAATTAAAAAAATTTCTGGAACGCACTCCAGCCACAACATGCACCGCCCCTTTCCCAATAGGAGATCTTCCCCTTTTGGTTCTAACTGAGATGTTAAAACCTACTTCATCAAGAAAGTAGATGTTTTTTCCATCTTTCTTAGCAATGAGATCAAGGATTTTGTTAGCATAGCTACCGTATATACTTGAGTATAAGTCAATCCGAGTATAAGCGGAGGCACCTATTTTTACCTTGGAAAATAGGAAAAACTGACTGACTCGAGTATAAGCCGAAGGTGGTTTCAATATTCAAAATAAATACCAATAAAATTGCAAAATAAGGCCATTACAGCCATACTACGGTAAACAAATACCATAGTGAGAATTTAGTGGTTTGGTAGGTATGCTACTTACCATACCTAACCACTAAATTCTCTTTAACCTCCCTGGCAGAATGATGTCCGGAATAAGTGCCTGAAAGCGGTAGAAAGCAGTACTGCATTCAACCACTGTAGCCCCCCTAGCGTTCTAATTCTCTCTGTATTTTTTTGCAAAAAGCGTTACATTTTTTTGCATGGAAATTTATTTTACATTGTAGGCCAATAATTCTTAGGCATAGCTCACCAAAATATGTTCAATATTTAATAAATTTAATAATGAACTTTAAATAAAAACACAAAAATCTGTTAGTAAAAACATAATTAAACATGTAAAATAAATGTTCAGTAGCATAATATATATATATATATATATATATATATATATATATATATATATCTTTGTATTGGACTCAATACAGCTATTTTGTATTGAATCCAATACAAAATAATTTGAATTTCACGCCACTCCTCCTGCCCACACCAACGCATGCACAGACGTCACCGGGAAACCCCAGAGATCGTCTCTGCATTGGGCGGCTGAAGACAGAAGAAGACGCGTCCAGAGGAGCTGCGGGGACCAGCAGGACGCCGGGGGACGACAACGGAACAAGGTAAGTGGGTTTTTCTTACGTTTTGTGTACTTTTAAATTTGGCACCAGAGTTACGGTGTGTAGCCGCCATCTTTCCGGCTTTTGCGGCCAGTGTATTTCCGCCGCAGCCTAATGACAATGTCATCAGAAGACAGAAATAACTAGATGCGGCTGCCAGTTGGGCGCTTTTCTGGAGGGACCCATGCACCTGACTGGAGTAAAAGCTGAGGTTGCCTTTTTAGCACACTTTTTAATGACTATTGGAATTTATCAATTAATCTATCTATTGTTGAAAAGGATACATTAATTCCAAATTTGGCAAATAATTGATCCTTCATTTTCCTGTGGCTTATTTGGCAATCTTCAGTCATTAACTTGCATAACTCCTCCTTATGTACTTCAACCAACTTTGAATTTCTCAGACCTCCTCTTGGTAATTTTTCCACTCTACCGGAAGATTCATGTGTCCTAATAATTTTGGTTATGGTTGTACGATTACAACCCAAAACCATTGCTATCTAGGAAGCATCACTTCAATTCGACGTTCTGCATTACCTAATTCTCTGGCCATAAGGGTAAGTGCAATACTAAATATAAAGCTAATAATTTTGAAGATAAAAAGATGAATAATATTATTATCTTAAAACTTAGTATAAATCCCTGGATTAAAGATATTTCATTTTAAAATTACATAAAAGTAAAAAGACATATTAATTACAATTCATCAATTTATTTTCAGATCTTTTTAATAATGTTTCTTCAGAAAATCTTTTATGGCAAAAATATTGTGTTATATATATTTTATAATACAATTTTTTGATTTATGAATAATTAGGGGGTCGAAATTTTTTTGTGAAGTTTGGTTGCAAAAGTGTGAAGATAAAATGAGAAACCCTGTAAATACAGAGGAGTCGGAGAGTCAGAGTTGGAGTACCAGAAACTGAGGAGTCGGAGGATTTCTCTACCGACTCAACAGCCCTGGTTGTAACATCCCTGGACTACTAGCCTATATGGGAGTACCAGAATACCGAGAAGACTGGCAGCTTTTCATAGACCGTTCCACTCAAAGTTTGAAATTGGTTTTACTGCATAATTGCAACTGCTATGCTTCAATTCCAATTGGTCACTCAACAAAACTTAAAGAAGAATATGAAAATATCAAAATGGTCTTACAAAAGCTTTGTTATCATGAACACCAATGGATCATATGTGTTGATTAAAAATAGTGAACTTCCTACTTGGACAGCAAAATGGATACACAAGTCAAGAGTAGTTCTTGATTTGACCTTGCATTAATCCTAACTGCTATAAGATATTTTTATATCATTTTTCTTCATTTGTAAGTAATTGTATCTATAGTTATTTGATAAGAAATAAAAGTAATTTTTTTATCTGTATCAATTTAGTGCCATAAAAAGCCTCCTCTCTCTTACCCGCCCCCTTTTCCTTCCTTCCCTATTAGTTTTCTTCAACATTAGCATCGTAGCCAGAAGATCTCCAAAGTTGAACAGCTGACAGCATCTTCCTATTACCTGCAATTAATTCTTTATAAGAACCTGTGATTTTCTCATGCAGGAAAAAGGTTCACTTTAATAATTCTCCTTTCCCAAAAGCAGAACCTACTCACATTTCCTTTTTTCCACTGCTACACCTAATGTGGTCCTATACCCTTAAATACTGGATATTATTACTGGCCATTGTCTTGTATGGGAAACATGCATGTTTTTTCGCTGTCTATAGACACACTGTGGTAGAAAAATTTGCCTCTATGACTACTGTTTTTTGTTTTTTCTGTTTTTCAGTTTTATTTCTATGTGCAGTGGAAGAAGTTTTTGGAAGTTGTGCATATCTACACTCACCTTCTTTTACCTGGTAATGCAGTGGATAAGACACTTTCTGCCTTTTGTGCCTACACTCATTTCCCTATTTCATCTATAGAGAGAGCCATAGTTGTCACACAGGCTGGACTTTGAATTCAGCTGCTATTGTCCATCACCATTACATGGCAGATTTACAGGACCAGCTTTTATGGTCCTGTAAATATAAGAAATATAGGGTTATAGAAAACAAGAAATATAAGGTTATTTGTGTTTTTTTGGGCTTACAAAAAGTGACAAGCACACTGAATTTCTGGCAAACACTATTAGGTATTTTCTGTACTGAAAATGTTCTTAGCCTAATTAAACAACAATGCAACCGCCACATTTAATGACTAGTAAGCAGCAATAAATTACATTTTTTTCTTTTCAGCTCTTGCTAGTTACTCTTTATAGCTGCAATTTACTTTTTTGATCTGTTTCTACTTTGACTAAAAAAAACACACTTCTCTTGCACCCTACGGGCACTTGTCATATTATACAGTACTGTACTTTTTCCATCAACCTTTATGCACCCCTCCCTTATTACCATTACTGCCCGGCAGCTGAATCCAGTCATTTTCCCCTTACCTTGGGACATTTCCTGACCAAACACCACAGCCTTGGAGTTGGACACACTGAAGCAATGCTCTAGAGCATCAAGCCGAAGGTTGAAGTTAATCAGAGCTGCTTCCACTCCGATTTTTGCCATGCCGAGCCATAGGCCCACATACTCATTGCAGTTCTCCATGAATAGAGCAACAACGTCCCCGGATCGGAAGCCTTCTGCATACAGAAAGTTGGCAACAGCATTGGAGTATTCATCTAATTCTTTAAAAGTCCACAAAGCCCCTGTCCCCTCAAAGATCAATGCGGTTTTGTGTGGATGGCGCTTGACACATTCCTTGAAAATCATAGGGACGGTATTCTTCTCTCTAAGGTGACGTTTAACTTGCAACTTCACACGGACCAGTGTTATAGCACCCCTAGAAAATCCAAAAACAAAAAAATTAAGATTTAAATAGAATCAAGTCGACCAGCAAGATGCTATATATGTATAAAAAAAACAAAAACAAAAAAAAAACCAGGAGAGTACCGTTTGCAATGAAGGAGTAACAGTTTAACATAAAACAATACTCGCAGAGATAATTTTTTCTCAAAAGGTTTCCTCAGAGGGTTTAAACAACAAAAAACAGCTTTGACTTCAATACTTGTAAAATCACCAGCACTGTCCCCTAATTAAACTAAAATACTTTTGTTTGACAGGTTCAATGTATTTAAGAAGGAAATTCTGCGAGTGTGGAGTGTCATTGGCCCACCCACAAGGGACCCCAGTGTGTTATACACGTCATCCCAAATCTCTGCATCAGAGGACAGCCGAGGAAAGACAAAAATGGAAGAGTATCCCATGCGTCACCAATTTCAGTAAAAATAAAAAAGCATAACAAACATGCCTGGAAGCCTCCAAGTGGAAAAGGTTTGACTCAAGCTATATTACAATTAATCTGTTAATAATTTCTGTATTTTTTTTTCTGCATGGTTCATCCTTGTTTCTTACCTTGTTGCACCTCCTGCAATTTGCCACTCTATTGATAAAAAAGAAGAGCCAAAGAAAAGTAGTATCAATTTACTATTGCATTTGAAGTCATTCTACATCTCCCCGCTACCTACACATTTCATGGAATAATCCCCTTCATGGAATAATTGGGTCACCAAATATTATCTGATCCACAGAAGAGTAAATAGCAGCTTGATATCCTATTATATGAGTATTTCACCATTCCTTAGGATGTTTGATTATATGGATTTTTTGGGTACTACAATGATGTTAGAATTTCATAAAACTCATTATGTAATCATTATGTTTAAACGATTCTAACAAGCAATAACGGTTAGTGAAACATCATTTTGGCTAAATTATTTAGGCAAGAATTTACTAAAAATAGATGTCTTATAAACTATATTGTCTCAACAGTTACATGGTGAAAAAAAAAAATTATATATATATATATATATTCTTTTTTCCTCTTCCTTATGTTGAAATAGCTGGTCTCTTCAAATCCCCAGAGGAAGCCATATTGGCGAAATGCGTCGGGCATACACAGACAATTACTATGAAACTGCAGAAATATGTAGTCAGATAGTCATTATACATTTGGTATACTTTTGTATTTATTCTATATGACCGTAGTTGATCTCTTAGTCAATCCAACAATTTGTCCATATAAGTAAATGCTATATGTTTGTTGTCAAAAAAACCTTCTCCTTGATACTTCTTTTCTTTGGCTCATCTCTTTTATCAATATATATGATATATAGGCTTTGCAACCATAATATTAGCAGTTAAAAGTTTCCTTGGTTACCTTATTCTCTATATTTTTCCACTAGACCCTTATAGTACATATGTTTCTGAACAGTTTAAAATTCAAAATACCTACCTCCAGAAGCTTGCTGACCTTTGTCTAAACATTTGCCAGCCTTCTCTATACATACACAAGGACACTTTCAGCTACAAATAAATAAGCCTGCAAACAGGCTTAAAATATTATCAATTACGGATCACTAAACTTACAGGCTCCGGCCCATGCATAGACAGGGAGCCAGGTGTCACTCAATAGTGGCACCATGATGCCAGACCCCCCCCCCTCCACTCTCCCATCACAGGTCTGAGCCTGCGATAGAACAGTGGGTCCCAACCAGCCCATCGCGCTGAGGCTCTGATCCGTATGGGAGACATGCTTTGCAGCTCTGGCGGGTGTGCCGGTGTGCCCCCTCCCCACCCCCACCGCGGGGTCGGGAAAGTTTTCTGGCTGACCACTGGTTGGGACACTGGATACACAGTGCATTTGATTTATTCCTGGAGCTGCCTACTTAGTCTATGTTCTGCTGAGCAAGGACAGAAATATAAAGATGCCAAGATAAATTCAGGTACTTACCATAATGCATGTAAAAATAGGTTTACGGATTCATTAACGAATACAAAGCTATATATTTTTTTTTTTTTTTTTTTTTTTTAAAATACTCAAGAACTAAAAAACAGAGAAAAAACAAAAAAACAAAGCCAATAGTATTCATATTAGACAAAACATAAAATACCAAGACAAATAACCAAAGACTAACAGAAAAAAAACAATACCAATAAATGTACTCGAAGCTTACAGTGCAATTGGAAAAGAACAATCAGGTATCATAATTTAAAGAGCCTACGGTCTATATCAGGGGTGGCATGATGATCTAACCATGGTGTCCATACTTTATAGAATTTATATATAGAATCGTTAGCCACAGCAGACATTTTTTCTAGAACCATTGTATCCGCCAACCTAGACATTACTGCCTGAAAACTGAGAGAGGCTTTCCTCCAAGCTACCGCCAACCCCATGACCTGTCTCTAGAAAAATAAAAAATCAGTTTGCACTTACTTTTAGAAAAAGTAGGATCCAATTTATGTAGCAGAGCAGTCCAAGGGTCCCTCCTGATAATGACATGCAGAACTGATCGTATATAATTGAAAACCCGTATCCAGAGTTTTTTGGCCACCGAGGACATTACAACCTCTAAAACATTGCGGATTGCTCCCAGCAACAAATTTGGCAAATTCTAACTGGTGTTAAATACCACCGAAACAACACTTTATACGCATTTTCCTGCATTATTACATTTGGAGAGCAGCTAGCAATAGCTCGCCATATCTCCTGCCACTCATCTGCATCCATTACAGTGCCCAGGTCCACTTCCCATCTGGCTACATATGGAAGATGGCGGGTGTCCACGTTTATTAATAAATCATAAATCAAAGACACCAGGCCAGCAGAGCCAGAACCTTGATAACAACAGGATTCAAAACTCGTAAGCTTAAGCGGAGAATCCGCCGTATGTCTAAGAAGATCAGTTAAATAATGTCTAATTTGCATATGTCTAAAAATTTCACCTGAGGGCAATGCCCAGTGCTCCTGCAAATACACAAAGGACCTGATCCCAGAAAACGAGAACAAATCATAGGTGTATCGAACAGGTCTCAGAGCCCACCAGCGAAAAGCTGCCGGGTTCTCTTTTGCCAGTTGAAAAGAAGGGCAGGTAATAATACCAGTTAAGGGTGCATGTACAGACATCAAACCAGCCGGACCCTTAACCCAGTCCCAGATTCCCAATGCATAAGACAGTGTAGGATCTGCCACAAGAGGCCGCTTTGAGGGGGACAACCAGAGAAGAATATGTATTTGTACCGTAGGTAGCTCTTCTGCATAGATATGAGCCCAGATTGGGAGATCCTGTAAACGATGAAGTGCCACTAAAGAAGCTAATTGGGCCGCCTGCATATATTTACAAAAATTAGGAACTGAAAGTCCCCCTTTCAGCCTAGGGCGATACAACACTTTATCCGGCACCCGTGGTCTCTCTGGGTGCCAGATAAACCGCAGCACCTTCCTCTGCTCAGCCCTAAGTACTTGCATGGGAACCGGAACAGGGAGAGTCCGAAACAGGTACAATAATTTCAGAAGATAATGTCATTTTAATTGCATGTATCCTGCCTATCCAGGACAATGGGAGACTTTGCTATCTGGAACGCAAGATAGAAAGCTCGCAGAACAATGATGGGTAATTAGCTTGATACAAGGATGATAAACAAGGAGTAATCTTAATACCCAAAGGGATAACTCTTAACCACTTGTAGGCAAAATGAGGTTGCAATGCTTCAACTACCGATATTAGCAAGGAGACATTTAGCGCTTTAGATTTTTCATTATTCACTACTAAACCTGAGATCTCCGAAAATTGGGTAAGTAGATTGTCGTAGTTGGAGTCGTTAATGTCAACAGTATATCATCTGCAAAGAGCATGATTTTATGTACCCTGGTAAATACTTCGATACTCGCTATATCTTGATTAGTGCGAATAGCAGCTGCTAATGGTTCAAGGGCTAATATGAACAATAGAGGGGAGAGAGGGCAGCCCTGCCTGGTGCCCCGCAATATCGGAAACGGGGCCGAGACATAACCCATATATTTCACAGTAGCAGAGGGAGAAGCATACAATGCCTCTATCCAATGCAAAAATGAGTGCCAAAACCCCATCTTTTGAGGGCATAAAACAGATAATGCCATGATATAGAATCGAAGGCCTTCCGCACATCCAACGAGAGCATCATACATTCGATTGATTTGGACTGTGCTAGATATAAAAGCTGGAGGACCCTACGAACATTGTCTCCAGCTTGATGCCGAGGGACAAAACCTACCTGGTCTCCATGTATTAAGCTACTTAGAAATTTATTCAGCCTCATAGCCAAAATTTTTGCCAGGATTTTCAAATCCACATTTAAAAGTGAAATAAGTCGGTAGTTGGCCCAAGATGTGTGATCAGTCAACGGTTTTGGTATCATGGCAATAGATGATTTCAAGGATTCTGGGGGAAAATTGGACATAACATGCAGTTGGGGCGTTAAAACCTCCGACGGTTTTTTTGTAAAACAATGGGGAGAAACCATCGGGACCAGGGCGTTTGCCAGTTTTTAGGGACTTAATAGCTGTTGTGATTTCAAAATCCCAGATATCTCCCTGTAACCCCTCCAGATCTGAACTGTTAATATTGGGTAAATCAATATTTGCAAAAATCGATCAGCTCTACAGGAGTCCAAAACAGGAGGCGTTGAATAAAGATCCGACAATCTAGTTTGAAACTTCTGGACAATATCCAAGGGATTGCTAGTGGAGTGCTTACGAAGGGAAATCGGAGTATACTACGGTGTTAATAGACGCAACCTTCTTGCTAGCAATGTACCCGGCTTATTGCCGCAGTGATAAAACTTATGTCTAGTGCGCTGTAGTTGGCATACTGTTGATTTGATAACCAGAGATTTAATTCAGTGCAAGCTTTGCGTAAGGCTATTGAAGTACCTATAGAAGGGTTCAGTTTGTGTAAATGAACTTGCCTCGAGTAGGCGGACTCCAACTGAATCTGGGCTTAGGTACGTTTCCGTTTTTTGGCTGCGGCTAGTTGGATAAGGTGGCCACGTATCACAGACTTAAAAGCCTCCCACAATATTTTGGGAGAAGTTACTGAACCAGTGATTAAGGCAAAAAATTGTTTGGTGAGATCTGTCAATTTCTGCACCATATCTGAACATGTTAGTAGAGAATCATTAATTGACCACTGTCTGGCACAAGACCGAGTCACCAATGACGAACAAGTGATCACCACTGGGTCATGGTCTGACCACGGCACAGCAGGTATACTGGCTTTCAGTATACCAGGTAACAAGGCTCTGGGAACCCAAATATGGTCAATTCTTGAGTAAGAATCATGTGAAGCGGAATACAATGTATAATCACGGGACAGAAGGTGAAGTTCACGCCAGATTTCAAGCAAACCCAAATTCCGAAAACAGTCCTGAATAGTTTTACTCTCAGATAAGGAGGTAGTGGAGGACTTAGTGCATTTATCTAGCTTACTGTTAAATACAATATTAGAATCACCACAGCAAATCAAAGTCCCCTTCATACATGACCGAGTCTCCTCAAGCATCCGCCAAAAAAAGGAAACCAGAGGAGAGTTCGGGGCATAATATACCAAAAAAGTAACCTCTGTATTCTGCAAATTACTACACAAAATCAGATAGCGGCCATCTGGATCAGCTACTTGGTGCGTGCACTTAAATGGCATGTGTTGATGAAAATCTATAAGCACTCCTTTATGTTTTGTGGCAGCTGAAGCATAATAAACCTGAGGATAAGGAATATGCATAAACTTAGGAGCTGAAGTCACAGAAAAATGTGTCTCTTGCATACATGCTACATCTATGCCTGATGAATGACAATATTTGAACACTGTTTTCCTCTTTGCCGGTGAGTTGAGACCCTTAGCATTAACTGACATTATGCGTAAAGTCATCATGGAGACAGTTGTAGAGAAAAGCTATTGTAAATAAACCTGATACAATATGAAAGGCTCAAAAATCGGCATTCGAGTACAACCAGACATAATATACATAACAAAAGACAAAGATAAAAACACAAAAATAACAAACTAATAATACCCATAATTGGGAACAAAATAAGATCATAAGAGCCAAAATGGCTCGAGGAATCCTTAATTTCAAACCGTAAACAGGATCACCCGTTCCCACAATCCAAACATGGGAATCCGAAGTAATCCAGAAGGGTGACATGTATCAAACAGACGGGCTATAAGAATAAGAAAAGTGTTAGCGGAGATTAAACTAAAAATAAAAATAAAAGCCAAAAAATATTGGAATATCCTGTATATGCGTTTCTAATTATCCCGTGTTGCCAGCGAAAAGTCATCCCGGTGACTTAGTTGAAAAAACTTGAGACAAGTCGGGTTAGAACTTGAGAACGTTGCTCGAGGCCACGCTGAGGTGTACTAGAGGGGCAAGGTGAAGCCGGGCACGACATACCTGTTTTCTGGAGACTTGGATGCGAGGTAGATGCAGGTGGGTGCAAAAGACAAAGTTGCATAAGAGAGGTTTGCGCTTCCTCCGGGGTGGTGAACTGGTATTGGCCTCCTTCCATCTGGAACAGCAGCCTGAAAGGGTATCCCCAACGATATTTTATGCCATTAGCTGAGAGGGTGTGAAGGAATGGGCGATTTGCCAATGTAGAGGAGGCCAAATCTGCATACAGACTGTATTCAGTGCCTTGGAACTGTAGGCAAGTGCTATTCCGAGCTTTCAACAGGAGAGCATCTTTAGTACGGAAAAAATTAAATTTCACCACAATGTCTCTAGGTCGGCCATTCTGTTTCTTGGGGCCTAGGGAACGATGAACCCCATCTAACTCAAGACGTTCGAGTGGAAGCTCTGGTGCCAATTCTTGGAACAGGGCAGTAACATAGCCATGTTAATCTTTAACAGTTTCAGGGATACCTCTGATCCTTAGGTTGCTGTGGTGCAACCGGTTCTCATAGTCCTCCAATTGATCCTTTAAGAGAAGAATCTCTCGCTGCGTCCAGATCATGATCTAGGCTTTCCAATACTGTCGTGGCGTCGTCCATTCTGATTTCCAGAATAGCGGTACAGTGACCAATCTCGCGGATATCCCGGGCGTAACTCCGAAGTTATTGCTGTTATAGCGTGGGATAGCTCCTCACGGATCATAGCTCTCATATTTTGTAGGAAGGCTGAATCTTCATTTGGGGCAGTCTCCTTCAGAAGACTAGGCGTAGCATCCATGCTATCTGCCGATTGATGCGGTGGGGAAGAAGCTGAGGACGCCGGCGCCATCTTGGATTTGGAGGCCGCACCGACGGATGAGTTCTGCAGCGCCGCGGGACGCTTTGATTTGGACAACGGACCCATCTCAATCTCTTCCCGGGGATACTATCTGATTGAGGGAGCGTGAGAATTGCTGCGGAGTCCGCGTGACACGCTGTGTTTCTTGCTAGTAGCCCGAAGTCGAACGGAGCCTAACTAGGAAGTAACCATCCGGTAGGCTACGCGCATGCGCCTCTCAAGCTATATTATTTTATGTCTCTTGTCTTTCTAGTGTTGAGCTATTGCTCAAAGTCAGTGCAGGGACCATAGTCCAGCTCTGCCTTGGTCAAATCACCATTGGAAAAATCAAGTCCAGGGACGTTGAACAAAATAACACAATCAAAAGGTACAAAGGGTTGTATGGCTGAGAGGTTGCTACAGATAGCCAGCCATTGGGGCCTATTGTTATTAGTTATCTTATACATCTAGTAAATGGCTTCTATAATGAGAATAATATTTCTATATGTATATTGCCTTGGAGATTCATTTGGTAATTACAGCTACTAAAAGACCCCACTGCTTATTTGGCCAACTGGAAGTGTGCAATTGTCATTTTTTGGTGCACATCCATACTAAAGTGATAGTTTCTGTTAATACAGCATTTGGTTATTACGGGAAACAAGGATTTGTTTTAATGCAGGCTGTACACAATCAGGGCATTTTTTCTGTAATTGAATCCACTTTCCATAGCAAAAGGCTAGAGTTTGAGAACAGCACAAGACTTATTTTCCTTATTCAAAAAGCTTAAGCTAACTTCCAGTCAGACAGCTATGAACAGAGATTATGAATGAACATTGATTGAGCAGTATCAGGCAGAATGATCATCACTCTGCTCTTTTCTCATGTCAGTACATGTGCACACACAACATCCCATTGACTCAAGATAATGACCTATTTGGAAACAAAAGTACAGCAGATCCACATCAAAGCGTACCTAAACTCAGACAACCCTTATATTCAAAGTAAAAATGTTTTTTTTTTTTTTTGTAAGTGCAACACGCAGCGACGATCAAGGCAGAATGGAGTGCAAAGCCTCCCGGGATACCTACATAATGCATCCAGAGAGGCTCTTAGCTGCTTCTTCTGCACATGCCCTCATCAATGGAAAATCAAACTGCCGCATACGCAGTGAGATCAGCAATATTTTTTCCCCAATTAATGTCACCAAATCTCGGGCCTGCGCAGTTTGAGATCAGGTCATACAGGAAGAATACAGAATATTATGTTGGCAGCCAGCGGTTCCTCTGCACCGGGCCGAAGACTGATATCGGAACGTGATATGTGGGACCAAATGAAAGAAACCTCCTGAGGTATCAACAGATCTGCGGGATTAAAATTTAGGTGTGTTTTTTTTTTTTTTTTTTTTTTGGGTTTAGTTCCTAAACGTTACAGTTAAAAAATACACTAAATGCTATTTCTAATGAATACCTTGGTGCTGCATTTATTATTTATGTTCCCTACAGTTTGCAAGCACTCACAATATAATGAACACCTTTGAAATACCTTGAGTACAAATAACACATATGATAAGGTTCTCCAGTTTTTATAGGCATAATGACAAGACAGGTATTTAGATGAGATGCATACAGTTAAATGCTTGCATGAGATTAAACAGGTTGCAGACTGGGTGGAGTACAACAAACATTATTTATCAATTTAAATTAGAATAATTCATGTGTCTGGCTCAGGGCCCATGCCATATTCACAAATAGCAATAGTGTGGGGGCTGATATTTCTTAAAGAACACCTATACCTCCTCTCTACCTACTGGACTGCAGATTGAAATTTTTAAAATACTAGAACAAAGGAAAATTGTGTAGTTGTATTAGTTTTCTTTGCCATGCCTGCTCTAGCCAAACCATAACATGGGGACTCATTTATCAAAGAATCTGAAATAAAAGACAAATATGTTTGTTGCAGGACAAACATTTGTTAATTCACAGAGAGTGTCACTGCTGACTTAAATCTGATTGGCTTATGTCTTGTTACAGTTCTACAAAATTCATTCTGTCCTTAAATCAACTGTGACTGGCAGAGGCACAGCTAATTAGGTGAAAATACCACAGGCAGGAAAAAGATATGGAGATGGTGCAGATGCTTTTAGTGGAGGACATTCACAGTGAACCCTTGCATGTACTCTTTGTTGTTCTTGGCAGGGGCCGAGTGCATACACACCCAGAAAGATGCCAGAGGATGCCCTGGATTTTGGACTTTACCTGCGATCATTACCACAGCCATTGATGTTCCAACTGAACTTTCAGGAGCAGCAGGTGTAAACATTACATTTTCATGTACATTAAATTATTTTGGATTTTCCAGAAATAACTAAAGCATTGTGTTTTATTCAGCCAATTGCATTCCAGGTGAATCAATGGGGTTTTAATGTCCAACAAATTGCTTTCTTCATAAAGGTATCTGAATATAAAAAGCCTATCCCCTTGCAGCAATTTCTATAGAAGGATCTTTTTTTTTGTAAGTGTATCTTCTTACTTGTTTTTTTTTTTTTTTTTTTTGAGAGTACAATGACAGGGCCACTTTAATTTCAGACATTATGATAAACAATTCCCTCTCACCTCACATCCCGTCCTACGGTCTTGTAGAAAACTTTCAGGAATTTCCATCCTCCGCAGCCTATATAGAACACCAGGGCAGCACTGATGGTTTGGAACCAGGGTAGGCCAACCACCGTCTTGAACAGCAGCAGCAAAGACATACATGACACCCCCCGCAGCATCCTCCTGCAAGAGAAGACACATGCATGGTCATGCAGTTAGGAGCTAGAAACCTTTATACTGACAGTCATTTAGACACTCCCACAGATGAGTCCCTCAAAGCAATTCCACATACAGAGCAAAGCTCAACGTTTACAAATATGACAAAGGTGCTTATACTTGTCAACATTTACTTCCAAAGTTTTAAATTAAAAAAAGGTCATGCTATGGTTTGTTCTAATTGTAACTTGCTGGACAGCTTGGTCTGGAGAGTGTTAACATAGGACATGTAGGAAAAATGCAATAACTGAACACAATGTTCACATGCATTACTTACAAACAGTTATGGGAATACAATGTTTTTTGCACTTGTACAGGTTCCTCCAGCCACTTCCTATCTAGCATGCCAGTACATAGACCGCAGATGATGGGTGGACCTGCTCCCTAATACCAGACCATCAACTACATGAAGCTGGGCTCCATACCTACATGGTTGTATAGATATTAACGGGAGATAAAGAATAGATTTATTACCTATCAAAATATTACAAATATTAAAAAAAATGAAACTGCAATTGTTAATGTGGTCATCTTTGTGTGTCTACTGAGAGAATAAACCAAAACTAGTCTGCAGGAACTCAAGTGATAGGAGACCAGATCCGTACATACAGTTAGGTCCATAAATAAAAACTTTTTTCTGTGGACTGTGAACGCCCAGGTCTTTCGGCGCTGCTGAGTTCACCAGTGCTTTGTTTCTTTCTCATTATGTACCAAACTGAATCTTCCACATACAAGCAACCCCCCCCCAACTCAACTCCAGGCCTTTTACCTGCCTAATTGGTAATGACATAACAAACAAATTACCCACACCAGCCCTTGAAATAGCCTTTGAGTTAATTGTATAATTACTTTTGAGCCCCTGAAATGAAGTGATTGCATAAAATGTGAGGAGCTAAAGCCTTTTTTTAACACAATCTTTTTGTTCAACCCACTGAATTAAAGCTGAAAGTCTGCAGTTCAACTGCATCTGAATTGTTTCATTTAAAACAATTGTGGCAATGTACAGAACCAAAATTAGAAAAACTTCTGTCCAAATATTTATGGACCTAACTGTATATACACAGTACAGCTTGCACCAAGAACAAGTCAGCAAGCAGCTCCATTGAAAGTGTGCTGTATTTGTTTTAAAAGCCCACCTTCAGGTTTGCACAATAAACCTAAGCCATCATGGATAAGCCCCTGGGGGAACTTTATCAAACTGGCCTTGCTTCAGTTCTGGACAGCTCGCATGTCACCAATATAGAGTAGTGCTCAAAAGAATAGAATGTACATCACCACAGGAGAAGAACAGACTGCAAAAATGACAGGTATAGAATATGACAAATAAAAACATTGTTTCCTAAAGGAGCAACTTATCTTATCGATTCAAGACTAACTCTAATCTCACCACTCCTACATAGCTACCCCTCAAACAGAAAATGCAGAGGGTCCTTTTAACTTTTTGATATCCGTACCAGTACACAGTGATGTCTTCAATCGAGGGGAGATTCATAATAACTGCGTTCACGTACTTTCCTGGGGCAAACAGGAAGTACAGCAGTGTGAGCTGCTCTTTCTTCCTTACTTAAAATTATTCCACAGCAGCACCTTTAATTAAAATTAAAAAAAAAAAAGTTTACTTTTTTCTATCCTTACTATTTTTACTACAGTGGAAGTGTCTCCACACAGGTCTATTTATCCTGTTCTTCTTCATACTAAAACAGTATTTTCCCCCAAAAATTTTTTTAGGCTGGATGGGAAGAAGCTGTAGGCGGGTGGCAGCTCCTGAATAATTTTTAGTATCCACCTAAAAACAGCCGGGTGGTTACTGAAAAGTGCTGGCTAGTGCAGCTGACTAAAGATCTTTACATCAAAGCCCCCAGAAGTATAACAAACAGAATGAGTGTCTATCGAAAACTGAAATAACATCTTTTTTAATGGACAGACAACAATCTATAATAAACTGGATGCGAAAGTGTGCTTTCAGAATAGTAGGAACAGACTTGTCCACAAGCCAATGAGTGAATTTTTCCCTTTATATTTAGGACAAACCATAATATATACTGTACTTACTTTAAAGCATACATAAACTCAGAAACCCTTTTATGTAAGGTAAAAGTTCTGTTTTTTTTTTGGTTTTGTTTTTTTTAGTGCAACGCCCTTTATTTTCTTTTTAAAAGTAAAAGTGCACCACGGCACCCTAATTCTCGATCGCCTAGGCGTGAATGAGAGCACAGTGCCTCCTGGGATACCTACGTCACGCATCCCGGGGGGCTCTTGGATGCTCACTCTGCGCATGTTTTCATCAAGGAGGAAAAAAATTTCCGATCTCATGAATGCACAGTGAGATCAGCAAGTTTTTCCCTATCTATGTTACCTGATCTTGCGCCTGGGTTGGGTGACATAGGAAGAAGAACCCGGAAGAAGAGGAGAAGATGGCGGCACCCGGAGCAACGGCCTGAAGACAGATGCCGGGACAATGTGATTGATTGTGATGATTGAAAGTAAGTGTATTTTTTTGTTTTGGGGGACTTTTAAAATTAGTTCATCTTTAAGGGACAAATTTCTCCAGGTTATGCTGGTCATTTCAGAACAGGATAATTTCTGATTGTATGCAGTGAATCAAAGGACATTTTCATCTGGGCTGGATATGCTGCCTGAAATTCACTTCTTGACAATGTTTCCTTCACTGAAACAGTACAAAGAGCAGGAAGAGCACAATGTGCAATCAATACCTAAATGCACAGCATGTGCACCAGACACAACACACCACTCTATTCTGGCCATTGACACAGCCACGTGAACAACTGTCACCAGGGTGGTGTTCCTAAGTGGCAGCTAATTAAGTCCTTTCATGGGTGGGGAGACAGATTCCTGACCTTCACATACGCCTCAAAGTTTCAAGGTAGTTTTTCAAATACAGTTGATAGATGATTGTTAAAAAAGTCTCCATATCTGAAGGGCAAATTCCTGATTTATGAGCTAACAACCCTTACACGGCTTGGTACATAAAAACTTTATAACCCAGAGAAAGTCATATCTAAACTCACAAAAAATTGTCATAGCTTGCTAGAATTTAAATATGGTGGCTGCTTTATTTTTCTAGTTTCAGTCTCCCCCACCCCCATATTTTTTTTTCACCTGGTGACCCCGATAGTAACAGTAGTGTCAGAGCTACAATGCTCAATCAATGTACTCTATCTGTGGAAGTGTTGTGTTGTCAAGCTGAAAGAGTAAATGTGTTTGGACTACAGAACATCTACCTTTCACCATCTCTTGTTTTCGCCACGCCATATACAGAAACAGTGTTTTAAAGTCCATATAATCAGTCAAAAACAATGTAAAGATTACATAGCAGCACACGCAGAAGCTCACTGGATTTTGGGAAGAAACATGAAGTATAATAGTGCAGCCAAAGAGAAATTGAACATTAGGGTTTACATACATGCTCACCCAGAACAAGCATTGAAATAAGGAAATTCTGGATTATTGCAAAAATCCAATCTATATACTTATCCTGGCATATTTTCTAAAGTTTTTTTCTTTAGGAAGAGTGTAGGAAAAGAGTTAGAATCCCAATCAGGGTTCGACTACTGCCTCTTTTTTTCCTCAACAGATTTTCACCATCTGAATGCTGCATTAATGTAGAACAATAAGGTATAAACACATATGGTCACATTAGCCAAGAATTCATATCGTACCCTGAATCTAAAGTGAAAACTTTTTTTTTTTTTGGAGGAACAGAAATGAATGCCTGAAAAAAAAAATTCCCTTCCCTGAAGGGATCAGATTGGGGTATCACCAAGATATGCCATCCTTCCTGATCTGTCTGTTACATAGGAATGTTTATGTCTAAAGCTGCGTACACACCTGCAATTTTTCTCGTTGGAAAGGATCTTTCACGATCCTTTCCAACGAGAAAAGACTGCAAGATGCATGAACGACGACTGTACACACGGCAGATTTTCGCCCGATAATTGGCCGATACCGATTATCGGGCGAGAAAAATTTGCCGTGTGTACGCAGCTTAAGGGTGATTTGAGATCACCAGAAGTCATATGTATCTAGGACACAGCTGTAGAAGCAAAAATCAATATTGCCTGCAGAATGTAAAGATACAAAGATGTAATTTTCAAATGGACTTTATATTGATACCATAAAGGGTAACTGTAGGTCACTGTCCTCTCTGCACATCATCACTGCACGGTCCTGAACACATCACGGCCAGCAGAAATCATTGTGGGCTTTGTGTACAGAGGGCCACTGTCCAGCAAGGACCAGAAAAATGACAATATGGTTTTGTCTTTGTTACATCATAGCACTGTGTCCCATTTTAAAGTCAATGCATTATTTGTCACCTTCTCTTCAAAAGGGTTATTTGTGCAGTGCAAACACTTGGGGGGTGATGGATGCTGCTTTTATCAATGACGCCTAGCTCCAGCAGATTTTCTCCACAACCAGGGATCTCAGTGTTTGGTAAATGCTAAAACATTAACTTAACAGTATCCTCTATCAGCCATTCCAGAGATCGAATTTTAGAACTGTATTTGCTCTGGCTAATAGGGGGTGGGTTTTTGGGCATTTAAAGTAAATATAGTGTTCTATTGTGCCATTTTTTTTGCAAGGTGAACCCCACCTTATTTAGTAGCTACCCAGATTCTGCTTTTAGGTCCCAGTGGTTAACAGGTTCCTCTGTGAGCTTTAGACCATTACAAAGGGAGTCAGGATATCATGCAGGTGGTCACCAGTAAACTCCAATTTAACAAACTTTCTAACTTGTAAGAAACTTGGGAGTGCTCATCTCAGAGCACAGTTCCCAATCTATATAGTAAGTGAAAGTCTTTTTTTATTGATGCCTCAATAGAGAGAACCAGCCCCCTTTTAAAAGTAATGTCATGACATGATTAAGCGTCTTAAAATATGACCCAATATCAACAAATGGACGTGTAACCCTTGCAAATAAACGACTGGTGAAGAAGATAACTAGTAGATAAACTGACAAGGAATGAGCAACTCCATTCCTTGGCAGAATACAACAGAAAATAAGTCCCTTAAGCAAAAGTGACACTAGAATCTGGGGAACCAGAATGTTTAGTCATAAGGAATTAAGAGGAGTTAGGTAACAAAACCAGTTCCACTCCACCAGCAGATCTCCCAACTTCAAGTATGGGACTCAAAGCTTTAGCAAATCCCTGAACCTGGGGGTCTGGTGATGCAGTGTATCTGCAGAATCTGGGCTCTGATGTGGTCTATTGGCTTTTTATTCTAATAATCGAAGATCATGGCACCTATGCAGGGGATACAGAGCCTGAAGAAGGATTTTGAACAAGTTTTGTCATGCTTTTTAGGCCACCCAACTGAGATCTTAGCTTAGTGGCAATAGGCATGTACTGTATGTGATTTGCAAGGGACATTGGGAGGGGGGTTAGGGGTACACTTGGACTTTTTTGGTTTATTGCTTATGCCAACATGTGTTACACACTATTAGCATGAAGGAAGCGGTCTCTAGGCAATTACTTTCTTCTCTAGTCTGCTAAGACTAAACATTTTGAGGAAATAAGTGCTTTTAAAACAATGAATGAATATGGGTGGTAAATTTGCCTTGCTTGGGGAATGTATTGGCTACATAAAGGGTTCAAAAATACTTGTGAAGTCTATTTCAGTGAATATAAATCTCTAATAGAACTGATTAAATATACATGTTAGAACTGGTAAACACTTCACACTATTTTTAGCCAGTGCTGCAGATGACCCCGAGCTGTTTCTCAAAAACTAGGTGAAGGTTCATTGTGGCTTTGTGCTGTGTGACAAAATTACAAAATCTGCAGATGGAGGTTAATGAATCAGAGCTGTGGGTCACACTGTAACAAGCTGTCACTTCAGGGAACAAGGGGAAAGGTAATATCATGAAACATGAACAGGAGGAGGATGCACATGAAAAAAGACTCACTCAGCTAACAAGGTCACTGCAGGACAAACTTTAGAAACATTTAATGCTTGTACACAACTCCAGTACACAATAAATAACAATCATTTACCTGGGTAGACATCCATTAACCAGTATAACGAACAGCCATAACTAATACCAATGTTAAGCTACGTACACACGGCAGATTTTTATCGCCCGATAATCGGCATCAGCCAAATATCGGGCGAAAATCTGCCGTGTGTACAGTCGGTGTCGTCCATCGTCAGAACGACCGTCCTGCCGGATCCACGGACGATGGACGACAACCGATCCTAATGAAAGGGATGGGGGAGAGCGCGCAGCAGGGTGCCGCTCCGTCGCTCTCCCCCTCCCCTCTCCATAGAGCATGAACGGTGCTGTATGTACAGCACCGTTCATGCATCGTGCAGTCCCTTGTCGTTGGAAAGGATCGTGAAAGATCCTTTCCAACGACAAAAATTGCAAGTGTGTACGCAGCTTAAGGCTGGGTCTACATGGACGGTTTTAAAAATGCATATAAACGTTCCTATCTTGTTTTTTGCACTTTTACAAGTGATTTAAAGCTTGACTTTAAACACCTAAGATGCATTTTACCACAATTTTACATTATCGTTTATAAAAGGTTTACTTTTAACCCTTTCAGGGAATGAGTACAGGGGTACATAAAACCCCTTACTCATTCCCTGAAGGGGTTAAAATATGTGTAAAAACTTGGGACGAGGCTTTAATGGTTAATTATTTTATAAAAATGTGTGTGTGTTTGTTTTTTTTTGTTTTTTACAGGTTATCCCAATAACAGGATAATTCCCACGGCTGCAATCATGGCATAAGCACAGCCATGGGACACCTCCTGAGAGGGGTTAAATGAGGACAAGGCTCCCCATTCACCTCTAGTGCTTTGTGATTGGCTGAGGTTTTCTGTTTTTTAGCCATTCAGCACTAGACTTGAATGGGGAGACTTGTCCCCATACATCTCTAGTGTTCTGTGATTGGCTGAGAAATAGGAAACCCTGATGACAGCTCAAGCATCATCAGGATTTCCATTTCCTCAGCCAATCAGGGAGCAGAGCAATCAGCGGAGCTCTGTTATGCTGACAGCTCCGCTCCCCTGATTACTCCTGCAGCCCTTGAGGAGCTGTAGTATGTGCTACAGATACAGAACACATGTCAACACAAGCCCATTGGAATGCATGGGGATTTCAAACATGGGCTTTAAAAGCCTCAGGTTAAACGCTGGGGAAACAGTCCATGTAGACTAAGCCTAAAAAGGATTACTCTTACTGACCCCCATGTTAATATAATGTGAGCTGTGGTAATTATTAGTGGAGGTCCACAAGACAAACTTATTTCAAGGGTTCCTCTATGTTAAAAAGAAAGAATGATCTAGAACAGGGGTGTCAAATTCAAATACACAGTGGTCCAACCTTGTAATGTATTGAAAAAATTGAGGAAGTTTTCTTTCTCATTAGATATACAACCTTTTCATATGAAAACAAAGAGGTTTTGCTTAACATTCAATCTGGAACAAGACTATGATTAAGAACCAGGCATAAGATTTTTTTAATTTTATTTAAGAAAAAATCTTATACCTTTCTCTGTTTGAAGCCTTCTGAGTTAAATTTTAATGGTAACCTTTTTGCACAGGCTCACATTAATAACAATACCTGGCATCTCTTCTTGGATGTTAGTTCATCAATGTTCAGGCTCAGGATTGAGTGAGGGTGTTCTTCAGTAGGCCTACTTCTGTGTGATGTTTTGTTCATGTTCATCTTGTAGAATAGTTGCTCGCACAGATATGTGCTGCCAAACATAAAGAGCAGTTGAGCAGCTTGGGTACAGAGCTGGGGCATTGTGTCAGGGATGTAACGTGGAAATTGTGCAGTGCCCACAGCGTCCTACACTTGGATAACAGCAGACTACGCACATCCTGAGACACCGCTATATGACACAAAGCCGTGGGTCGCCAAGAAGCCCCTGTAACTCCAAAAGCCTCCTGGCACCTCCCACGTGTAGCTGAGGGGGAATGCTGAAAATGCCAGATGCAGCCAATACAGGGCTAAATCCTATGAGTGGCCCACCGCTGGAACTCCCTCTTCATTGAAATAGCTCCGCTACTACAATTCCCAGCATTACTTGCATCTATAAAACAGTCCAACGCGGGGCCACGCATAAGCAGAGAGCTCGCTGGTCTTTAGACGTGAGTGATGCCGGCAATTGTAGTAGCAGTGCTTTTTCAATGCAGTGGAGGGCCTGCTGCAATTCATTTTTAGGATTCCTTTGGGAGCCAAAAAAAAAGGATGTTGCAGGCCAGATTTGGCCCCGGGCCAGCGTTTGACACCCCTGATCTAGAGTCTCAAATAGTAGGTACCTTTAGGAATGCATGCATAACACTTTAGGATCTAATTGGTACAAAGCCTTTAGAAGTCTAAAACCTGTCATCTGCCAAACGAACATCCGCCTGTCCATTGCTTGTGTCATACTGTGCAGCCTATATTACATTTGTCTAAACAGTGGTACCTCAGTATAAGTCCACTTTGGAATAGGTCCAACTTGGTACATGTCCTGTTTGGACACGTAAAATTTTGCTTGATTTACAACCTTTGTTTGGAATAAGACTTGTGTGCTACAACTTGTATGGGTCAAAATGAATAAAAACACCGCGCTCTACCCTTGTTTACCTTTCTAGAGACAAAGCCACGACTGCCCACAAGCGTCAGTACGCTAGTTGGTACTATTCAGTGAACAACCCGCACTATAACTCTCTGAGTTACAGAATATCTGCTCCTCCTCCCTGCTCAGCACAATCCTATTAGGCACGCGACTCTTCCCAGCAAGGTAAAGTGAGGGTAAATTTTTTTGTATTTTAGTATTAATCAGTGTTTAAAATATTTTATACAACCCCATCAATGTATTTTTCATTGGAACAAATTATTCATTTTCCTTTTATTTCTTATGGGAAAAATATTTTTGGTATTAAGTCCAGTTTGGTATAAGTCCAAGGATCTGGAACGGTATAAGTACTTATACCGTGGTACCACTGTATTTTGAAATGAAGGCTTAAAGCTGTCATCAAGTTAAACACCAGTGTGGAACTGCCTTTCATGCAATACACTACATGTTTTTTTAGATTTAGAAGCTGCATGCAAGTTTCATAGCAGAGCATCTGATACAGAATACTTTCAAGAAACAGATATTGCCAGGGAGATGACCAATGACAGCTTTTATCAAAGAACTTGAAGGAAGTAATTTTGCTAGATGTAGTACCCCTTTGAGTATTCTCATTTACACAAACACTAATGCAGATCATCTCCAGGGTAAACTAGATGGCCAGTTGTCACGGATAACAGGGAGAGGAGGGAAACAGAAAGGTTAAACTCAGTACCAGGCCTCCAATGGCTAGGGAAAAGGGAATGGTCACCCCTTGCAGACACCCTAACCTAGCCCTAACTCCTAACAGTATGAGTATCCCCTGATGGTGGGAATACTCATTCACTGGAACCTAGGCCCTACTAGCCCTGCATAGTCCTAGGAGTAGTGACTGGCTTGAGACTACTGGTTCCTTCCCTTATGAAAGACCCAGTATCTCCCTGAGGCCTAGTAAACAACAGAAGAACAACAAAACACCTAAAGTAATTCAACTTATCTTAACCACCTGAGCGTTACACTGAGGTCTAGATTTCTGTACCAAAAGTGTTCCACTGTTTTTCATGAAATTTTTTTTTTAAATTGTAGACCTGTAACTTACAGAAATATGTCCGAACAAGGGTCTAGTAGATAATATGAATATAAAAAATGTTTGAAAGACACAATCATGTAAAAAAAAAAAAAAATACTTAATAAAATTAAAGGAAAAACACAAAAATCAGCTTAAACATGACTATATAAACAAATCAAAAATACTGAAAATACTGAAAAAGCAATAACTCTGTATATTGTAAAGTAGTATATTATTCTAAAACACCTCCCTAGTGTGGCAATTTTTAAAACTTTGATTGTGTATTTATTGGAGTTTGTTTTGAATTATTTTGTATTTGATTGGATACGGGAGTTTGTATCCAATCCAGTGCAAAATATGAATTTGAATTTCCAAGTTATTTACTTTTATTTTATTTTTTTGTATTGGATTGGATACGGGAGTTTGTATTCAATCCAATACAAAATGAGCGTTTGAATTTACCAGTTATGTACTTTGTATTAATTTTATATTATTTTGTATTGGATTGGATACACAAGTTTGTATCCAATCCAATACAGAATTTGAATTTACCAGTTATATACTTTGTATTTATTTTGTATTATTTTGTATTGGATTGGATACAGGAGTTTGTATTCAATCCAATACAAAATGAGAGTTTGAATTTACCAATTACACACTTTGTATTTATTTTAATTATTTTGTATTGGATTGGATACAGGAGTTTGTATTGAATCCAATACAAAATGAATGAATTTGAACTTCCCACACACGCGCCGACGTCATCACGCACGCAGGGAGAAGCCGAGCGGCTTTTTTTTCTCCGCCGGCGGCTTCTCGTTTCAGAAGGCACCCGGCGCTGGACGGAGAACGACGCGGGACGATCAGCGGGACCAGGTAAGAAGCTGGCCGGCATCTTGTGTTCCGCCGGCTGGCTACTTACTGGTCCCACTGGTATAGGAGAAGGCACCCAACGCTGGAGAGGGAGATCGACGGACGACGATCGACAGACGACGATCGACGGAGGACGACGCTGGAACACAACACGACGCTGGATGAGCACAGCGGGACCAGGTAAGTGGGGATTTTAATGTACGGAAAATCTCGGTGTTAACCAAAACAGCAACTTTTTTTAGCCCGTACGAAGGTTGGGCTTAACGGTCGGGAGGTTAATAGCAGATATATAAGCAGGAACTCAGGATGGCACAACACACCAGCTCTTCACATCCCAGCAGTGAATATCAACCGCATAGCATGAAATGTGAGGCCAGACTAAATGGAGGAGCAGTAATGACCACCAGCTGCACCTGACACAAGGGGAGTGGTCATTACAAACCACAACACAGGAACAAGTAAAAACAAAGAGACTGTCAGATAATCTCACATGCTGCTTGTCTGACAGATCCTCTAACTTCAGTCACGGAAGGGACTGTGACACCAGTATTTTGTAGGTTTCTTAGTGGAAGTACATTTTCTGTTCTACGACACCAGTGCTCTATGCAGGCAGAGTTGTGTTCACTTATCACAAACATCTTCAACTAAGCTTGTGCCAAGCAAGAGAAGAAAGCATGTGTAAATAGGTTTGTTAGATTACAAAATGGTGGGCAGCACAATCAATCTCTGGTGCCAATTAGCCTTATTTTTCAGACACTATACAACTCCTATATAAAGAAAGTGGAGCTAAGGCTTTACAAAGAGATTATGCAAGTACAAATCTATGGACTTTAGTAGTTTGTGGACTTTAGTTCGCTGAGGTGGAATAACATACTGCAGATATAAAGCAATCTGGATACATCTGTCATTAATCAGGAATGAAATTATCATTGCTTAGCTCAAAACTGCATATGGAAATTGTGGACTGACAGACAAACAGAAAAAGGAAGACAAACCACGATCACAAAAAAAATCCAATTCCAATTGTCACTGGAACATAGAGAGGTTTGCTGTGGACAAGACACATCCTGGTTGGGCAAGGTGCCATGGAAAGCCAGGGATTCATGATGCATTTTTAACAGGCCAAATAAAATGGCACACTTTTCCAGCTGCAGGATGGGGATCCACGGTCAGTGAACATTCAGACTTCCACCACAAGAATCCCCACAGATATCAAAAAA
The DNA here is from genome assembly GCF_032062135.1 of Pyxicephalus adspersus. Taxonomy (NCBI): domain Eukaryota; kingdom Metazoa; phylum Chordata; class Amphibia; order Anura; family Pyxicephalidae; genus Pyxicephalus; species Pyxicephalus adspersus. The sequence continues at coordinate 59,844,636 of NC_092871.1, read as the reverse complement.
TCAGGTGACCAAATGCACCAGTGTTCACCAGCTCAAAACCAGACCCTTCAGGACCTAGGCACAGACTATCATATCTGGTGGGCATGTCCATCTGCTATTAGATTTTGGGGGAGAGTATTTTGTATGCTGAGTGCGGTTATTTCTAAACCAGTTAGCAGGGACCCCTGGGTAGCATTGCTACATTTTCAACCGCATGGATTTACCAAGGCTGAATTTAAACTGTGCGTCTATATTCTGATTGCTGTTAAACATATAGCGAAACACTGGAAAACCCAAGCATTACCGTTTTCTGAGGTTTCAAAGCGGGTTGATAATACATTTCTTAACGAAAAACTTTCCAGTATCCCAACTGATAAACTGTTGTACTGTATGGTAACCTTGGCAGCAATACTCTTTGCCGAATGTGGGTCTTGGGTAACTAATTTTGTCTTCTGTTTATATGAGGGTCGCTGAAATCAGTCCCTTTTGTCTCAGGTTTCTTATGATTATTTAACACAGAACATGCGGTCTTATCCGTTTATCCCTTCCCCTATTTACCTAAATAGCCCTTGTATTCCCCCTTGTTTTGTTCTTTCTTTTTTCTTTTCATTGTAACTGTTTTGTCATGACTACAGGTGTCATCCCTTTCTGTGTTGTTTTTCTAGTTTGTACAACTGATTATTGCACTTGTTATCTATGTGGATATGACCTTTTTTACATTATTATATTCATTTGTTCTTGTTATAAAAAACTTGTTAAAATGAATAAAAAAAAACTATTGAAACCAAAAACCAGACCCTTTAATAGCTTCAGGATCCACATAAAAAATCCCTTTCATATCAGACCAGATTTTACAGTTCTGTGAGTCATTAGCTTGACTTTAATGTTAATAGTTTAAAGGACAAAGCAGCTTTTGCTGTTACTTGAAAATAAGATAACAATTATTGTTTGTGATAATAGGACCTAGTAAAGTAAAACTTAAGTCCCACTATAAAGTAAAGCTAAAGTCCCACTATGAACAATTGGCAATCAGACATGCACAGTTCAGTGTTCAATCCCATAGACGCCCGTCAATCCCGTGACAGGAATAAATGAACTGCCGTGTACAAGTCAGGTAGGTCATTGTGGTCACAAAAGTATGGCCAAAAAATTGTTTAGAGGAAGAGAAAGACAAAGATAGTGGTAACCTTCAAAAGAATGGGGGCAGGTGAGTATCCTGTTTTTTGTTCTGCTTTAGCAAGTCTCTCTCCCTTTCTCAAGATATCAGCTGTCCTATGACAGCCTAATCCTGGACATACGGCATTCATCAGTAATAAACAAGTAGTGTGGTTTTAAACAACATTCTCTTTCATAAAAGGGGCAAGACCCACTAACCCACAGCAACTAAATGTTATCTTTCTTCAAAAACATAACATTTTCAGAAGGCAACCTGAGGAATGTTTGTAAAGAGAATGTATAATGCACTGTACATGAGTGGTCAACAAAAATACAACAAAAATTGTTTCATGACAATAATTCACAAAATCTAACTGCCAGCAATTTTTTTGTTTACTTACCATGTTTCCACTTTCACCAGCAGTTAGAAATAGGCAATATGTTTCTCCAATCAAATGTAAAAATGTAGTGTTAATAATGATAAAAGTATTGTATGGGGTACACTCATATAATGACAAAAAAAATGAACCATATCTGCAAAATGAAGTCTCCAAAATCTGAAGTATGTAAATTTATGGAACTGTCAATATGGATCACATGAGTAAATGTCCAGGCCTGTCCATCCAAAAATGACTTCATTCTAGTATAGTGGTAACTGCAGGGCAAACCAAAGGTCTCATAACAAAGGTTTCGGTTAGGTGTAGCGTGACATCTCTACTACAAGCCACAACATGTAGAAAGTAAATGTTAAACCAAAAAAATGCAAAAATAGATGGAAAACACAAACATATTTCTTCACTTTCCTCTGGATCTAAATGTTTAACCGAGTATAGGTTTATGTCCGGAATATGCATGTTTTCAAACATGTTTATTTTTCTCATGGTTAAACTCAATTGACTCGTTGTGTCTTTTTTCAGCCTGACTCAGCATGTAAATGTATTTCTGACACCAATGCTATCAACAGATATAAAATGACCAACACCCGTCTGGAGGTTTTAGGCTTTTATATATCTTTGGGCCCCATGTAACACTGCAGGTTAACAAGTCTTGAGGGGAGCTGTACACCCAAAGCATAAGGCAGTGTCTCCTAGCACTACTCTTCCTTACAATAACATCATTGTCTAATCCTACTGCAACTGGGTTGTATATTCATGTGCAATATCCCCAGCGTTTAACCTGAGGCTTTTAAAGCCCATGTTTGAAATCCTCATGCATTCCAATGGGCTAATCTACACCAGGACGTTTCCTTCAGGCACGTTTTTGAGCTTTATCTAAAACGTTTAAAAAATGAAAACGCTTGAAAACACTCCCATTGATCTCAATGGAAGCTTGTACAAGCATTTTTAAGCTTTTTATGAAAGCTTCCACTGAAAACAATGGGGGCTTTTAAAAACGTTTTTAGGTCTTCGGAATCTGGAAGCCCTCTTTAATAAGGAGACTCGCAGATCTCCACCATCCCACCCTGGGGAATGAGTAGAGGGGTACATAAAACCTCTTACTCATTCCCTGAAAGGGTTAAAATATGTGTAGAAAATCAAATGAGGCTTTAATGTTCAATTATTTTATTAAATGTGTGTGTTTGTGTAACAAAAATTTTTTTATAGGTTATGCCAATGACAGGATGATTCCCAGGGCTTCAATCATGACATGAGCACAGCCCTGGGACTCCTCCTGATAATGAGGGATCGCAGGGCACTAGGGGTTAAATGAGGACAAGGCTCTCCATTCACCTCTAGTGCTCTGTGATTGGCTGAGGTTTTATGTTTCTCAGCCATTCAGCATTAGACTTGAAAGGGGAGCCTTGTGCCCATTCATCTCTAGTGTTCTGTGATTGGCTGAGAAATAGGAAACCCTGATGACAGCTCAAGCGTCATCAGGATTTCCCTTTCCTCAGCCAATCAGGGAGCAGAGCAATCAGTGGAGCTCTGCTATGCTGACAGCTCTGCTCCCCTGATTACTCCTGCAGACCTAGAGAAGCTGAAGTATGTGTTACAGATACAGAACACGTCATAGCTCCTCTAAAACGTCCAATTTTTTACACATATTTTAACCCTTTCAGGGAATGACTAAGGGGTTCTTTGTACCTCTGTATTCATTCCCTGAAAGGGTTAAAAGTAAAACTTTTATAAACGCTTATGTACAATCGCGGTAAACCGCGTCATAGGGGGTTTAAAAAAGTTTTTTAGCGTTTTAAAGTTAAGCTTTAAAACGCTTGTAAAAGTGCATAAAAACGCATATAAACGTAGTAGGAACGTTTATATGCGTTTTTAAAACCGTTCATGTAGACCCAGCCTAAGAGGTATATAGGCTTCATGAAAGAAACCCAGTAATTAGAATTGTTGAAGCTGAAGTTACAGAAAGTACAGCTGTTTTATACATACACACACACTGTACTAAACAATGTAATACAGAATATATAAGGGGGTTCTGTACTGAGGGTGTGTGTCACTGAAGCAAGGTCTGTACTGAGGGTGTGTGTCACTAAAGAAGGGTCTGTACTGGGGGTGTGTGTCACGAAGAAGGGTCTGTACTGAAGTTGTGTGCCACTGAAGGGGGGTCTGTACTAAGGGTGTGTCAGGGTGTCTCAAGGGTATATCATGATGCAAATTATCTACCAAAGCTTTTACTGCCTACTGTTTTGTTGACCTGCCATTGTCATAATCCTATCTGCTCCAAGTTCTGACTGTCTTCTACATCATCAGAGACTGTTGAAATAAGCTAATAAATTACATTAATAACTGACAGAAACCTATTGAACACCAGCAAATTTGGCAGGTGCTGTGATATATTAAGGATATTGTTATAATATGCGATGTGCTCCTAAATGTACACTAAAAGCAAATGATGATCCACAGTCATATGTATACAATATTAATTCCATACATGCTATTTGTACAGACAGATATGCAGATACCATTTATTAAGTTCTACCACTATCTCTCTCTATCTATTTAAGTAGATAGGGGGAGGGGCTCTGACCCTATCCAATGGTTTCTTTATATCTGGCAATGGGGAGCAATACATACATACAATTGAACATCTAAAGAATGATATGTAGGATATGTGAATAATTTATTATATAGACATAGATAAAGACGCTGATGAATGAGATGTGTATATATGTCAGTGTGGATCCTATATATACATATAATTGGTATAAAATGATTTATATGATCAGTAATTCAGGCACTGCTATACCTTAGGGGTCCCTCTCCCCGGTGATTGCCCTGTATGATGCACACATTGATGGAAGGACACACAGTACATGCTATTCTATAGGCAGACCACAGGTACTTTCATGCTGCTCTGAGCTGTCACATAAACGCCCACACTAACCTGACCCTCTCCTGCAGCTGCTTTCTTCGTCTTTCCTCCGGCAGGCTGCTTTGGCTCCGCTAACCCTGATGTGTAGACTTTCCGGGAGCGCCCGGAAAGTCTACAGCTGAAAAGCCCCTCCCCCTCCTGTCTGTGTGCGCAGCACAGAGGACTCTCGGGGAATGTAGACGGCAGCTACTCCACCACCATTTAGTCGTAATGCTTCCGAAGACCGCTGGGAGACGCTGCTGAGAAGTCGTTATGTTGCTATTTACATATTAGCCCGGTGGAGTACAATGTCAGTCACGTGACTGGGTCTGTACTGTTGCGTGTCATCCAGCAGTGTCAGCAAAGTAGTGTGAGGCCTCTCATTATGGAAGCTATTGTGTGACAGAATGGAGTATGCAAAACAATAGTGTGTGGACCACTTTTCCTACATAGTGTTTATGCCCATCTATTTCTACATTTTGTTCCCTACCATGTGCTACCAATTATCCTATGATTTGTGCCATTAGAAGCTTTCTCCTGCAAATAGCAATAGGTTCCGCCCAGTCACATTTGAACCTAATCATAGGCTCCACTCTCTGTCACCTCTATCTTTTGTCATAGTCTCCTCCCTGTCCACTTTAAACTTTGTCATAGGCTCCTCCCTGTCACCCCTAACCCTTGCTATAAGCTACTCGCTGTCACTTCTATCACTTATAATAGGCTCCTCCCTGTCACCTCTATCCCTTATCATAGGCTCCTCCCTGTCACCTCTATCCCTTATCATAGGCTCCTCCCTGTCATCCCTATCACTTATAATAGGCTCCTCCCTGTCACCTCTATCCCTTATCATAGGCTCCCCCCTATCTCTATCCCTTGTCATAGGCTCCTCCCTGTCTCCTCTATCCTTTGTCATAGGCTCCTCCCTGTCACAGTTATCCCTTATCATAGACTCCCCCCTGTCACCTCTATCACTTGTCATAGGCTACTCCCGGTCACCTCTATCCCTTATCATAGGCTCCCCCCTGTCTCCTTTACCCGTTGTCATAGGCTCCTCCTTAAACTTTGTCAAAGGCTCCTTGCTGTCACTGTTAACCCTTATCATAGGCTCCTCCCTGTCACCTCTATCCCTTGTCATAGGTTCCTTCCGGTCACCTTTATCCCTTATCATAGGCTCCCCCCTGTCTCCTCTATCCCTTGTCATAGGCTCCTCCTTGTCACCTTTAACTCTTTTTATAGGCTTCTCCCTGTCACCTTTAACCTTAGTCATAGGCGCCTCCTTAAACTTTATTTAAAGGCTCCTCGCTGTCACCTCTAACCCTAATCATGGGCTTCTCCCTGTCACCTCCAACCCTTATCATAGGCTTTTCCCTGTCACTTCTATCCTTTGTCATAGACTCCTCCTTAAACTTTGTCAAAGGCTCCTCCCTGTCACTTTTAACCTTTGTCATAGGCTCCTCGCTGTCACCAATATCTTTTTGTCATAGGTTCCTCCCTATCCTCTTTAAACTTTGTCATTGACTCCTTCCTGTCACTTCTAACCCTTATCATAGGTTCCTCCCTGTCACCTCTAACCCCTATCATAGGCTCCTCCCTGTCACTTTTAGCCTTTGTCATAGGCTCCTCCCTGTCACCTTTAACCTTTGTCATAGGCTCCTCCCTGTCACCCCCTAACCCTTATCATGGACGCCTCCCTGTCACCTCTAACCCTTATCATAGGCTCCTCCCTGTCATCTCTAACCCTTATCATAGGCTCCTCCCTGTCATCTCTAACCCTTATCATAGGCTCCTCCCCATCACCTTTAACCTTTGTCATAGGCTCCTCCCTGTCACCCCTAACCCTAATCATAGGCTCTTCCCTGTCACCTTTAACTCTTATTGGCTCCTCCCTGTCACCTTTAAGCTTTCTCACAAGCTCCTCCTTAAACTTTGTCAGTTGATCCTCACTCTCACTTCTAACACTTATCATAGGCTCCTCCCTGTCACCTTTAACCTTTGTAATGGGCTCCTCCCTGTCACCTATAACCCTTATAACAGGCTCGTCCCTGTCACCTTAAACCTTTGTCATAGGCTCCTCCCTGTCACCTCGATCTTTTGTCAAAGGGTTCCTCCCTGTCCTCTTTAAACTTTGTCATAGACTCCTCCCTGTCACCTCTAACCCTTATCATAGGTTCCTCCCTGTCACCTCTAACCCTTATCATAGGCTCCTCCCTGTCACCTTTAACCTTTGCATATGCTTTTCCCTGTCACCTTTACCTTTGTCATAGGCTCCTCCTTAAACTTTGTCCTAGGCTCCTCCCTGTCACTTCTATCTCTTATCATAGGCTCCTCCCTGTCACCTCTATCCCTTTTCATAGGCTCTTCCCTGTCACCTTTAACCCTTATCATAGGTTTCTCCCCATCACCTCTATCCCTTATCATATGCTTCTCCCTGTCACCTCTATCCCTTGTCATAGGCTCCTCCCTGTCACCTTTAACCTTTGTCATAGGCTTATCCTTAAACTTTGTCAAAGGCTCCTGGCTGTCACCTCTAACCCTAATCATAGGCTTATCACAGGCTCTTTCCTGTCACATTAAACCTTTGTCACAGGCTCCTCCCTTTCCCTGTTATCTCTTGTCGTAGGCTCCTCCTTGTCACCTCTATCCCTTTTCATAGGCTACTCCCTGTCACCTTTAAGCCCTATCATAGGCTCCTCCCTGTCACCTGTATCTCTTATCATAGGCTCCTCCCTGTCACCTTTAATCTATTTCATAAGCTCCTCCTTGTCACCTTTAACTCTTTTTCCAGGCTTCTCCCTGTCACCTTTAACCTTAGTCATGGGCTTCTCCCTGTCACCTCTAACCCTTATCATAGGCTTTTCCCTGTCACTTCTATCCTTTGTCATAGACTCATGTCTATGTCATCTCGATGTCACCAATATTTTTTTGTCATAGGTTCCTCCCTATCCTCTTTTAACCTTGTCATTGACTCCTTCCTGTCACCTCTAACCCTTATCATAGGTTCCTCCCTGTCACCTTCAACGTTTGTCATAGGCTCCTCCCTGTCACCCCTAACCCTTATCATAGGCTCCTCCTTGTCACCTTTAACTCTTTTTATAGGCTTCTCCCTGTCACCTTTAAGCTTTGTCACAGGCTCCACCTTAAACTTTGTCAATTGCTCCTCACTGTCACCTCTAACGTTTATCATAGGCTCCTCCCTGTCACCTTTAACCTTTGTCATGGGCTCCTCCTTCTTAACCTTTGTCATAGGCTACGCCCTGTCACCTACACCCCTTGTCATAGGTTCCTCCTTTTCACCTTTAACCTTTTGTCATAGGCTCCTCCCTGTCACCTCTATCCTATATCATAGACTTCTCCCTGTCACCTTTACCCTTTGTCATAGGCTCCTGCCTGTCAGTGACTAAATAAGAATCTCTATTGACTTCTTGATGAAACTTAAAGATTTAAAAAGAAAAAAAAAACAACTAAAATGACATGGTAAAATTGATTGAGAATGTATTATGAATAATTGTTTTCTTTGCAAACTGAAGAGGTCATTGGGCTCCAAAGACTTTGATGATTGAGGCTGCTCTATAGTGCTGCTACCAACAGCTTTCTGTATGATCCACCAACATGGTATTTGCCAAACACTTGTGGGACTGTTTCCAAAATAAGTTTTCTTGTCACCTTTAGGGACACGCGGAAAAACGTAGCATAGATGTTTTCCAGCAATTTAAAGGCAAGCTTTAAAAATGCATAAAATGCACATAAACGCTTTTACATGCGTTTTTAAAAACGTCCGTGTAGACCCAGCCTAAAATGAACAGAAATACATCTGTAACATTGTAAAATGCATTAAAGTTCCTCTTTGAGGACCTCAAAAGTTAACAAAATAAAGTTACTCCAGGACTGTCATTGTGCTCTCACAGTGAGTTCAGTGAGGGCTGAGTGGATAAATATTTGTCCTGTGAGTTTCACTTACCTACATACGATCCTGTGGCGCAATGGATAGCACATTAGACTTCTAGTGTGACTTGACATCACGCATACATCATGGTCATTTCTATGATCTGTACATGTGGTGCAGTGACTTTTAGTATTGTAAGAGAAAGTATTCAATATCGTATATCATTGTAAATAATTCCCAACACTTACAATATTGACGCCTTTGCAAAATAATGGTTCAAAACAGATCAGCCCCCTGACCTGCTTTTATTAGAATTATTACCTCATTACACAGTATACTCCTAATTGGTTCATCCTTGTATTGTCGACTGCTTCCCCACTCTCACCTCCCTCATATATTCTTCAGTGACAAAGTTATCTACTATACCCTTTACCTATTATCTTACCTAAAACAAAGGTGTAGTTAGTTTATTAACCACTTTGCCGTTAAGCCCGAGCATGCTCGGGCTAAAAACTTTTGCAATTTTCGTTAACCCCGAGTTTTTGTCACCAGGTGGTTAAATGTAAACAAATGTTATGTTGCAATCCGACTGTCATACACTGTATGACAATCGGATTACAACTGAAAGGAAATACTCATCCAGTGTCCGCAGCTCCTATTGCTGGCATCTGTAGTGAGATGTACGGTATAGCACAATGCAGAAATCCTACATTGTACTGTGCATCTCTCCGGGGATACGAGCAGCTTCCAGCGTGTGCCTGTGTCTCTGTGTAAGGCTGAGTCTACATGGACGTTTTGTAAAAAGGCATGTAAACGTTCCTACTGCATTTATAAGCGTTTTTATGCACTTATTCTAACGTTTTAAAACTTTTTTTAATGCTGGAAAAAGCTGAAAAACGTCTATGCCGCGTTTATCCGCGTTTTACCGCGATTCTACAAGCGTTTTAGCACTTGGTAGAAATGCAAATTGTAACCCTGGGCAGTGATTTCTGCAAGTACAGGAAGTACATACATCCCTGACATTTTTTATATTCATTATATCTACTAGACCCCTATTCGGACATATTTCTGTAACTTACAGGTCTAAAATGTAAAAAAAAAAAAATTCATGAAAAACAGTGTAACGCTTTTGGTACAGAAATCTAGACATCAGTGTAACGCCCAGGAGGTTAATAAGAGGAGAGAAAAAGATTATTACCTTTCCCTCTATTACAACATATTTATACAAACACTTCTTCCATTTAGTGATTCCATCCTAAAAAGGATGGGAAGAAAAAGAAACCCCTGTGACCTGTGAGCCCTCATCCAAATCATATTTAACCCCCCTAGCGTTCTTATTCTGTCAGTTTTTTTATGCAAAAAGTGATCCTACTTTTTTTGCATAGAAATTTTTGTTTCTATTGTGGGCCTATAATTCTTAGGATTACCTCTCAGGTATAATAATTATATTTATTATATTATAATCATAAATATAATATAAATAATTATAAATCATAACTATAAAAAATAATGAAATAATAGAGCACAACAATGTAATTTATCAAAAAAAAAAATATTTTATCAAAAATTTCTCACTGAAATTTTCCAAACAAGGGTGCAATATTATTTACATTTGAAATATTTACATTTTTAGTAGACATCCCAGGTATGGTAGATTTTGAAGCTGGGTGCTGCACAAAGTCCAACATCACAGTCAGGACAGTAGAACCTGGTTTCTTTGCGTTTCTCCCTTCCTCTGTCATCGGTCTTTAAGCAGCAAACCACGCACATCCTTGTAGGTGCTGCCTTTTTCTGGGTTGATGGGATGTATTCAGGGAAGTGACAAACAGTCAGGCGTTCTGGGTTGACAACGGTGGAAGCACGACGTCCAGGTCTATTCATAGCCACTGATGGTGTTTGGTGGTTCTTGACTATGGATTCGGAAACTTGCAAAATGAAGTCTGAATGATTCACCGGCCTCTGACAATTTTTTGTGTACAGAATGTAGGCATTCCATAGGCACTGCTCAACTAGATGCCTGAAGATTTTTTTGTAATACTTCCTTTGCTGTTTCCTCATCGCTGGGTAGAATGTTATGGCTTGGTCAGCTCGGTCAACACCTCCCATGGTGTTATTGTAGTCAATCACCACATGTGGCTTCATTTCTTCTTTCCCACGTTTTGTGTGTACCAGAATGGTGGAGGCATCACGGACAGTACTCACCAGGCACACATATTTCTTGTCACGCTATCTCAGGGCCATCATCTTTCCTTTCTGCCAGGCAACAATTTCTCCTGTCTTCAGCTTCCCTTTTGCAAACAGTGATGGCAGGTTGCGCCAGTTAGCACTAACGGTTCCATAGGCATCTGTTCTGTGTTGCAGAAGGAACTCGTAAAGCTCAGGAGAGGTGTAGAAATTGTCAGTTGCGACACACTAGCCCTGATCTAGCAATGGCTCAATGAGGGATAGCACCGAAGATGTTGCTAATCCGTATCTGGGGTTGAACTGTGTCCCTTTTCCAGTGTACAGTACCGTATTCCATATGTAGCCAGATGAGGCTTCGCACAGCATATACGTTTTCACGCCAAATCGTACCCTCTTTGACGCAATGTACTGCACCAAGCTGAACCTCCCATTGTAAGCCATTAGACTTTCGTCAATGCTGACATCTCTTTCTGGCACATAGGTTTGCTGGAAATTTTGTAGAATCATCTGAGACACTTCCCAAATTTTCTTGAGTTTTGGTTCAGGATGGGTAGTCTCATCAAATTCTTCATTGTTTGCGAAGTGCAGGTACTTCATGATGAGGTTAAAGTGGTATTCTGGCATGACCGAGCCAAAGATTGGAGCGGCAATCATTCTATTCTTGGACCAGTACCACTTCTGCACGGGTTTGCCCACAACTCCCTGAAGGATCACCAAGCCCAAAAACAGCCAAATGTCATCCTTGGTCACAGGTTCCCACTTTCTGCCTCTTGCAAACCTCAGGTGTGGAGCACCTTGTTGTCCAGCGTACCAGCATAAAACAAAATAAAAAAGGTATTTTAGGATATGTTCTTTTATAGTGTGGTGAAGGTTGCAAGTAATATGTTAGCAAACACAAAGCAGCATATATGTTTGCGTAAAAAAAAAAAAAAAAAAAGGAAAGAATTTCAAAAATTTAAAAAAGCTTGCAAACACAGAGCAGCATACATATTGGCATAAAAAAAATTAAAAAGTTTGCAAACACAGAAAAGCACACATGTTGGCATAAAATTTTTTTTAAAAGTTTGCAAACAGAGAGCAGCACACATGTTAGCATAAAAAAAAAAAAAAATTAAAAAGTTCCTAAACACGTTTGCATAAAAAAAAAATTAGCCAAAAATTTCAAAAAGTTAGCAAACACAGAGCAGCACACGTTTGCATGAAAAACATTTTGGCAAAAAATTTCCAAAAGTTATCAGCTTACCTGTTTGTCTCCGCAAAAATTTTTCATCAGTCAAAAACAATTTCAGGTATGCCTGGGGATCATCGCATTCAATTTTCATACCAGGTGCGCCGGTGAATGGAAATCTTGGCAGTGCTGCCTGGTCCGCATCAAGGTCAATGGAGCACCATGTGCGCACAGCACTGACGTTAGGTCCAGAATCCTCGCTCAATTCACTTTCGCTGTTTGATGACACATTTCCTGGTGAATCACTATCGCTTGATTCCACAAGGGAATCTAAATCGCTATAGATGCTTTGATATTCCTCCAAAACAGCGCTGGCGCCAGCGAGATGCCTTTTGGATGCCACGTGGTCTCCAGCAATCAGTCAGGAACAATCAAGGTCAAAGACAAAGTGATGAAATCATACATTTAAGAAATGATTTATAAGCCATCAAATCAAGGTCAGATCAAGGTCAGGGCTAACATTGGGCAAAATGTAAATCAGGGCACTGGGCTATAATGCTTGGTGCACTAAAATATGTATTTATACTTTTATGTGTTTTATGTATTTTGTACTGTAAAAAAAATTCAAAAGCAGATTACATAGTAAGATGTCACATCTTGCCGGGTGATGTGATGGGGATGTCACCACCCTGCTCACTCCCCTGAAACCACCAACGATGCTGCTCGCATCACCCAGAGGATGCGAGCTTCAAATCTTCCGGGTGATGCGAGCAGCTATATCACCGCTTGCATCACCCCTGGAATTTACTATTGCTGATCGCAACACCAGTTAGATGTGATCCTGAAAGAGATGAAGGAGAAATCCTGCACGGGGCACATGTAAGGGGGGTTTTCTAAAGTCAGACTTGGGGTTACCGCTTTTTGCAAGTATTTTCCACCCCGAGTCACACTCGGGATTACCGCTAGGGGGGTTAAATTAGTGTAATTATTGTAATATCTCTCAGTGGTATATTGAGAGAGAGGAAAGAGCCTTCCATACTTTGTCTTTTGACAGTTATTCATTCCATATTGTTTCAATCTTCATTACTCCCTTAGACTTAGGAATGCAATAGGAGTTCACCTTTCTTTTCCACTTGATAATATGCTGGTAATACTGCGTATTTTCCTATTAATATCTATTTTCACTTTATCTAATTATAGAATACCTTTTTTTGCCAATCAGTTAAACTTGATATATATACTTAAATAATCTTATCATATAACATATATCATCGACAACACTAAAACACAAAGACTAAGGAAGAAGGGGGGACGGGGGGCAGGCCAGCTAACAATCCCACGTATGAAAAGGGAACATATGTTACAACCTACTTAATCAATGATGTAACTGAATGGTCAACATTGACCGATCTAAGTCATTAGGCATAAAATGCCCAATCCATGGTGACCATTTTTTTGGGAATTTAGGAACCGAAGCAGTCAATATCGCTCTTATCTTTTCATTTACTTGAAACCAGGACATTATTCTTAACTTGTTGCACATTGGGGATTTTAGAACACCATGCTTTAGCCAAAACCATTTTGGTTGAAGTGAACAGATATGTTAACAATTTAAATTGAATATTAGTACAGAACAATGGTTTGTACAGAACACAGAAGTGCCTCTGCTGATTTTTTAGGAAATGCACAACCCACAAAAGCTTAAGCTATTAGATGTACTCTCGTCCAAAATGTTCTTATTTTAGGACACTCCTACCATATATGATAGAGAGTTCCTGATGTATTACATCCCCTAAAGCATTTACCCATACAGGTCGGCTAAAACTTAGCAAGCCTAGATGGGGCCATGTACCATCTTAACGTTAATTTATAATTAGTTTCTACCGCTGAAGCGTTAATGCTACTATGGGCCACCGTAGACCATATCTGATTCCCATTTGGATATATAAGATGGTATTGCCATACTGGTTTGAACTAAAGTATTATACAGAGCCGATAAAACTCCTTTTATCTTTGAGTTCTGTAAGCACAGTCTCCCAAACCACATCATATTATAAGTTTCAGCAGCTAATCTCAGCCTAGTTTGTACAAAATGCCTGATCTGGAGATACCTAAAGAGTTCCTCCGGTGGGGCTTCATATTTTTTTCCAATCCTACTAAAAGAAAAAATCCCTGTCAAGTTAATAAAATGACAAATTCTATATAAGTCTTTTTATACCCACATCAGGAAAAACACCTCGGTTCCACCAGACCAGGGGGAAACAACAGGTTTCCAATTATAGGACCTAATGGTCTATGACCAGACATAAGGCCCCCCGTATGTTTACTAGAATCCCATATTTTAATGTATGTCTCAATATTGGGTTAGTAATATGGCGCCGTTGTACTTCTGAAATCCAGAGTAATGCTTCTACAGATTTTGGTGCCACCACTGTTTTCTCAATAAAAACCCATTTAGGAATATTTTTTTGCCATAATATTGTAAGAAAGGAGTAACTTGGGCAGCTTTATAATATGAACTCAAATGCGTCATCAATAGGCCGCCCAAATTCCTGGATCGATAAAAAGTATGTCTAGGGACTCGTGGGCGTTTTGCCCCCCAAATGTATTCTAACATTTTACTTTGTAGCATTTTTAAGACATGATTAGGCATAGCTAATGGAAGAACTCTCATAGGATATAAGAACTTAGGTAACCAGGACATCTTTATAGAAGCTATACAACCCAACCATGAGATTTGATAGCGTTTCCATGTTTCTAATTAACCTATCAGGTGTTTCACCAAATCAGGGATATTAAAATTATACAAGTGATCATATGATGAGGGAAATATATACCCAAAAGTCTTTTTGACCCCCATTGAAAGGGAAAAAATTTGTTAAGTAATTTCACCAATTCCGTTGATAAATAATATTAAGAGCCTTACATTTTGAGCTATTTAACTGAAGCCCTGAGAAGGCCTGAAAACCCTCCAGTACCTCCATCAAATTGGGCAAAATTACCATGGGATTCGTCAGACTAAGGAGGATATCGTCCGCAAAAAGGCAGAGTTTATGTTTTCCCCCATTCATCTCTTTACCCTAAATGTCAACATGATTTCGGATGGCTATAGCCAGGGGTTCTACTGCCAGTGCAAAAAGCAGTGGCTACAGTGGGCAACCCTGCCTGGTGCCCCTGCCTATAGAGAAACATTCTGAGCGATAACCCAACAACAACCCTAGACATAGCCACCTACTTTAGAGATAAAATAGACAAAATCAGACATTATGCCCCTGATGTAGTCTCATATCCTCCTTTGGCTTACAGTACCATCTGTATGCTGATGACACTCAAATCTATCTGTCCACCCCTGACTTGTCTCCTTCAGTCCTGAATAAGGTCTCATGCTGCCTGTCAGCAATCTAATCATGGATGTCTGACCGATTTTTGAAACTCAACCTGAATAAAACAGAACTCATCATCATCCCCCCCTCAAATGCCAAATCTCCCCCTGACATATTTCTAACTGTTAACAACACTGTTCGTCTCTCCCCCCAGGAACGTTGTCTTGGTGTCACCTTTGATTCTGCCCTCTCATTTACCCCCCCATATTCAGAACATTTCCAGGTCCTGTAACTTTTATCTACGCAACAACTCCCAAAATCCACCCTTACCTGTCCCCTGAGACTACCAAACTCCTTGTACACGCACTTATCATCTCTCGTCTGGACTACTGTAACCTCCTCCTCTCTGGTATTCCACTAACCTGACTCTCTCCTCTAAAATCTATTGAGAATGCTGCAGCCAGACTCATCCATCCTTCCCACTGCTCCTCTTCTGCTGCATCTCTTTGCAGATCTCTACACTGGCTTCCATTTCACCTTAGAATCAAATTCAAGCTCCTGTGCTTTGCATTCAAATTCCTAAACAGTTCTTGTCCCACTTACATTTCTGACCTGGTCAAAAAATACTCCCCCAGCCGCTCTCCGTGTTCCTCCAATGACATACTAATGACTTCCTCACTCACACACGGATACAAGACTTCTCCAGAGCTCCCCCAACTCTCTGGAATAGTCTTCCTCGTCCTATTCGGCTTACTCCTACTTTCTGCTCATTTAAACCCAATTTTTCAAACTTGCCTACCCATCTTCTTCTGTCTTTTGAAACCGTCACTACTTCCCACCACTACATATCTCCTATCCTATTGTGTGTAAATTCCCCCACCTACTGGATAGTAAGCTCTTTGGGGCAGGGTTCTCCACTCCTGTATCACTGTTTGTATTCGTCTGTCATTTGCAACCCTATTTAATATACAGCGCTACATAATATGTTGGCGCTATATAAATCCTGTTTATTATTAATAATAATAATAATAACCCATATATTGTATAAATACCTTAAGGGAATCATACAAGGAGGATATCCATTTACAAAAGTTTGATCCAAAGCCTCAATTATTTAATATTGACATAAAGTATGGCCATAATACGGAGTCAAACGCTTTGTATATATCCAGGCTCAGCTGGGGTCCTATTTTGTTTAGCTTGTTGGATTAGATCAGTATCCTCCGTATGCTATCCCCCACTTGCCGTTTGGGTATAAAACCAGTTTGGTCAGCCACTATATCACCTATACCACCTTCCAATCAGGACGCTAAGATTGTCGCCAAAATGTTTGCGTCCAGATTAAGAAGAGAGATCAGCCTATAATAAGACCAATTTATCGCGTCAGTAGAAGACTTTGGTAGCTAAAGATGGCTGCTTCCAACATGGTAGAATCAAGAGCTTCCCCCTTCAAAATCCCATTAAATGTCTCCACCAGGTCCTAATATTTGCTGGTATTTTTTACAATATACCACCGTGAACCCATCAGGTCCTGGTCTCTTATTGGTTTTAGGATCCCCAATAGCTTTGGTCACTTCCAACAAAGTAATAGGGGCTTCCATACTTTCCAGTCTACCAGCGGTAATTTTTGGAAGGTTTATAGACTGAAAAAATGTATCCAGGGCTCTCTTAACAAAAGAACAAGGGGTTTAGTACAATTTTTTGCAGATGTTTATAAAATTCCTGCAATATATACGTTGGATTACTAGTGGGTCCAATCCCATTGACCCTACGTCTATAGGTACTTGGGCGTCTTTTTGAGTACCTCAACCTGTTTGCCAATAATATATGCATTTTATTACTGTATCTATAAAATGTTTTATTTGACCATCTCAACGTTTTCTCGGCAATAGATGCTGTACAGAGATTCAATTGAGTACAGTCCTCCTCCATTTGTCGTCTTATACTCTTATTTAATGAGGCTATGTACTGCGTACGCAGCTCTTCATATTTAGATTCTAACTCTATTACCTTTGCCCTACGTTTCTTTTTAATCTCTATGAGTCGTCCCCACACCACCGTCTTATGCCCAGCCAATAGCATAACAGGTGATGTCATAGGTTATGGGTTTAAAGAAAAGTACTCAACCAAAATCCCTTGTAATTTTTGGTCCACCTCAGGGTTACTGAGCAAGGAATCATTAGGTGACCATCTAAACATATCAGGCATAGGGAAAAGGGAAGACAACATAGCCCAAACTGCGTCATGGTCTGACCATGAGACCGCCAAGATATCACAAGAGAAAACCAAAGGCAATGCTTTTTGATGTATTAAAATATGGTCCATACGGGTAAATAATTGATGAGGATGAGAAAAATATATGTACCCCATTTCTTTAGGGAGTAATTCCCTCCACATATCTGACAGCATTTCGAATCTAACCAGATCCAGCAATTTATTTGATAGTGTAACATCCCCAGATACAATAGAATCCATGGATGTTTTTTCTTATCTATACTTGGTATTAGTGGAAAGTTGGTATCACCACACATCAGCAAATAGCCTTGCGCATTTTTGCGCAACAAAGTCATCAGCTGTTAAAAAAAAGCAATTGGTTATCATTAGGAGCATAGTAGCACACAAATGTCACTTTAGCGTCATTTAATGTTCCAACCAATATCAACTACCGGCCATCTTCATCCACCATTTCTCTGTCCAATTGAAATGACACTGTTTTCCTAAAACCAATAAGCACCCCTCTATGTTTTACTGCTGCATTAGCTCTGAAAACAGGATAGACCGCATGAAAATATTTTGGACAGGAAGAAGTAGAGAAGTGTGTCTCTTGTAGACATATTACATCTGCTTTACGTGTATCAAAGTAGCAAAATGCTTGTGACCTTTTAACTGGGGAATTAAGGCCATGTACTTTAAGGAAGAGTATTGAAATTACCATTTCTCTATATATTTCCAATCACCTATTCATATGTACCCTGTTCCTGTCAAAACATTTGTACATTATTCTGCCTGCCCAACACCAGAAACAAAAGAAAAAAGATACAGACTAAAACTGGGGAGATACCAGACAAACAAAACACTAGACACTATGCATAATATATACGCCCAGGGTATGTAGAGCGGAGACCTGCTCTCGCTCCACATCGGCCCTCTTTGATGATGTAAAAATGCAATGTAAACAAGAGAAGACAGAGTTTTTTCTGTCGCCCCAAAAATGTTGTCAGGCGTAACCCCCAATAAAGTGGCGGGGGATATCCCTGGTGACTTGCAAGGATGTGCAATGACCTGCACCAGAACCAAGGCACAATATTAAACACTGAATAACATCAAGCAATTCTCCAAATATTTAACTAGGTATTAGAAAAAATATTTTTACTCCTAACAAATAAGTACTTAGCATCCCAGGAAAGCTAGTGGATTTGTATCCAGACTTATCAAAACATTATATCTATTCAAAAAGAGGCATTCATACATTACGAGCCAACATTATGTCCATAACCCCTAAGATAAATGAGAAAAAAATAATGAATTAAATATTCAAATGTTGCTCTGAGAGAATCTCAGGCGTTTAAGTAAATCTGTGGCCTTAAGCTTCTTAGTACTCCTTTGGCTGGTGTACTTCAGATAATCGTGATATGGAGGATTGGGGTTTTCCACAAGGCCTGATTTCTCATATTGATCACAGGCATAAAGTCCCATTTCCTAAAAACTATTTCTGGCCTCCTCTGGGGAAGAGATAACTTGTAACCTACCACCATATGTAAATACCAATTTAAAGGGAAACCCCATCTATAAGGGATCTGCTGATTCTGTAGAATCTGGAGAAATGGTTTCATCTTTCTGTCACGCAATATCGTTGCTGAAGCCAAGTCCATAAAAAGTTGGTAATTATGACTTTGAAAAGCGAGGGCTTCCTTCTTTCTGGCTGCCTTCATTATCACATCTTTATTATAAGGGTAATGCAATTTAACCACAATATCCCTTGGTGGACAATCAGCTTTTGGTTTTACTAATGTGCGGTGTGCACCATCTAATTCTATCTTTTCCACCGCTATTTCAGGACATATTTCACGAAAAAAGGGCAATCACTGTTGTATTAGGATCAATTACACTTTCTGGTAAACCACATATATGGAGGTTAGAATGCCGGGCCCTATGCTCATAGTCCTCCATTTTATGATGTAAAAGCTGTACCTCCTGTTTCAAATACTCAACGTCCTCTTTATGCCCCTCTAGGACAGTGGTGACATCATCTACTCTCTTAGCTACTTTGTAAAATGATCTGTATTTTTCTTGGTAGTACTTTCCATTGCCGTATCCAAAATTAATTGAAATTTTTCAAAAAGACTTTCTGGATCTAAAAACTGTTCTTGGACAACTGATGCTGGTGCTGCTCCCTGTATACATCTCTCGTTCCCTAGAACACTCGCTCCTCTTCTGACACATGTGAGGGGAGGAATCCGCCATCTTGGCTTTCCTGCTTGTTGAGGCTGTCTGTGATATCACACACTGCTGCCGGCTCTTATCGTGGTTCGGCATCCGCGTTCTCCTGCTGCAAGCCTCCCTCTGCACTGCTCTCACTCAGGCAGCCTCCCGGAGCCAAAACCGCCGCCTGATGTGCCCGCTACAGCCTTGTCTGTCCCGGTGTCGAGCGGAGCCGGCTCAAGATGCTAACATCCGCTGGGTCCACGCATACGGATCCTCCTTCTCCCGTCTCTCTGACCGGCTGATCTTTGTACATTTGCATGTATGTGTGTATGTCATCACTAGGAAACGCATGGAGACATTTCAAGCAAACTTGCTAGACATATGACTGAGACTCATGTGAGTGCACCTCTGATCTTCGTACAGTGCTGTGCTAAATGACAGAGCTATATTTGGACGTATGTGTTATATAAGTATAGATGTGTATAGGTGATCACTAGGAAACACATGGGGACATTTCAACCAAACTGCTAGACATATGACTGAGACTCATGTGAGTGAACTGGCTGATCTTTGTACAGCGCTGTGCTATATGTCAGAGCAATATTTGGATGTATGTATGTATGTTCCACCATCAGTCGAAAACGCATCAAGACATTTAAACCAAACTTGCTATTCATATGACTGAGACTCATCTGAGTGCACCAGTCATCTTTGTACAGCGTTGTGCTATATGTCAGAGCTATATTTGGATGTATGTGTATATGTCATCATTAGGAAATGCATAGAGACATTTCAACCAAACTTGCTAGACATATGACTGAGACTCATGTGAGTGCACCGCTGATCCTTGTACAGCGCTGTGCTATATGTCAGAACTATATTTGGATGTATGAATGCATAGTTCTCCCCCGAGGGTTTTAGCCGGTTGCTCCGCCTAGCTGCTATGAATACCCCTCCCAGCTCTCCTCGGCAGCTCTCATCCTCAGATGCACAGATCTCAGTGAGGCTGCTCTGTGCCATCTGTGCTCTGTGTCATCCGTCCAGAGGATTGCTGCTGGGATGAGAGGTGAGCACATAGTTTAGCCTTTATGTGAAGGAGACACAGGCAGCCCTGGCCCCATCTCATAGCACGAGCTGGGATTTCTATTTAAAAAAAAAAAAAAGCTGCCAGTGAAATGTATGCACTGCTAGAGCTGTGTGTGAAGTCTGCATGTCATTCTGCATCCTCACAGCTCTCCGTGTACAAACCTCCATATCTCCTAACTGTATGTCACAATGTAAAAAGTTATGAAAATTGAACTCTGGGGTTGCTGTTTCAGAGGAAAGTGCAACTAGGAGTCCTAAATTGAAAATGCAAATTGGGGACCCCGGAGCCACTAACATAGCAAGGAGCATTGGGGTGGGGCCCCTAGATATATACCTACCTGTCACAAATCTATACCTATGAGACTACTGTCTCCTTCTCTTCTTTGAAGCCCAAAGTGGCAGGCACATTCTCCCCTTACAATCTCTTTACTACAGCATCATTAGAACATAAAACACTCTGCCCAATAAAATGGGCTTCCCTGCCCTGTTACACATTCCTGTCCACTTAAATAACATTCTGAACTTCAGTTGGGAATTTGGGGAGGTGTAAGAAACCAAAAATATAGGTACAAGTGGGGAACATCTGTGACTACCAACCCCTAAACCTTCATCACTATGGGATCATTAGAAAATGAACTCTGCCCGCTAAATTTTATTGAGGTTGAGGTACTGTAAGGTTACAGTCATGTGCAACAAGGAAGTGCATTTTGATGGACAGTTTTTTTTTAATGTTGTAATGATGCCATGGAGATGAAAGGTGATAGCCACAAGTGTCCCCCACTTCCACCTACTTTTTGTTTCCCTGCTCCTCTTAATTCTAGAGAAATTGGGGTTTGAGGTAAGATGCAGACAGATATCTGTAACAGAGCAGACAGCAAACTTTTATGTTCTCATAATGCCATACTAATTACATTTTAGAAAGGTTTAGCCACAAGTGTCTCCCATTTGCACCTACAGTTTCAGTTTCCTATGCCTCTACGTGTACCTTAAAAATTTAAAGTTAATACAACCAACGGTTTAGGAGATATTAAAGTTTGAACACAGCTTGTTGTTAGGTTGCAGAATATGACAAGCAGCTTTTACACTCACATTGCTATCACACTGCGCTGCCGATGACATTACACACTGCGGATAAACTTCACAGTGTTTTTAAATTTAATTTGGACAGTGATGAGAGGGGATCACTGTCTGTCTTGTCCCTATCTGATATCACATGCATGATGCTATTAAAGCATCACCACATGTTTAACCTTATATTAAAAGGTGACTTTCTCTGGTATATAACGGAAAAATTTTTTTTGGTTTTTACACATTTGTGGAGAGGACCTCTCCACTTCAGCCTTCACTTCCATTTTGGTAAAGACCTCCTGGGATATTTGTGTCACATATCCCAAGAGGCTCTGCACTGCTCCTTATGTGCATGCACCTTCAGAGGCTTTCTTATAATGTAAAAAAAAGTGTTCTATCTCATTGATGCGCAGTGCAAGGCAGCACTAGATGTACAAGTGAGCATCAGAGAAAAGGTGGAAGCTGAGCCAGCATGGGCCTGCTGGGCTAATTTTGTAAAAGAAACAAGTAAAAAAAAAATGTTTTCACAAAAGTTTACTAACTAAATAGAGACACAGGAGCACATTTGAAGTTAGGCTGAATTCACACTGGCAGTAAGGTTACATTTGTCCATTCCTCATGCCAGGAACCACTAACTTCTAGCTCTGAAAAAGCCCAGCGGTAAGTGCTGTTACCAATCCTAGGTGCCTAGCAGTTGCCAGAAGTCATTCAGGAGGGGTAAATGTTTTTTGCTGCTAATATGAGCTAAGCCTAATTTGTTACACCATATTCATTATACTATTACCCTACTACAAAGGAATACACTTCTAAAACTAAGAACACTAGTAAATTGGGTCACAATACAGGGCATAGGTCAGTTGTGGCAAAATACATAGAATAGAAAAAAATGGATATACTAACGGGGCAGGCATTACAAAGTTGTAACAAATCACTGGGAGAAGGTAGAACACTAAATTTGCCATTTTTGCCACACCCCCTTTTTTACCACCTGGCTACAGCTTCCCACCACCCGGCTAAAAAAAATTTCTGGGGAGAACACTGTGTATGTATGTATGTATGTTTCACCATCGCTCGGAAACCCATGGAGACATTTCAACCAAACATGCTAGATGTGGATTTTGCTGTGAACAGACAATATGTGGTCAAATGAGCTCTCAATGCAGGTGAAACAAGCCATCCTTAAGCTGGAAAAAAGGGAAAAAACCTATCTGAGAAATTGCTACAATATTAGGAGCGGCACAATCTACAGTTTGGTAAATCATGAGAAAGAAACAAAGCACTGGTGAACTCAGCAATGCCAAAGACCTGGACATCCACAGAAGACAACAGTGGTGGATGATCGCAGAATCATTTCCATGCTGAAGAGAAACCCCTTCACAACAGCAAACCAAGTGACCAACACCAGGAGGTAGGCGTACCGATATCCAAGTCTACCATAAAGAGAAGACTGCATGAAAGTAAATACAGAGGGTGCACTGCAAGGTGCAAGCCACTCATAAGCCTCAAGAATAGAAAGACTTGATTGGACTTTGCTCAAAAACATCTAACAAAGCCAGCACAGTTCTGGAAAAACATTTTTTGACAGATGAAACCAAGACCAACCTTTACCAGAATGATAGCAAGAAAAAAGTATGGAGAAGGCGTGGAACAGCTCATAATCAAAGCACACCACATCATCTGTAAAACATAGCAGAGGCAGTGTGATAGCTTGGGCGTGCATGGCTGCCAGTGGCACTGGGACACTAATGTTGATCGATGATGTGACACAGGACCGAAGCAGCCAAATGGATTCTGAGGTGTTCAGAGACATACTGTCTGCTCAAATCCAGCTAAATGCAGTCAAATTGATTGGGAGGCGTTTCATAGTACAGGTGGACAATGACCAAAATCATACAGCAAAAGCAACCCAGGAGTTTATTAAAGCAAAGAAGTGGAATATTCTTGAATGGCCAAGTCACTCACCTGATCTGAACCCAATTGAGCATGCATTTTACTTGTTGAAGACTAAAACTTCGGACAGAAAGGCCCACAAACAGCAACTGAAAGCCGCTGCAGTAAAGGCCTGGAGGAAACCCAGCATCTGGTGATGTTTATGAGTTCAAGACTACAGGCTGTCGTTGCCAGCAAAGGATTTTGAACCAAGTATTAGAAATGAACATTTTATTTTCAGCTTTTTAATTTGTCCAATTATTTTTAAGCCCTTTAGCTTTAGTTCCTCACATTTTTATGCAATCTTTTTGTTCAACCCACTGAATTAAAGCTGAAAGTCTGCAGTTCAACTGCATGTTGTTTCATTTAAAATTGATGTTGTATTGTACAGAACCAAAATTAAAAAAAAGTTCTTTCTGTCCAAATATTTATGTATTGCTCAGCACAGTGTGCCTTTTGCTTATATTTTTACAAACATTTTTTGGATTATAATATAAGATTGCAATAAATATATACCCAGGCAACGCCGGGTAATCAGCTAGTCAGTGTCTCTCACTCTCTCTTTGCTTTGTCTCCAATAGAGAAATTCCCTATCTGTATTTGTATCAGAGCCATATCGATAATGTAACAGCCTTAGCTAGTAACTATTTACTAAATATTTCCCCCTTCTTGTAGTGACTGACTGGAGTGATGAACAGAAGTAGCAGATTGCACTTATAGGCAGCACCAAATAAAAGGAATTGTGGTATCAAAAGTATAGAACAAACTTTATTAAACATAAGAACATGTTAAAGTGTCCTTATTTTTGTACATGCCATTGCACTGTTTACATAGAATTTCCTTTTAACCTTTCCTGTGCCGATTTTGGGGTATAAAAGCAATTACAGTGTATGTAGAAATGAAAGGATAACTGTTAAAACCTCTGTCACGGTTTTAAATGTTGTCTATGTCTCCAGTAGGTTTATCTTCTCCATTCGTACCCATTTTACCTTTGCCAACTCACTCACTGATATTTGCCTTTAAACACATTTTTTACTCCTTGAAGCTTATGGAAATGTTCTGTTACCAGGTGAACTGGAGCCAATTCCTACACAGGTCCTAAACTACAGATACCTATAGAAGTGTATGGGTATGCAAAACAATAGACTTAGGTCATCTTTGGCAATTAGCCTTTCCTAGCAAGGCTAGTTTATGTGTAAGCATGGATATGAAGTAAACTGGTTGATTATTAGAGGTATTGTTCATTGCTGTGAGTTATGGATATGTCACATTGTGGAAGTTTCATCTGGTTTGATGAGGAAAATGGACTAAACATACAGACATTTACTGTAACATCTCTCAAGCAAAGGAGTTTGTCGGAATACTGTCTGGAATCTCATCAGCTGGCTTTAAACAATTACTATGTGTTTATAAGTCACAGACTTCCAAATTGTAGTACAGAAAAAAAAAAAAAAAAATATATATATATATATAATGAATGGAACATTGTTAGTTTAAACTTGGTCCTGCAGAAACACCTTTTTGAAAAAGAAAACAAAAGCTCAAAAAGTCTACATGGACGGAATACATAACAGCTCTGAGAAAATATCCTGAAGTAGTCTTCAGTCTTCCACGTCCATCCCCAATTCTGAGTACAGGTCTTTGGAGGTGATGCCGCGAAGAACAGCTATTTACAGGAAACAATAAAATGTCATCATTGTAAAATATTTTTATACCTACAGAAAATGAAAACCATGAGGGCTTAACCACCATTTGCAGCAGTAATGAGCCAAAATAAACAGTGCAGGGGACTATGGATGAATTGAGGTGTCATATTTGAAGTAGATCCCCAAAATAAATCCAAATTGCACCACAATCTGAGGTTGCAAAAAAAAAAAATGCAAAAGTAGATAAAAATTAATGAAGTGCTGGTTTTCTCTGGGTGCTAATGGCAGCAAAAATCTTTGCAATGAGCCCTGTCACAGCCACATACATTATTCACCAAGTGTGCATGCAACCAGAGGAGACCTGTAATAAGCAGCAATAAGCAATATGCAGACGCTACATATCTAGTAAGAAAACATGGCTGCTCCTATGTACAGATGCAAATAAAAACTATATTGGTTTTAAAATGTTATAATGAAAAGTCCTCGTAGAACAAACAGCATTGCATGTAGGCTGCCTGAATGAAACCAAAAATCCCTGGAAATGTATAAAAAAGGGCTAAATGTTGTAAGTGTGTGTGTGTATATTTCCAGAAGGCAATAAGTATGCAAGGGAGCAGCAAAAAGGGAGATAAGATATATGTTGTCACCTTACTCCATGCAGTTGAGTTGATTAACCACCTGGGCGTTACACTGATGTCTAGATTTCTGTACCAAAAGCGGTTTGAAACACACAATCATGTAAAAAAAAATGTACTTTTAATAAAATCCCATCCTATTTTTTTTGCATAGAAATTTTTGTTTGTATTGTGGGCTTGTAATTCTTAGGATTAACTCCCGGGCATGACAATTATATTTATTTATTATATTATAATCATAAATTATAATATAATACATAAATAATAATAAACAATAATGAAATAATAGACAACAATGTAATCTAAAAATAAAATTAAAAATGTACTTTTATTTTTATTTCATGTTGTGTGGTGTTTTTGTACTGTAAAAACCATTTAAAAGCAGATTACATTGTAATCTGCTTTTAAATTTCCTTCCCTGACACACCCCCATACATCACCAATCACATCACCTGGAAGATGACTCATCCTCCTAGTGATGTGAGGGGGGATTTCCCTGCCCAGCTCACACAGACACAGACAGAGACGCTGGAGGTTGCTGCGGCTGGCATCTCCGAAGAGATGCACAGCACAATGCAGGATTTCTGCATTGTGCTTCACATCTCACTGCAGATGCCAGCAGCAATAGCAAATCTTTTATTTCTGCTAGAGGAGCTGCGGACACTGGGTAAGTATTTCCTTTCAGTTGTAATCCAGTCATACAATGTACAATTCAGTTGTAATTGTCATACAATGTATGACAATCGGATTGCAATATAACATTTGTTTACATTTAACCACCTGGTGAGAAAAGTTCGGGGTTAAAAATAATTGCAACTTTTTTTAGCACGGAAAAGTTCGGGCTTAACGGTTGGGAGGTTAAGTTGCACACCTTAAGCTGATTGTCTGTGGTTATAATGAGTATTTGTAGTAAGCAATGTAGCCCAACACAAGCATTAGCCAAACTTTTAAAAAAAGCATATTAAACCTCCCAAAATGAAAGTCTTACCTAAGCGGCCCATTAACATCTGTCCTGTATCTTTTAACTCATTGTACTCATGAAGGAGAGAGATGTGCTTGTCTAGCTCTGCTAGACTGTAGCCTCTGCAAACAATGAAGAAAAAAAAACAGACTTTTATCCTCATTTTTTATATGAAAAAAAACAAAAGGTAAAGAACAAGCAAGTCAGTAGAAGTCTTTACTATGTGAGGGGAAATCCTGTCTTAGGCTGAAACAGGTTTCCCTAATATAGGATTTTTCCTTATCCTCTGTTTTGAGGACAACTGGTAAGTTTTGGATTTACTTTACAATGACAATAGTTAACAGGACAAACAGAGAGGGTGAAAAGAGTGAAGTAACCTGACAGATTCTAACAATTTGACATGCTATGCATAATAAAAAAATGGCTACAATTACATAGTTACATAGTAGGTCAGGTTGAAAAAAAGACATAAGTCCATCAAGTTCAACCACTAGAGAAATAAACATATCCCAGATATAGTTGGTCCAAAGGAAGGCAAAAAAAAACCCTGGTACAATTTGCTTCAACAGGGGAAAAAAATTCCATCCCGATTCCATGAGGCAATCGGATGTTCCCTGGATCAACAGTCACTGTTATTTTTTATTTTATTTATTTTAAAGCCCTAATACTCAATTATATTCTGTGCTTCCAGAAAAACATCCAGCTTTTTTCCTAAAACAATCTATTGTAGTTACTGAAACTACTTCCTGAGGGAGTTGATTCCACATTTTCACAGACCTTACAGTGAAGAATCCCTTTCTTAGCCGGTGCTTAAACTTCTTTTCCTCCAGACGCAAAGAGTGCCCTCTTATTTTTTGTATTGATCTCAGAGTGAATAATGGGGAAGAGAGTTCTCAATATGGAGCATATATATATTTATACAGGGTGATCATATCCCCCCTTAAACGTCTCTTCTCAAGGAAGAATAGATTCAGTTCAGCTAATCTCTCCTCATAGCTGAGCTCCTCCATTCCTTTTATTAATTTAGTTGCCTTTCTCTGCACTCTTTCAATTCCACAATGTCCTTTTTGTGAACTGGTGCCCAAAACTGGACTGCATATTCCAGATGTGGTCTGACCAATGCTTTGTACAGGGGCAGGATTATGTCTCCATGTTTGCAGTCTATTCCTCTTTTAATACAAGAAAGTACTTTACTAGCTTTAGATATTGCAGCTTGTCATTGCATGCTGTTATTAAGTCTATGATCTACCAGAACCCCCAGATCCTCTTCCATTTCTTACTCCCCCAAATGTATTCCCCCTAGACAGTATGAAGCATGTATGTTGTTAGCTCCCAAATGCATAATTTTACATTTATCTATATTAAATGTCATTTGCAACTTGGCTGTCCAATCAAACAGTACATCCAGGTCTGCTTGTAGATTATAGACATCCTGTATGGACTTAATTCCATTACATAGCTTGGTGTCATCTGCAAACACAGAAATGGTACTTTTAATCCCAAACTCTAAATCGTTTATAAAGATATTAAACAGTAAAGGTCCCAACACTGAACCCTGGGGTACACCACTAATAACCTTAGACCATTCAGAGTATGAATCATTAATTACCATATTTTGTGCCGTATAAGACGCACTTTTTCTTCCCCAAAACTTGGGGGGAAAACTTAGTGCGTCCTATACGACAAATGTGTTATAAAATAACTAAAATAATAAACTCACCCGATACCCGATCCTGCGTGTGTCTCTGGCTGCATGCAGCGTGTCTCTTTCTCTCCTCTGCCAGCATCGTGTCTTTTCCTGTCTGTAAAGCAGAGCGAAAAAAGTCGGCACAGCGCCACCTGCTGTTCCCTGTCCTAACTGCCGTACAGTGGAAAAAAAGCACAGAGTGATCAGAAAGGGAATTTGAAAGGCACAGAGTGATCAGAAAGGGAATTTGAAAGGCACAGAGTGATCAGAAAGGGAATTTGAATGGCACATGAGTGATCAGAAGGGGAATACCGGTATGAATGGCACATGAGTGATCAGAAGGGGAATAATCTTTCAGAATCTTTTTTTTCTAGATTTTCCTCCTTTAAAATTGGGTGCGTCTTATTTTCCGTAGCGTCTTATATGGCGAAAAATACGGTACAACTCTCTGGATGCGGTCTTTAAGACAGTTCTCTATCCATTTACACATGTTCTAAGCCTTTTCTAAACCTATCGACCCTAACTTGCATTTTAACCATCTGTGGGGTACAG
The DNA here is from genome assembly GCF_032062135.1 of Pyxicephalus adspersus. NCBI lineage: Eukaryota > Metazoa > Chordata > Amphibia > Anura > Pyxicephalidae > Pyxicephalus > Pyxicephalus adspersus. Next base: position 59,815,652 of record NC_092871.1, on the reverse strand, counting down.
TGTCAAATGCTTTAGCAAAGTCCAAGTACACTATATCAACTGCTATACTGTCTACCTGTTTACTTACTTCCTCATAAAAAGAGAGTAAATTTGTTTGACAACTGTCTTTCTTGAAGCCATGCTGACTATCACTTATAATATTATTTTCTAGCAGAAACTCCTGTATGTGGTTCTTTATCAAACTCTCCAAGACCTTTCCAACTATGGATGTTAAACTAACGGGTCTGTAATTACCTGGTAATGACTTTGCTCCCTTTTTGAAGATAGGAACCACATTGGCCTTACACCAATCCATCGGTACCTTGCCAGTGACCAAAGATTCTCTAAAAATTAGAAATAATGGCTTTGAAATAACTGAGCTTAGCTCTTTGAGGACACATGGATCATATCAATTCTGAGCCATTGTGACTCATTAAAGGCAGTGACATTGCAATTATAAATTTAGACTTGAGCTCTGCCATTTTCCTTTGTGTACACAGAACTAAAAAAAAAAAGTGTTTAGTAAATCTGTCTAGTCTTTATCCCCAGTTACCAACCCAGCGACATCCTTTAAGGGGCCTACATGCTCAGATCTGATTCTGCACATTGTATCTCCTTTTTACATCTTTTGTTATATTCTTTATAGGTTTCAAATGATGAAGGTGATCCTTCGTTTTTATATTTTTGGAATGCCCTTTTCTTGTACCTTATGGCTTTTTTAACATCAGCTGGGAGCCTCATGGGTTTTAATTTTAGCCTCTTAAACCTATTACCCATTTGAATATAATTTTCAGTTTGCTTTTGTAGAACAGACTTGAAACATTCCCATTTCTGTTCTGTGTAATTTGAGGACAATATTGTCTCCCAGTCCAAGTCACAGAGAGGCGCCCTTAGTAACAGAAAATTTGCTTTCTTAAAATTAAATGTTTTTATTTTTCATGTTTTTGCTTCTTGTTTACAGCTTACATTAAATGAAATCATATTATGGTCACTGCTACCCAGATTCTCTTTTATTTGCACATGTGTGATAAGCTCTGCATTGTTAAAAAGAACTAGGTCCAGCAGAGTATCATTTCTAGTTGGGGCTTCTATAAACTGACAAATTTCCTCCCTTTTGCTGTTCCTGTAGTGCCATTACTCCAGTCAATGTCAGGGTAGTTGAAATCTCGCATGATTAACACACTAGCACTTTTTGCTGCTTTTTCTATCTGTGCTAGTAGTTGATTTTCTATTTCTTTCTTAGCACTGGGGGGGCCTATAGCAGACTCCAATCATTAATTGTGTGTTATTCAACCCCATCCCATAATGCCTCAACCCCTGCTTGTTCCATCAGATTTTCTTCTTATCCCCAATCTGCCCTACACTAGTGTCTAACCCCTGACTAACCTTTCTGCCACCTTATTTGACTATCCCATCCCCCTCTGTCCTAGTTTAAATATCCCTCCACCATTCTCCTAAATCTTTCCCCTAGCACAGCAGACCCCCTTTCATTTAGGTGCAATCCATATCTGGCATACAAGTTGTACGCCAATGAAAAGACAGCCCAGTGCTCTATGAACCCAAACCCTTCCCTTCTACACCAGGACTTAAGCCATGTGTTTAGCTGCCTAAGCTCCCTCTGCCTTTCCTGTGTTGCGCATGGTACAGGCAATATTCCAGAAAACATAGCCTTGGAGGTCCTTTTCTTCAGCTTGAAAACTAGTTCCCTAAACTGATTTTTAAGGATCCTCCACCTTCCTTTTTTATTGTCATTGGTTCCAACATGGACCAAGACAGCTGGGTCCTATCCAGCCCCTTCTAGTAGTTTGTCCACTCGGTCCACCACATGCTGAACCCTGGCACCAGGGAGACAGCAAACCATTCGGTTGAAGGTATCTGGGCGACAAACTATTCTATCCGTCTTCCTGATCATAGAATCCTCTATGACAACCAATTGTCTTTTCAATTTACCAATTGTCTTTTCGCACAAAGAATGAAGATTAGTATACAAACATACTGTGCTTCCAACTGTGCTATTTCTTTATCCAGAGAAGCCTCTTTTTCTGAAAGTTCTGAGATTGCCTTTTCCCAAGTGTCTTCATTGTTTGCAGCTGATTGGCTGATATTAGGTTGCTGAACCTATTGGAACAATACAAAACAGATGAGTGGTAAAAAACGGCTCACATTTAAATAGACTAGAAGTCTTGTCTATAGAAAACAAACAGCTTTCAGATGTATCTTTTCAGAAGGAAAAGAAAAACTACAATAAACACACAGTAACTGCCATGGCGAACATGACCAGTGTTACAGTTAATAATATTAAGGAACTTTTGCCTAAAGAAATGTTCTAGTCATTGTCATTTTCACATGTTCTTTGTTACCAACTTTTTGACTGCATTTCATGTATAAAAATATAAAGTCATCATCTAGATCCATCGGTATATCAGAGAATGTGTTCAGGATTCTTGCCACACAAATGCCGAGATTCCAGGATAAGTCAGATAAGGAGTGATTCATTTTGTGGACCTGTACTTAAAACATAAAGTTTTGGAATCTAATAGGGCAGGTGTGTCCACTTTTTTGGCTTGCGAGCTACTTTTAAAATGACTAAGTCAAAATGATTTACCAACAACGGTATTTGGACTCATTACTCCTGTGCGTGGTACAGTTTATTCTGAAAGGCAGGGTTCCGCAATCTACTCGCCCTACCTTTACAATCTACCGGTAGATTGTAATCCCCATGTTGGGCAACCCTGTAATAGGGATTCATTAATAGTTAAATGCAACAAAGCTATTAGTACAAAACTGTACATTCAGTGTAAAATTCCCTATTAGAAGTAACACAACACATCTACACATGTGTCTATGCAATGTCTCTTCTTCTAGCCTCACGGATGGTTGTCAGGGCTGTCTTAAATTTTCACAGGCATAGGCTACCTATTGCTTCCTTAAATTACAAGGCTGCACAGGAAATATCATTGGGGAAGAAGGAACACAAAGAACTGCCTTGTCATCCATAACTTGCCATTCTTTATCAAGAAGCCCACAATGCCTACACTTATGCCACTCCTCTATGTGACAGTGGTGGAGAATTCTGACTGGGCAATCAACCCCCAAAGGATGCATTGTGGAGAGGTGGAGAACACAACACATGTTCCACCCATACTGGAGAGACATGAGATTTTTTCAGAGTGCAAATGGTAATCAAAGAAATGTGGAGGCTGTCAGCTGGGGATTTTAGATCTACTCTATGCATTTAATAGGCTTGTTCCAGAGATACCCAGCAATCACGGCTTCCTTTGCACATGCCAGAACAAAAAAAACTCCTGTGCACCTGCATGACAGTAACAATATGTCATCCTGATCTGGCCAAGCTGAAGATTAGGGTTTAAAAGAAAAAAAGAAAGAAGATGGAGATGGCCCTCATGGGATTGTGATAGGAGAGTATGGATTGGGCAGTGCTACTATAGTGTTAATGGGAATTTTAATGAAATAGAAGGTGAGTAATTTTTTTAAATGGGAATCTTCATGAAATAGAAGGTGAGGTAGTTTTTTTAGCAGGGGCGGTTGCTATGATGCTATAATGGTTACTAAGGTAAACAAAGAAGTTTCTGGAGTAGTAGGCTATAAATAGAATGTGAGGTAGGAACAAAAAATTACGGTAGAAATCACACTATAGTAGCACCAATTGGGCTTAGTTCCACTTTATATCTGCTGATAATATACAGAATTCACTGGCAGTTGCACTCGACCACCTTTTGACCCAATTCAAGTAGGCATGCATTTTTTTAGACTTGCAAAACAAAAGTGGCCTAACAGATGTTATCTGATCTATATATCTTTACAAGGGTATAGAATCATATGAAAGAGAGGCTATACTTCCTGGGGTATCACCTAGGGTGTGTGTGTATATATATATATATATATATATATATATATATATATATATACACACACACACACACATACACATACATACATACACACAAACACACACACATACATATGTACACATTTTAAAAATTAGGATGCCAGTCTAAAAAAAAAGAACTTACTGGTGACTTAAATAGAGTGTTGACATTTTTTCGGTTTCCTAGGGGTGTTCTAGACAAAAAAATGTATGATTTAGGTATTATAGAGACAGTGGATATTTACATATGTTGTAAAAAATGTGATTTAAAGATATGTGCAAACACTAGATAATTGTCACTCGAGACAAACAAACATGATAGCCAGCAAAAATGTAGCGTGTGTACGGCAATCCCCTGAAATCATTTAGTAGTCTGATGTAATTTCCAATGGGGGAGGATGCTGAGAGGTGTCTGCATCCCATCCCCATAGAACTGAACAGCACTGTGTGTACAATGCTCATTTATTCTACGGTATCTGGAGACAATCACAAAAGATCGAATACATTGACAGAAATTTGTCTCTCTACATCAGGGGGGCATGTGGGCATTCAGTACTGCTGGAATAATGCATGGGCCAGGGATGGGAACCCATGAGTGTTGATTTTCTGTAACAAAAGTGGCACTGATAACTTATATATCTCAAATTTGTGTAGGAGGGACAAGGGCATGCAGAGAAGGAGCAGCCAGGAGCTCCTGGGATGCGTGACGTAGGTATCCCAGTAGACTTCTGTCTTAATTGCCACGGCAACAGAAGGAGCTTCACGTTTTTTTTTATTTTTTTTTGATAAAAAAGGGTATTGCAGGACAAAAAAAAAAAAGCATTAGTGCTTTGAAAAAAAGGGTTGTCTAAATTAAAGTAAAAATTTCAGTTTCCACGTTCACCACTGGTCCTATGGTTAGTTTACCATAAAATATACAAACAGCTTCTGCTAGTGAACACGTGATAAGCCCTTGCGCAGGCACAGAAATCTTGCTGCACAGTCAAAATGTGGCCAGGATCTCTATAGAATATTGTTACTCAAATGAATGATGCAGAAACAGAAGGCGCCAACGTTTTTATGATTTGAAAGCTGTCTTGAGTTATGCTTCCAGTGTTGTTATTATTATAATGTATTCATATAGCGCTGACATACTCCAAAGCGCTGTACATCGAGTCATGTCACTTACTGTCTCTCGGTTCACAATACAAAGCCCATGACTATAAATGTTCAGAATGCTACACAAAACATAAAGATCTGAGGTTAAGAAAGTGCTATGCCCCCATGGATGATCTTTGACCTAAATTTACTATATTATTATTGTCCCTGTCTGCCCCTCTATCTCACCTGCGCAGACTACTCCTCTGTCTGGGGGTCACAGCAGAATGCTCCCTCTGGGGGGTTCCCGTGCTCCTGGGTGATTCCAGCCTACAACAGCAGCGTTTACTGCCAGTGCTAACAAAAAAAACTCCCGGCGAAAAATAACTGCCAGGGGGCGTATACCAAGGGGTGTGTAAAATGACGTCATCGTCAGGAAAGTTTCACAGCTCTGTTTGTGTAATGAATGCAGCACGTCATGTACTGCAGCCTTACATCTCTCCCAGTACAAGCCCCCATATCTCCTGAACAGTATGTCTTACCAATCACCTTTATTAACTTCTAAAATATAGAGTTATAATTATAAAAACTAGTGAAAATTGAACATCAGGGTTGCTGTTTACAAAGTGTCTAGAAGCATGAAATTAAACATACAAAGTAGGGACCCCTAGGTTCGCAAGGAGGTGCGCACCCCAAATTTATACCGACCTGTTACAAAACTAGAAACGTCATACTACACTACCCTGTCCCCTTCCCTACTTTGAACTCCATTTTCTCTGGACCGGGGAGATGTACAAAACCAAAAATGTAGGTGCAAGTGGGGGACACCTGTGGCTAACACCCACTAAAATGTCATCATTAGGCCATTGTCAGGACTCCACCCATCAAAAAAATCTACCCTGTTACTCATTGCTGGAGGCTTCTAGCACCTGAACCCCAAATTCCCAGGAATGGGGAGGGTACAAGTCAACAAAATTAGATGTACAAGTGGGGGACACCTGTGGCTAACACCCCCTAAAATTTCATCATTAAGTCATCGCCAGAACATAAAAACTCTGCCCATGATGATAACCTCAAACCCCTCTAATTTGTTCTCCGATCTCCGATCTGAACTTCAGAAATATACCCCTTACGTTGGGTTGGTTTGCACGGGTCAACACTCTTAAAATGGATATACTTCCATAGTTGTTGTATCTGTTTTAAACAGTCACAATCTCTATGCCAGCCAATTATTTATGTAAATTGCATTCCACACGCCCTGCCCATGTAATCTCGGTATTACATGGCCTGCTAATTGGGGACTCCAGCTTTGCCCCTCCTATTTACACGCGATATTGGGAAAGAGACTTGGTAGGGTTGATAATTGACAAGGAGTGGGAGAAATCCTTCATACTTACACATAAACTTGCATTGACGTTTAAAGTTTTATCTAGATGGTACTGTTGTCTGGTGGACTTACATCATATTTCCGTTCAACAGTCTGATAGATGCTGGCGTTGCCATACACAAAGAGGAACACTACTTAATATCTGGAGGGAATGCCCACCTATATTTCAGTTTTGGGGCTCAGTAATCCACTTGTTTAATAGCTGTACTGGGTCCTCGGTCCCGAATATTCCCAAAGTAACACTTCTTTCAATGATCCCGGGCTCTCTTAAACTTATTAAGAAAGGCCTCCTACGTCATCTTCTCACGGCTGCTAGGGCCTTGATCCCGCAATCTTGGAAACAAGAAGGGGTTCCTTCCATAAGAGATTGGGTTTTACAACTCAAGAAAATACGTCATTTGGAAATGATAGTGGCAGAGGATAATGACCACACAGAACAATGTAAGTTTACATGGTCCGCATGTGACTGGTTTAATGAATCCCCTCAGATTCAATTACATGTTGGTCATATAATTTTTGGTCCTGATGTTGAGAGCCGTCACCTAAATGACCTCTTTCCCCCTTTAGAATACTTTCCCTACCTACCCACTTTCTTCCCCTCCCCCTCCCCCACTCTAGGGCTATTTTGTTGTTTGTTGATTGTTATATCTATGCTTATGATTGTTAATAATTTTCAATATCAATAAAGGGTCCAGACTATAGGAGGCCCTAATGTATATATTCACGAGTTGGCGATACCCTTCGCTATTGTTATATTCATTGTTAGGTGTGTTTATATTTTTTTTCCCTTTTTTTTAATATTGCGGGCCAACACCATATGTATATAGATACCAGGTTCTGGTTTTATCTCAAGATGTTTGTTGGATCCTGATGCTATATCGTAAACTATGTTTTTTGTTTTTTTTTACATACAATTGTTACATGTATTTTTGTGATATGAAGAAATTTTATGAAAACAAATAAAAATAAATTGAAATTCAGAAAAAATTCTCATGTAAAAGCAAATTTTCTTGTAAAATATATGAACCACCAATTATTCTAAGCATGTTTTAGTTGCATAGAGAGCGTATGTACAGAAAATGGCCCCCCCAAAAAAAACACTTAAAAAAAAATAAAGGAAAAATTCCCCTTTGACTCCCCTTTGAGTTCAGTTTAAATTTCTTAATGCTGTAGGGAAATTATGTTTTCTTTCCAATTCTCTAGTCTTCACCCTTATTTCTACTGGTCTGCCATCTCATCTTTGGAATATTTATTACCTTATAATAGAACTTTAAAGTTGATAACATGGCACAGCACGGAAGCACAACATTTAATTTGCCTTTGACAGTCCAATATCCTAAATCTGACTGAATATAAGTAATTTTAATTAGCCATGTATAACCACCATGAAGAAGTCGAATGATACCCTAAACTGTTATTAGACATTATATAAAGATTTTTTAAACACCCAGGACAGATAGGTATGCCTGAACAGTGAACCCTATTTATTGCTAAATCTCATCTAATTAATTTTTTCCATTATAAATATAATGGAAATAAATAAATATTCTGTACATATGCTCTCTACGCAACTAATACATACTTAGAATAATTGGTGGTTTGTGTATTTTACAGGAATATGAGCTTTTACATGAGACATTATTCTTAAAACATTACTTTGATTTATAATAAAAATTGTCATGACACTTGTGATTATTTCTTTTACAATAGGCTGATCTTTGCCATGGCGTTTCCTTGTTTTCTCGCACTTTAAATAACTTATAAATCATTGTATGTGTAAAACATTAAAAAAAGGTGAAAAAAAGCGTCATAAATTATTTTAGGGGTTTTAAGGGCAAGCTTTTAAAAGTGCTTAAAAAAGCAGTAAGAACGTTTACATGGGTTATTGAACCCATCCGTGTACACCCAGCCTATGAGTAACAGGGTAGCGGGTACTGATGGGCTGAGTTTTTTAGTTTCTGATGATATTTTTGGGTCAACGGTACACCCCCCCCCCCCTTGTTATAGGAAAACCTAACCCCCTTGTTATTGGGGCTAAGGTGCTAGAAGCCTCCAGCAATGTGTAAAAAAGTACTTTTTTTATGGGCAAAGTTTTTTATGTACTGGCGATGGTCTATTGATAACATTTTAGGGGGTGTTATCTACAGGTGTTCCCCACTTGGACCTCTAATTTTGATCACCTGTACCCCCCTGTTCCTTAGAAATTGTGGTTCAGGTGATAGAAGCCTCCAGCAATTTGTAACAGGGTAGTTTTTTTGATGGGCAGAGTTTTCTATGTTCTGGTGATGGCTTATTGATGAAATTTTAGGGGGTGTTATCTACAGGTGTCCCCCACTTGCACCTCCAATTTTGTTCACCTGTACCCACCCCCCGTTCCTAGGAAATTGTGGTTCAGGTGCTAGAAGCCTCCAGCAATGTGCAACAGGGTAGGTTTTTTTGATGGGTGGAGTTCTACCTGTTCTGACAATGGCCTAACTATTACATTCTAGTGGGTGTTAGCCACAGGTGTGCCCCACTTGCACCTACATTTTTGGTTTTGTACATCTCCCTGTTCCAGAGAAATTGGGGTTCAAATTAGGGAAGGGTCAGGGTAGTGTAGTATGACATTTCTAGTTTTGTAAGGTCGGTATAAATTTAGGTGTCGTCCCTCCTTGCTATATAAGTGGCCCCAGGGGTCCATAATTTATATTTTTTATTTCAGGCTATTTTGGAAGTTATTAAAGGTGGTGTCATGCACAGAGAGACAGGACCACTAGGGGGCGCTGCGGCTTGTATGGAGGTGGTGTGAGCCCTAAGAAGGGCCAAGAGGCAGAGTCTAAGCTGTAACCAGGTTTTCTCTAGAGCCTCTGATGGTGAGGGTGTTGCGCTGCTGGTTACTGCCAGGTTGCGGTCCTTGAGCACACCAAGGAGGGCAAGCATGGTACAAAATCACAAGGCAGGCGGTAAGTCGAGGAAAGCCAGGGTCGAGACAGGCAGCAAACAAGAGAGGTCTGGTCACACACCAGGGGTCAATTGCAAGGGATCCAGAAGACAGACACTAGTGACACTGGGGCCACTGCGGGAACAGGGAACACAGGAGACACTGGAAGCAACAGGAGGCACAGGAGACTCAGGGATATCCACAGACTGACAGGAACACTGGAACAGCACAGGGAAGTTGATTGGGGTCCAACAGACTAGACAACGAGGGGTTATCGCAGAAGCTGGACAGAGGAAACACTGAATTTAGCCAAGGTGAACAGAAACTATCTCACGGAACTAGGGGCTCGAGACACATTGCACGAACACTGAGTGCAGTCTGCTAGCTAACTAAATAGCCAGGGCTAATCAAGAGGCTATTTTCTGATTGGCCAGCAGCATGGACGGAGTTGATAAAGCTTGGAAACAGAGGCACGTTCAGCGACAGAACTGCCCACATGTGCAGGACAGAGATGCCTGTGTTTTAGTGAGGAACAGGTAAGTGTGACATTACCCCCCCCTTTTACAGGGCCTCCCCACCCGCCGGGGTCAGGGTTTAAGGGGAAAACGAAGATGAAACTTCTTGGCAAGAAGAGGTGCAGACACATCTGTAGCTGGAACCCATGATCTCTCCTCAGGACCAAAACCTTTCCAATCAATTAGGTAGATTAGCTTTTTACGAAAAAACTTGGAATCCAGAATTTGATGGACTTTATATTCCTAAAAAGAATCGGGTGCAGGAATAGCTAGCGGAGAGGGACGAGAAAAGCAGTTCAGGACCAACGGCTTAAGCAGAGACACATGGAAGGCATTGGGCAGCTTGAGATGTGAGGGAAGGTGCAACTTGTAGCAAACTGGGTTAACCTTGGCAGAAATGGCATATGGTCCCATGAACCATGAAGCAAACTTCAGGGAAGGCACCTTGCAACTAATGTTCCTTGTAGAGAGACAGACTTTTTCTCCAGGTTGGAGAAAAGACGCCTTACGGCGACGTTGATCAGCAAACTTCTTGTACCTGAGAGCTGGGTGTTTCAGATGCTCACAAGTCTTTCTGCAAGGCACTGAGTGCAGGTATTTCGGCAGAGCAGGGTATAGGAGAAGGAAGGCGAGGATGTTTGCCATAGACAATGTAGAAAGGTGATTCCTTGGTGCTGGTGCTGACATGGTTGTTGTGGGCGAACTCCGCCCATGGTAGCAGTGCTACCCAGTCATCATGGTGGACAGAGACATGGGCTCGGAGATATTGCTCCAGGGCTTAATTAACTCTTTCTGTCTGCCCATTAGTCTGCGGTTGATGGGCTGAGGAGAAGTCCACAGAGATGTCCATGGATCTGCAAAAGCCTTTCCAAAAGCGTGAGGTAAATTGCACCCCACGATCAGATACTATATGCGTGGGCATACCGTAAAGCCTAAAAATTTCAAGAATGAAGACTGGCACTAATGCAGCTGCAGATGGTAAAGCTGGAAGGGGTACAAAATGGGCCATTTTGGAAAAGGAATCCACAACCACCCAAATGACAGTACAGCCATCGGAGGGTAGAAGATCTGTGATAAAATCCATGGACAGATGACACCAAGGCTCCTTAGGAATGGGCAGAGGAAGAAGCGATCCTGCTGGGGCACAAGTAGACGACATAGTTTGAGCACATACAGCACAGGCCTTGACATCACATTCCACATCACAGTCCTTCACATCCTTACGAAGGTTGGGCCAGACGGTTGGGCCAGTACAGACAGGAGAAAAGGGTGAAAGTTCTGTGAACGCCTGAGTGGCCAGACAGTTTAAAGTCATGTGCCCAATGTAATATTTTGGAGCACAATTGAGGAGGCACCAAGTTTTTTTCTGGGGGGATAGCAGATTCCTGAACAGAGGTCAAGGCAAGGATACGGGCTGGTGGGATAATAAACTCTGGCTCAACAGTGGTTTCCGAATATGTGGATCAAAAGAGGGGGAGAGAGCGGCGGCTCAGGCGTTAGCGGAACCAGGTTTAAAGGTAATTATAAAATCAAAACGGGAGAAAAACAATGGCCAAAGAGCTTGCCAGGGGTTGAGGCGATGAGCAGACTGTGGGTATAGGAGATTTTTGTGGTCTTTGAAGATAGTGACTTTGTGAGGGGAACCCTCTAAAAGATAGTGCCATTCCTCTAGGGCTAGCTTGATGACAATGAGCTCCCTGTCTCGGATGGAATAACTCTTTTCCGCTGGGGGGAATTTCCTGGAAAAAAAATGCACATGGGCGTCGAGCTCCGGTAGGGGTCTGTAAGAGAACAGCCCCCACTCCAACAGCATCAACCTCAATAGAGAAGGGTTTGAATACATCTGGCCTAACCAGAGCTGGGCCAGAAAGAAAGTCCCACTTTAAGGCATGAAAGGGCGCAACAGACATGCTGTATATGGATGGGCAAATCAGGAAAGAAGATCAAGATGTCGTCCAAATTAACAACAACGCAAATGTACAACAGGTCACGAAAAACATCATTGACAAAGTGCTGGAAGACAGCCGGGGGATTACAGAGACCCAAGGGCATCACTAGACATTCATAATGCCCATCTCTGGTGTTAAATGCTGTCTTGCATACGTCCCTCTCCCTGATCCGGATAAGGTTGTAGGCGCCTCGGAGGTCAAGTTTAGTAAAGACCTAGGCCCCTTGGAGCCGGTCAAAGAGCTCAGGGATTAGTGGCAGCGGGTAGCGATTTTTAATGGGGATGGCATTCAGACGACTATAGTCAATACAGGGGCGAAGAGATCCATCTTTCTTTTGATTGAAGAAGAACCCTGCACCAGCAGGAGAGGGGGACTTGCATATAAAACCCCTTCAAAGATTTTCTGTAATGTATTCGCTCATGGGCTTGGTCTCAGGGAGACTAAAGGGGTATACCTGACCTCTGGGAGGTGTAGAATTCGGTAGGAGGTCAATGACTTAGTCATAGGACTGGTGTGGAGGAGGTTGCTCAGCCTTACATTTGGAGAACACATACTGAAAGTCCATGTACTGTGTAGGGATGGAAGCAGCAACCTCTGATGTGGAAAGAGTGAGCCACTTGAGAGGCTTGACCTTGCTCAAACACTGGGAGTGGCAGGATGGGCCCCAGGCCAAAACCTCAGGAAAAGACCAATCAGTCAATTACTGGAGAGTGAAGCTGAAGCCATGGGAGGCCAAGGATGACTGCAGACAAGGCTTGCGGAGGAACGGAGGAAAGTTAAGGTCTCGTAATGAAGCACACCCACTGATATTTGCATGGGCAGAGTTTGGAAACGAATTAGTCCACGAGACAAAATGGTTCCATCCTCCGCAGAGATTCGCAGGGGTTGAGGCAAAGGCTCTATAGGAAAGGCAAAGTCCTTGACAAGGGAAGCAGAAATTAAATTACCTGCGGCCCCAGAATCAATGAAGGCCTTGAGGGCTAGCATGGACTTATTGTGATGAAGCCGAATGGTTATTGGTGGGTTCTGAGTGGAGGGAAGAGTGACCTAGCATGCCCCCTCAGAGCATACTAGGCGCTGCAGTTTCCCGGCTTGGGTGGATAGAGTTTATTAAAGTGTCCTTTTTGCCCGCAATAGATGCAGAGACCTGTAGATAAGCGCCGGGACCTTTCTTCAGAAGACAGACGAGGGTGGCCCAATTGCATCGTTTTTTCCAAGGACGAAGAAACAGCAGGGACTGGAGGTTCCAGAGGATGCTGGAAAGATGGAGCTAATCATGACGAGAAGACCTTCCTTGAGCAAGATCTCTCCTGGAAACATTCCTGGAACTGAATATCGATCTGGGTGATCAGGGAGATCAGGTCATCTAAAGCAGCGGGAATCTCTTGGCCAGCCAACTCATCTTTGATGTGGTCAGAAAGGCCTTGCCAGAAGGTAGCGTCATTGTTCCAGGCAAGCTCAGCTGCCAGAGTATGGAATTTACCTAAATACTGTCCAACAGTAAGTGGAGGAGGCGCGAGCAGGTTCATCAATACTCTCCTAATAAGGCTCAGGAAGGCTTCAATATTGCCTGTAACTGGATCCTTCCTTTCCCAGAGCGGGGATGCCCATGCCAGAGCCTCTCCATATAGTAAGGTGATTACATACACTACTTTAGCTCCGTCAGTAGGGAAGTTTTGTGACAGAAGTTCAAAGTGGATGTTACACAGGTTGATGAAGCCAGAGCAGGTCTTGGGATCCCCAGAAAATCATTGTGGGGCTGGCAGGTAAAGTGCAGAGGCCACTGGTATTGCTGGAGACCGGACCAAGACCGGAGATTCAGCGGGTGTAATGGAGGGGACCAGAACCTGATCCAGGCGGGTAGTGAGCACATAGAGCCGGTGGAAAACCTGGGTTTGAGTAGCTTCCTGGACATTCAGCCTCTGGGCAAGTAGTTGGTTGAGGTCCGTTGCGGTCTGGGAGGGTGTATACATGGTTCATGCACACTGTCATGCATGGAGAGACAGGACCACTAGAGGGCCCTGCGGCTTGTATGGAGGTGGTGTGAGCCATAAGAAGGGCCAAGGCGCAGAGTCTAAAGCTGCGTACACACGGCAAATTTTTCTCGCCCGATAATCGGTATCGGCCAATTATCGGGCGAAAATCTGCCGTGTGTACAGTCGGTCGTCGTCCATCGTCCGACGACCGTCCTGGCGGATCCATGGACGATGGACGACGACCGATCCTAATGAAAGGGAAGGGGAGAGCGCGCAGCAGGGTGCCGCTCCGTCCCTCTCCCCCTCCCCTCTCCATAGAGCATGAACGGTGCTGTATGTACAGCATCGTTCATGCATCGTGCAGTCTTTTCTCGTTGGAAAGGATCGTGAAAGATCCTTTCCAACGAGAAAAATTGCAGGTGTGTACGCAGCTTAAGCCGTAACCAGGTTTTTTTCAGAGCCTCTGATGATGAAAGTGTTGCGCTGCTGGTTAGTGCCAGGTTGCGGTCCTTGGGCACACCATGGTGGGCAAGCACAGTACAAAATCACAAGGCAGGCGGATAGTCGGGAAAAGCCAGGGTCGAGGCAGGCAGCAAACAAGAGAGGTCTGGTCACACGCCAGGGGTCAATTGCCAGAGATCCAGGAGACAGACACTAGTGACACAGGGGCCACTGCAGGCACAGGGAACACAGGAGACACTGGAAGCAACAGGAGGCACAGGAGACTCAGGGATATCCACAGACTGACAGGAACACTGGAACAGCACAGGGAAGTTGACTGGGAACCAACAGACTAGACAACGAGAGGTTAACGCAGGAGCTGGACAGAGGAAACACTGAATTTAGCCACAGGTGAACAGGAACTAGGGGGTCGAGACACATTGCACGAACAGTGAGTGCAGTCTGCTAGCTAACTAAATAGCCAGGGCTGATCAAGGACCGAGTCGATAAAGCTTGGAAACGGAGGCATGCCCAGCGACAGAACTGCCCGCATGAGCGAGACGCCTGTGTTTTAGTGAGGAACAGGTAAGTGTGACAGGTGGGAAGATGAAATTTGGGTCACACACCCATTGGTATACGCCCCCTGGCAGTTATTTTTCACGGGTAGTTTGTTGTTAGGACATTGAGTGCTTGAAGACTGCAGAGCTAGGTCAGCTGACTGGTCACAAGACTTGCCGGCTCACGTGACCAGGCAGCCGATCCTAGTGCAGAGTATAGGGCTCATAGTGATTACATAACAAAGCAAAACAGAGAAATACTAAGAGTGAAAAAAATTGTGAAAAATATATTTTATTTGCCATATTTGGCAACAAGTTGCAATAGTGTAAATGGGCCATTGGTCTGGTGCCTTTCATTAACGTGAAATGCCACTCATCATGAACTGGCTGGCAGAGACTTGGTATTAAAATTCATTGTTTTATAGAGAGGTTTTAGGGGACATTAGGGAGTCAGGAGGGAATGGGAAAACCTGGAGTGGCCCTTTAAAGCAGAATTAAACCCAGCCAACACACCTATTCCATTGCAGGACTCCACCATTTTCCTTCTCCTTTTCAATCTACAGACGATGTTCAGCCATCCTGATTGGCTGTGCTAGGATGAAGTTCATTCCTGGCACAGGCAAAGCCATAATTAGTCAGACTCTTTGCTCCTCTGTTGACCTACAACTGACTTCCTCCCTCATAACCTCATCATACGCACAGCTCCAAGACTTTCCTAGAGCTGTCCCAATTCTCTGGAATGGTCTTCCTAGTCCTTTTTGGCTTGTCCTACTTTCTGGTCATTTAAAAGAGCACTCAAAACCAATCTTTTCTAACTTGCCTACCCATCTTCTTCTGTCTTTTGAAACCGTCACTACTTCCCACCACTACAAATCTCCCCACCTATTGTGTGTAATTCCCCCACCTACTTGATTGTAAGCTCTTCGGGGCAGGGTCCTCTCCTCCTGTGTCACTGTCTGTATTGGTCTGTCATTTGCAACCCCTATTTAATGTATAGCACTGCATAACATGTTGGCATGATATAAATCCTGTTTATTATTATTAATAATAATAATAATAATAATAATAATTAAAAATTGGCTGAATGCGCCGCTCAGCTTTGACAGCAGAGGCCTGGAGCAATCAGGCAAGTAAGACAAATTATTGCAAAGGGTCATGTCTCTGCAATAATGACCTGCCTGATCATGGGAACCTGTAAGTGGATTTTTAGTTCCACTTTAGTTGTGCCTTCCTAGTCCTAAAAGTTTCTCTCAAGCTATGACAAGACTAAGTATGACTCTAAACCATCCATTTCCAACCAGGATTTCCTTGCTGATTCATGTTACATTGAAAGTTACCTAGTTTTGGGTCCAATGCAACTTGGCAGAACCAAGCCAATGGTCTATCTGTAAAGAAATTAAAAAGTGAGTCACAATTTAGATTACTTGGTGACCATCATTGCAAGTGGCATTACTCTCACTGAGCCCAATTTTTAATTTTCAAAGGAAATGTTTTCAAAGGTTGGGGTAAAAAGGAATCATTACAGCCTGCAGACAGCCACACTGTAATACAGCTACACTGTAATACAACTACATACCTCAGCATAGGTATATATTGAAGGAGCATTTTTTTCTATTGACCCTATGGTACCCAAGACATTGCTTGATAGGTGTTCCTTGAACAATGAGCTATTTATGCCTCTCAGATAAGTGATTCTAATGCTCTTTTAGGCATTTGTATGGAGGTCATTCCACCCACTTACCACTTATGTAAGGAGAATTCTATCCATCGACCACAAGTAGGGGGAGGCAATTCACTGGCCACAATGACTACCACCAGCAAAACAATATTCACTATTTGCATTTTTTTTTCTGGTCAAATGGATAGAGAAAAATTTCATAGTTGTTCATGCTAATATACTGTAAGCTATAGATAATGTAGCCATTATTATGGCTCTATGAGACCTGAAAAGTATTACAAGGATTTAGAGAAGTTAAAGTGTCCTGCAAATGTTTTTTAAATTTAGAAAAAACAATACACACATATAATGACAATATATAAACGTGATTATACTGTGGGTGCAGAGTGCCATGCTAATGTTATTCTCCCCTCCAGCCATAGTTTTCAACTTTATGATATGAGGGGGGGGGGGGTTTATCCACTTTTACCCACAAAGTATGAAGATAAAGAACACATTCCCTGACAAACTTCCAGTTAGCAGAACTAAAATAATACCAGACTTTTTTTTTGACCAAAGAGACAAATATGTCTTACCTGTTGGCACTTTTTTTGCAAATGTGTAGACTAAACCACACATGTAGAAATCAGATTGTGTGCCAGGACAAGGTAACTCCTGCGTGTTACCTCATCATGACCCGGCCGATGAATACATGGAGCAGTAAGGAAGTCCTAAAGTAGGGTGCTTTGGCTGGTAAATCTTCCATAATCTGCAAAAAAAGGCTATGCACACTTGCACACAAAGAACAATTATTGGTAAAGGCCACAAGTGTTTTTTTTTCCATCAATAGTTTGCCCTACTGTGGTTTCAAATCAATTAATGTTAAATATGCAATATTATAACACTTGTGGTAATAAAAAAGAAGTCTGTACATCAAATAAAAATAAAAAATGACAACTGAGGGGGAAAGAGGGACAGAGGAATAGCTTCATAAAGAGGGACAATCTTGCCAAATGAGGGACAGTTTAGATCAGCAGTCGCCAACTGGTGGTCTGCGAAAAAATTTTGGTGGTTCGCGGCTCTGGCTGGTGCACCCCCGAGCCGAGCCAGGAAAAGGACCCCACTGGGGGACACACCAGCAAGAGCTGGGGACCATGTCCTCTGTACAAATCCTGGGCTCAGGGAAGTGGGCAGGCTGTATTCCTGGACACAAACCGGCCACTCTCCCATCGCAGGCTCAGATCTGCGATAGGAGAGTGGGCGTGGTTATGTTATGGGGGAGGTTTCTCCCTTTTGATTGACATCCAGCTCCCTGCGCATGCACGGTCAGAAGCCCGTAATTTTAGTGGTCCACGGGACCGAAAAGGTTGGCGACCACTGGTTTAGATCTATGCCCTTCTGTCATAGGGAATGGTTTGGATGATACTGGGTGTCATTTGAAATGGCACAGTAGTGAACCAACTTGGAGAATGTAAATAGTATATATCTGATCTTCCTGTTCTATTTAATATTACATGGGGACTGACATACACCCTTTGTATGAGTACAGAGGCAGGGACAGCTACTCCTTATAACAGACAGTGACGCCCAGTCTTTCCAGCCACTACACACTGGGTCTCAAATCTGCAGCCCACCTGGCAACTACCTCCAGGATTTGCCCAGCTCTAAACCTAAAGCAACCCAGGACTAATCATTTCAACGGTTGGCAACCACTGGTTTAGATCGATGCCCTTCTGTCATAGGGAATGGTTTGAATGATGCTAAACCAGGACCAAGCATTTCAATCTGCTAACAAGATAGATTATTTTGTAAGAGGTTCTTTTTGCTTTTTTCTATATTCTGAGTGGTAATGTGTACAAAGGATTTTTTTGGTGAAAATAGGTATAAGAATACCTCCAGACATACATACAGGGGGAGCAGGTTATTAAAGGAACATACTGAGTGAATCAGAGACCTGTTGAAATCAAATCCATGTGTAAGCTTTTTGAATTGCCACCATTCCATCTGCAATCCCTGCTGAATACAAGATTTGCAAACATTGGTTCAGTTAGGAAGTCTCAAGGCAATGTTTTATAATGGCCCAGTACTACAACAAAGCAGAGCAAGGTGTGCTCATATATTAAATTTCCCTGATAATATGTAATTGCTTTAACTCTTAGATTGTAAGCTCTTTGGGTCAGGGTCCTCTCCTTCTCTGTCACTGTCTGTATTCCTCTGTCATTTACAACCCCTATTTAATGTACATCTCTGCGTAATATGTTGGCTATATAAATCCTGTTTATTAATATAATAGTTTAGCCTGGAGGAGATTGGGAGTTCACTGATCTCCTACCACTCCCCATTTCTGATTCCCATTCTGAATAAGAGAGTATTGGTGGATACCAAAATCATCCCTATGCAGGGCCAGCATAAAACATTGCTGTAGTTTTGCCAGTACTGGATGTCTCACTGGGTCTAAGCTAAGCCTGGCACAAAAAAGGGTCACTTCGACTTCTGAATTGTGTGTGTGCACTTCTCATGCATTTTATTTGTGTGTTTTCGTTAACAATAATTTTTATTAGAAAAAAATATCAAAGAACCAGATACAAAAAAAACACATAGATACAAAGAGGTAGAAAATAAACAGGACAGAATAACATATACAAATTGTGTGTGTACAGAAAATAAAACCACAAAGAACATTAGAAGGATCATAATGCAATAGTAGCAGCAAACCCAAAAAGGCAGCCCCAATGCACGTGTGATGCTTGAACTAAAAAAAAGGGGCAGCAAGAGACAAGGGGGAAGGAATGGAATGGGGGAAAGTGTGTGCCCAAAGCTCGCTAATCCTCCAAAGCACCACATAAAAAAGAAAAAAAAGGATAAATAATTACTAAGACCACCATGCTCTCAGAGAATTGTGGAACCCCAGAAAGTAGGATGGCTACAAGCCAGTGTTTTTCAACCTTTTTTGAGCTACTGCACATTTTTACATTGAAAAAATGTTACAAAGTGACACTGTAGCTAATTCTCTTGTCTCTAAGTTATTCTGAACAAGGCAATTAAGCTACCTACTGCCAGTTACTGCGCTGCTGAAAAAAACAAAAGTCACAAGCTTCCTGGAAGAACTCAGGGAGTGCCAAATCCGGGAGATGTAGGGGAGCACACCAAAGGTCCTGGACCATGAGTCTGTTCAACAAGGAACCAAGTAAGTTGGACTGCTTTTCAAAAACCAGCCAACATAGGGCACGTCCACCAAACATGGAACATGCCACCAATGGCATTACAGCCCCTAAAACAGTGACCTTTTGACTCGCCATGTTTTCATGTGTCCAGGTGGGATCGAAGGATTATAACAAAGAGATTGCAAAGAATCATGAAGACATAAGCCGAGACTGAAGGAAAGCATAAATAGATTCAGATCTCGGCTTATGTCTTCATGATTCTTTGCAATCTCTTTGTAAAAATCCTTCATTCCCACCTGGACACATGAATTCTATGGTGTTACAATGGTGGAGTGCGAGTGGTGGAGTCCCTCCTTGGGACCCATAATTTAAGGGAATGTATCATCAGGGGGCTAGGTAGCTTGGGAGGCAGTAAAAGGGCTACTCAGAGAAGAGAAGTAACCAGGAAAGTTCCACAGTTTGCGGCTTCCAGAGTAACCCATAAAGTGGACTCAGAGAAGGCATGCAACGCAGAGAGGTGACTAATCTGCGTCGCAGCATAGTATTTAGCCAGGTTGGGTACCCCCAACTCCCTGGAATGCCTATATGTGTACATGGTCCTCTGAGTCACCCTAGGCCTCTTCCCATGTCAAATGAACACATTACCATTGCATTGTAAGACTGCTACCAGAAGGGTCCTAAAATACTATAACAGCTTCGGCAGCCACAACATTTTTACTGCTGTTATCTAACTTAGCCAGGACAGTGGAAGAGAGGACTAGGAGCTGAGCAAGGATTGCAAAGAGCCAATCAAAGGGTGGTAATTGGTGGTGTATAGTGTATGGTATCCTAGAAATTTTAACCCCCAAGTACATAATAGGAGAGGATGACTAGGCAAAGGAAAAAGCAGACTTGAGCCGGGTCAGGACATCAGGCGGCACGGTAATATTATAGGCCACTGTTTTTTCCATGTTTACCTGTAAACCTGAAAACAACAAGAACTTCTGCAAAGTATGGATCAGGTTGGGAAGGGATATCAAATGCTTGGCCAGCGTAAGCATATAAATGCTGCTTATATTTTGTTCCCCCCAGCTGCACTCCATGGATAGCATCCAGTCGTCTAATATAGATTGCCAAGGGCTCCATAGCCAGCACAAACAGTGCGGGGGGACAGGGGACACCCTTGTCAGATACCCCGCCTGATCATGAAAGGGTCTGAATAATCCCCAGCATATTTACCAGTGGACAAGGGGTTCTGTACAGGGAGAAGACCCAGTCCACAAACTCCCAGGGAAATCCCCACCTATCCAGGAGAAACGTGATATACTCCCAGGACACACTGTCAAATGCCTTTTGTATATCAAGGGAAAGCAAGAAGCCCGCCTCACTCCACTCCTGCAATATATGTAGAAGATAGGATATTTTTCCTATGTTATCTGGGGCTTGTCTTTGAGGTTTGAAGCCAATCTGCTCCTTATGTATAAGGCTCCCCATAAAGGTATTCAGCCTGGTTGCCACAATTTTGACCAGAAGCCTAATATCCAGGTTGAGAAAGGATATAGGCCGATCATTGTTGGGTTCATGATCATCCTTACCTGGTTTGGGAAGCATAGAGATAAAAGCTGCCACTAAAGAAGGGTGTAAAGCACACCCATCCTTCAATGCATTAAAACAAATTTAAAAAAAGAAAGAAAAAAAAAACAGGAACTGTGCAGCACAGAGGTTGGAGGGGGACAGTTTGCATGACTTGCAGAAGAAATATTTTGCTTAACACAGCTGAGGTTGTGGGTGATCTTAGGGGGGTGAGCTCTTCTTCAACCTCTTGTAACTCTTTAATGACCAGACCAAACTCTGAAGTTGTTTCTTTTTGCAGTGCAGTGGTCACCAACCTTTTCGGTCCCGGGGACCATTAAAATTACCGTCCCTGGACCGTGCATGCGCAGGATCCAAATGTCATTTAAAGGGGGAGAAACCCCCCAAGCCCCCCCTATAATGATGTCATGATGCCAGAACCCTTCCCAATCTCCCATCGCAGTTCTGGGTGATCAGAGAGTGGGCCTGTTGTGTCTAGGGACACAATCCGCCCACTTCCTTGAGATAGGATCTGTACAAAGGACATGGTCCACGGCTGGTCCTCTGGCTGGTGTTCCCCGCCATCGGGGTCCTTCTCCTGACCCAGTTCAGGGACGCACCGGCCAGAGCTGCGGACCACCAAAATTTTCTCGTGGACCGGACCACCAGTTGGCGGCCCCTGTATCAAAGAACAGCTTGCTCCAGAAGTTTTTAAATTTCTAGGCACCATAAAGATTTTTTTTGCTTTGTTTGTGATTAACTCACAATGAGGATTTTATACAGTAACTGACATCACGCTCCCTAATAATAAGTCGAGACTGTTCCAATTGGGAAGCTGTTTCTCTCTTTGGTGAGTTCATTACCTTTTTTAATTGTGCTTTTTACTATTTTTTTTTTTAAAACTTATCTTTAAATTGTGGGCAGCATCCAGGAAGAATTAAATGATTTTCTATAGAAACCTATGGGAAATCACGTTTCGGCTAACAAAGATTTTGACTATTAAATATGATTCTTGAAATAATTATTTTTGTTAGCCGAGGTATCACTGTATAGCTGAAAATCCATCCAGTCCAGGGGACTTCAGCAACTTTATGGCAGCCAGACTCTCTAAAAAGGTAACCTTAAGACGTTCTTTACATTATTTTGAGGGAGAGAAGGTAGAGATAGGGCCTTAAGAAAATCTTTTTGAAATATTTATAGGGAAAGAGGGAGAAGTGGAATAGACAGAAGAGATAAAGGAAGCAAAACTGGTAACTATCTTGGCAGGATCAGAAGTGAAGGATCCAACACAGAATCTCACTCGATACGGCTTAAAGGAATTAGCCCCCACACGTAATCTCCTGGCCAACATAGTACCAGATCTATTAGCCTGCGAGTAAAATTTCTGTCTTGACCATTGTATGGCATTTTCAGTCTGATCATTAGGCAGAAGATCCAATGCGAGACATGTCTCTTTTCTTTTCCAAGGTCTTAAATTTTTGAGTGAGGTCTTCGATCTGGCCCATATGGATGCCAACTGTAAAAATGGCCTCTAAAGGTAGTCTTATGAGCCTCCCACAAAGTTATTGGGGTAAAACCTTGTTGATCATTAAGAATAAAATACTTATCCAACTGTGCCTGGATCTGATCTCGATTCACCTGTTTAGAAAGCAGAGAGTCGTTCAAACATCACAACCCCCTAGGAGGCTAGGGAGAGTGGAGGAACAAGTGATAGAGACTGGTGAATGATCAGACCAAGGCACTGAAAGGATCCGAGCCTGATCTACTTGTGGCAGAAAAGATTGGGTATCCAGAATGTGATCGATTCTTAAAAAGGTGAGTAAAAGGAAAAATCCTTGGTGGTGGGATGAAATTCCCTCCATTAATCCACCAAACTGTGGTCCTCCAGGAGAGCTCGAAAATTTGCTGAAGACCTGCCTCCCTGATTAGCAAGACTGGAAGATCCCGAAGGATGCATATGAGCCCGTTTATCCATTACTGGATACAGCACCAGGTTGGAGTCTCCGCAAATTATCATCGAACCCTGGGCATGCATAGATAATAGGTGCAGTACATGGGTAAGAAAACAACCCTGATGAGTGTTGGGGGCATAGTATATAAGAAGAGAAATTGATACTCCCCCATTGGGGTCAGAGATCTGCCGTTTACATATAAAAGGTAGGCCCACACAAAATGCTAGAACGCCTCTCTTCTTCACAGTGGCATTAGCTGCATAGACTAGAGCAGTGATTTTCAACCACTGTGCCGCGGCACACTAGTGTGCCATGAGGGATCTTTAGGTGTACCGTGGGAAATTATCCAATTACCATTGTCGAGTGTCTGTGCTGTAGTGACTGGCAGAGTAATGTAATACTCTTCCATGTCAGTGGGTGGCAGTAGGTAACATAGTTTTCTTGTTTATTCTTAAGCTGCGTACACACTTGCAATTTTTGTCGTTGGAAAGGATCTTTCACGATCC
>NC_092871.1:59773748-59791740 GCF_032062135.1 Pyxicephalus adspersus | reverse complement strand
TGGACTAGAGGATAATGTTTGGACAAATATGCAGGGTATGAGGATGTGGAGAACTTAGTTTCCTGCAAACATACAAACTCCCATCTGCAGGTGTCCGCATAGATCAGGTTTCAGTGCCATTTGGCATAGCCAGTGAAATGAAAGTAGGGATCTTTTTTTTTTTTTTTTTGCTGCTTACAAGATTGGAATTCTTTCCTGATTATCACTGTAATGGGGCCTTCTTGCAACTGACCCTCAATGAATCAGGGGTTCTCTGAAATCCAAAAGTTACTCAAGGGTTCATCTGGGATAAACAGATTGTGAAAGGCTGGTCTCTGCAGTCAGTGCAGCAGTGTTTTTGCCAAATGTTGGAGGGCTTTTATAAAACTTATGAAATAAAACAGACCAGTTGCATGTATGTGTTGTGGACACATGTCTACATAACGCAATGGCACACCAACAAACTAAGGCAGCACACCTGGGTTGTAGCACACTATGGGGGTGTATTTGGGAGCATTAGAAACAGTCTTGTGCTTCTTTTAAACATCAGCGTGCATTGCCAGCCCATTCATTTTAAAATGCCTGCCTCAATTACCTCATATTAAAATGTTGTTGCTTTTTGATCAGGAAAATCCCAGAGTCTAGGTGCCAGGTATAAGGGCATCATTTTGGGTATCCTCAGCATTAAAATTGATGATAAGTTATGGTCATTATTGACAATACACAGATTCAAATATTTGACCAGCATAATGTACATTTAGTTCATTCAGTAACTGCTATTAAATATTGGAATTGTAAAACCGTTTTTCAATGCTGGTTCCTCTATTTCTTTGTAAACATATCATGGCATGCTGGATCTTGTAGTACCCTGTGCAGCTGTCAATGCATTCTAGAACTTGTAGTTTTACAGCAGGTCGGTTAATCGTAGTATTCCATTATAGATCCCGCAGACTATCCAACCTTCCCTATAAACCTCTGACATACAAAATAACGTTTATGATAATGACAGCTACAGAATGGCTCGGCCCACTCATCCCCTCCGCCTCCTGGGATGGTACATGTGGCACTGACGTCATGGTGAGTGCGCGAGGCCCGGGAGTGGATAGGTGCGGTGCATTGTGGGTAGGCAGTGACGTGTTCCCCGGCCGGACCCAGGATGGCTGACGATAGACAGCACAAGCTGGCAGCTGCCCGGAGGAAGGTAAATTACAACACCGAGGGGTCGTGGCATGTCAGGCACTGATCATAAAAACCCGAGGCCTGCATTCCCAGCGGGGGTCACCTCCAGGAATTGAGGGATGACATTTACAGTGGTTACAGGGATCAGGATGAAAGCCGGCAGTGTGGGCCTGGCAGGAAGGGTGGGGGGATGAGAAGGAATTCTGAGACATAGAACACAGGGCAGAGACAAGTAGGAGTGATAGGGGTGATTTAAAAGGAATGGGTGCAGAGGGACATAGAGGGTTATGGGCACACAGGGTGTTGGGACATTGACCTGCGAAATAAAGAAAGATGGGGTTGATGGGACACAGGGCAGAGGAACCAAGAGAGCTAGAAGTGAAGGGACCAAGAAAATGAAATGTAAAGAGAAGAAGGCTGAAGGCCCCCGGACATAGAAAATTAACGAGAAGAAGGGTGAAGGACCCGGGACAGAGAAATGTAAAGAGAAGTATGGTGATGGACCCGGGACAGAGAAATGTAAAGAGAAGAAGGGTGACGGACTCGGGACAGAGAAATGTAAAGAGAAGAAGGGTGACGGACCCAGGACAGAGAAATGTAAAGAGAAGAAGGGTGACGGACCCGGGACAGAGAAATGTAAAGAGAAGAAGGGTGACGGACCCGGGACAGAGAAATGTAAAAAGAGAAGAAGGGTGACGGACCCGGGACAGAGAAATGTAAAGAGAAGAAGGGTGACGGACCCGGGACAGAGAAATGTAAAGAGAAGAAGGGTGACTGACCCGGGACAGAGAAATGTGATGAGAAGAAGGGTGACGGACCCGGGACAAAGAAATGTAAAAAGAACAAGGGTGAAGGACCTAGGACAGAGAAATGTAAAAAGCTGAAGGGTGAATCACCCGGGACAGGGAAATGTAAAGAGAAGAAGGGTGACGGACCTGGGACAGAGAAATGTAAAGAAAAGAAGGGTGACGGACCCGGGACAGGGAAATGTAGAGAGAAGAACACAGAGGAAAGTATTGCAGTGAGAATGGTTGATAGAACATTTCTGCACACAAACATTTAAACGTGGTATCTCCAGGTGTCTCAAAATACACTCTTTTTTTTTGTACAAAATACTAGACTAAATACCACTATTACAGTTATATAAATTTTGACTTGGCCAAAAGTCAGCACCTACACCTTCAAACACTTTCCCCAACTCCAGACAAAGGACAAAAACAATGATATGTTCCAGTCACAGAAAGGGTGCTGTGACACCTGGCTTTACCTTCTCTAAGTGACATGAAGGCATTCGGTCCTTGAGGTTTTGTGAATTGTGTTTAATTCACTCATTAGAGATCAACTCACTAGTTGTTTACAGCAGCCTTTCCCACACTTATTAGCATGCGGAACCCTTGATCATCGGTGTCTTTAACCACCCCTGAAAACAACAAATTGCTAAAGAAACCCCTGGCAACCTGTGGTAACCTAGGGGCCCACAGAACCCTGGTTAAGAAACATTGCATTATAGGCTGCATCATCCAAAATTGTCAGTGTCGGGAGCATTGCGCTCTGAAAATGATTTACCTGATTTGGTTCCTCCAGATAATACATATGGTTAATTTAAAACAAAAGCCTGGAAACATCTTCTACAACTGAACCTTTTGCATGGTGTGCAGATTTTTTTCTGGTTGGAATCCTATTTCTTTTTTGCATGCCTCTACAATTACTCTTTTGTCTTTTTAGAGAGTGCTGAATTTCTTGTCCACATACTGGGACTACCTTAGGAAAATGTATCTGGTCAGTTTATGTGAGTAGTGGTGGGGACAGCTAGAACACTGTGAATTTTTTTTTGTACAGCAAAAGAATGAGTAGCTCAGGTTGCAAAAGTCTAAAAAGTGACCCACAGAATTTTAATTCCTGCAAAGATATATTGTTTTTCCAGTTTTCCAGACATGTTTATAGGAACACAAACTCCACATGACCCAAATGTTGTCATTTTGTGATATGCCGAAGTAACTTTTTAAAATCTTTTTATTCTGTCATTGCCTTTGCCCTGCTGATAAGCAGTAGGTGCTGTATGGGCTAGTCATACCTATTTTCCAATTATCGGCATACAGATAAAAGTTTGTTTGCTTAGTACATTGTGATGGTAACAGTGTCGATTCATGTCTGTGTTAAAATGACCAGTTGTACTTTTCATATGAAACCCATGCAATAGGGTGACAACACAAGGTTACAATTGGAAAAGAGTGTTGTCCTCCTATAATATTTTGGGACCATCCAGTGTTCTTTCTTTTGATGAAAGCTGCAGATTGGGAAAGTTGTAAAAATGTAACTAAATTACTTTTGAAGTGATTAGGTTCTCATGTATGTTGAACTGCCTGTTGGGGACTGACACTCTGTTGTGTATTTCCATGGTTAATGACCTGGGAATCAATTTATTGATAGGTTAGAGAACCTATTGTAATTGTTAGGTAATTGGTGCTGTTGTCACTTCTCCCTGGCAACTCTTCATGGCCATCAATACAAGGGTTTGAGCAAGCTATATATGTGTCCAGACAACACTGAGTAATAGTGGTGTGTGATATGTCACACTAACAGTGGGGTTCTTACATATAAAGTACATACCTATTCAGTTTGTATTCACAGATCTTGATTGTCGAGGATCGATTGGAGATTACTGTTTGTGTGTAATGTAAATACTGTGCACTGTGTTGTGTCTGATGATTGTGATTCATTCTCTGTCTTGTCAAACAAATTAGCATAGATTAGCCGGTTTGTTGTTGTATCTGTTCTCACTCTTTATATGATATGTGCTTATTATTACACTGTTTTTATTATATTATTATTGTGGTGTTAATTTTTACAGTGTTTAATTTTAAATGCAACTTGTATGTTTCCTTTTTTTGTTATTGTATTTGTATATAGAGATTGTAGATCAGCAGATGGTTGCTCATGGAGTCTCGTACTAGATACAGATGTCAGGTTAAAGTTGTCGTAAATAGACAATCCATGTCAAACAAGCTTTCTCTTATATCACAATATCAGTCATTACAATTTATACATCTAAGCATGATTTTTAAAATGTTACAAACTTTACAGGAATTTGATCTGAATTTACATCTTCAGTGTGAAATTATTACGAAGGAGTGCTGAAAAGTTCCTGGCTTTGCCCCCTTCCAGATGAAATAGAATAATGAGTGTGGGGTCATATGACAAGCTAATATCTTAGTATGTAACTGTGCAAATATCAGGTCTTTGTGATTCCTTAAACTGTTTTTTTTTTTTAGAAGCTGTGATGCCAGAGGCACAAGCAAGTTTCACGTCGTTGGAGTTACGTTCCGCCATGATGTTTTTGTTTCTCCAGGGAATGTCAGCAAAGGACATTCACACTGAGATGTCACAAACACTGGGGGAGAAGTGTCCTTCCTACAGCACTGTCAAAACCTGGATGTCTCATTTCAAGACTGGGCATTTCACCGTTGAACATGGGCCTTGCGGTGGGCGCCCACCTCATCTGACCCGGCAAGCTACGACGCTGTCCATGAGCTGATGATTGAGGACCGGCGAATAGCCACAAAAAAGATAGCCCAGATACTTGAAATCCCAAGGGGGGGGGTGTTGGGTTTGTTATCACCACTATCCTAGACATGCGCAAGTGGGTGCCGTTGAAGACAAGTTAAAGCATCCAAAGTTGTTTTGGCCCATTTTGAAGCTGCACAGGACTTTTTGGCTAGTTTAGTGATTGAGGATGAAACCTGGCTCCACATCTATGATCCTGAAACCAAGCAACAGTCAAAGGAATGGCGCCACAGCGGGTCCGCACGGCCGAAAAAGTTCCGAACCCAGAAATCGGCCAAAAAAGTCATGGCGTCCGTTTTCTGGCACAAAGACGGTATTCTGTTGATGGACTACCTACTTCAGGGCTCTGGTATTACCAGACAGTATTATGCTAACCTCCTGGACCAGCTGAAGGAGGCAATTAAGACCAAACGCTGTGGAAAGTTGCAGGACAAGGCACCTGCACACAAGTCCAACATTGCGGCTGCCATATTGAACACCCTGGGTTTCCTATTGGTCCACCATCCAACCTACTCACCTGACCTGGACCCTTCGGACTATTATCTGTTCCTGAATTTGAAGAAACACTAGAAGGGTCAATGTTTTGAGGACATTTCTGACGTCAAATATGCTGCTGGGACCTGGGTTGCGGCCCAACCAAAGGACTTTTATTTGAATTGTCTAGAAAAGCTGCAACTATGCCCTACCAAGTGCATCAGTATCAGGGGGGAATATGTTGAATAGATGTGTTATTTCATACCTCTGGCTCTCTTCTTTCTGGGCAAAGCCAGGAACTTCCCAGCACCCCCTCGTATATTGCATTTTAGGGTTGTTCTTCTTTTATACATTGATACCTACAATACTTCCAGTATCATTGTATGTGTCATTTATATCCTGGTTTACACATGCCGGTTCCTGGTAACTCATGTGAAGTCCATACATGACAGTACAGACTTGATTCGACATTATGTCTAATTTAGGAGCAGCTTACACCATTACCAGGTGACTCTGGATGATTATAGTAAAGGTGCATACATACTTTCAGTTGAATCTTGGCCAGGACACTACTTGGATGTATTTGTGTGGGTTTCCTCTGAGTACCCCGGTTTCCTCCCACATTCCAAAAAAACATGTAGTTAGGTTAAATGGCTTCTCCTTAGACTGTTTTAATGGCATATGACTATGGTAGGGACATTGGATTGTGAGCCCCTTTGAGGGACAGCTAGTAGAATGACTTTGGACTTTGTACAGTGCTGCGTAATATGTCGGCGCTATAAAAATACTGTGTAATATTTGTTGTACAGGTTGACAATCGAAAATCTGGCCATCGATAATCCAAGTCCTTTCGTTTCCTGGCGTGAATTTCAGTTTGCATTTTCAATACAGGGATTGCAGTACACTGTTTGGCCACTAATTTTTTGCTGGCGCTGTTCTGCAGAAATAGCGTTTAGATCTTGCTTGCTACAATAAATACAATATATAGAGATGTCTCTGCTGCCTGCTCCCTGGAACTGTGCCAGATGTCCGCTGATGCTGGGAGAGGAAGGCTGGCCTGTGTGTGGAGGTGAGTATATATAATAAAAACCAATCCGGAATTTTCGAAAATTCCTCAGGTCTTGTAATTGTCAACCTGTATTACTTTTTAGTCCCATAAGTGTATGTTATGCCAGATACAAATATATCCCCAACCACCAGCATTCAAAAAAGGAAGGTTTGGTGTTCTTTCTCATTGCATGTGATTTATAAAGTAACTTTTACTTTCTTGAAAGGTAAATCAGCAGGTGTATCATCTCCCATTAGGCACTGGCTGAATTTATAGGATAAATACTCCATAATGCATTCGATTACTGTGTTACCAGCCAAAAATACGTAGTCCTGCACAGCTAACACTGTGATTTTACATACATCTTCCACACTGCACAGCTACAGAGGTGATATACCGTACCTATGGTCTGGCCTTTCAGGTTCCTATGCCACCACATACTCATTGTAATTTTGTATAATAGGCCAACATGTGAAGATGTAAAGCTGAAATAAAGGAGTAATGATTTTTCAGACTGCGACAGCGGACATGTGTAAGCCACAAGTTTGGCTGTACAGAATGACAGAGTATTTGGCAGGTGAAAGAATAAACCTGTGTGCATTTCATCTGTATGTTTAGCTGTGTTCTTGGCATTCTGCTCTATAGTGCAGTGTATATAAGTGTTGGTGGCTCAGAGGTTAGCTCTGGCTTTTGCAGCACTGGGTCCCAGGTTCAAATCTCAGTCAGGAGTTTGAAGGTTCTCCTCATGTTTGCTTGGGTTTTCCCTGGGTACTCCTCCCACACTCCAAAAACATGCAGTTAGGTTAATTGGCTTCCCATGAAATATGACCTTAGTGTGTATTAAAGACATATGACTATAGTGGGGACAAAAGATTGTGAGCCCCCCTTGAGTGACTGCTAGTGACATGACCAGTGACATGACTATAGCGCCCAGATACTAAGCAGTGCGTAGAAAAAAAAAATAATAAAGACCCAAACAAAGGCTGAAGTCTGTGGATCAGACTGTCATTGCAACTCATCAACTACCATTAAATATACAATTAAAACTATGGCAATGCTTTATCTGCTTAGCAACTGTTTAACCCCCCAAAAAATTTAATATGGAACACACTTTTTATCCTCCCAATCCCACTAATACTTAATGGTTATATAGCATGAAGAGGGTAACATTGTTTCTTTTCCTGCAGTCAGCTAACAATGGGCATGCTCACCTAAAGTCACCAACTCATGTTTACCTATGTTTACCTGTAGCTTTACCTTTCAGCTACAGGGTAAAGACTGTTGAGGTTAGACTCCTCCAGGTTCACTGTAGGTACTTCTTTTACAAGCCGGTCTCCCTACCATGACCCTTCACAGCCACATTTTTTACCACCTGAGCATTCCTATTGTTGTAGTAAAACAAAAAGGGTAAAAGATAAAAAGATAAAAAAGTAAAAAATACAAAAGAATTGACCCAACATCTCTTTTTTGGGGAGACTATTCAAAAATGTATTTCAAATATAATCCACCTTTAGATCTGTGCCGTCTAAGGCTACATACACATGTGCAATAATTGTCGTTGGAAAGGATCTTTCACGATTTTCCAAAGAAAAACGACAGCACAAGGCATGAACAACCACTGTACATACAGCACCATTCTGATCTATGGAGAGGGAAGGGGGAGAACAACGGAGCGGCACCCTGCTGCGCTCCCTTCTCCTTCACTTGCAGTCGTTCATCGTCCATCGTCCGTGGATCCACCAGGAGAGTCGTTCTGACGATGGATGACAGATTCTCGTCCGATATCTGCCCTGAGCTGATTATCGGACGAGAACCATTGCACGTGTGTACATAACCTAAAGAGGTACTCTTTAAAATTAATAGCTTATTTATTTTTTATTTTTTGGAATTCTAAAAAATAAAAGGTCATTTCCTAGGGTCCTAATGCTTACTCGTTATACTGTATAAAGGAACAGCATTGTCATCTGAAGAGGGAAAATGTTTTAGCACCATAAAACCTCACCTCTCTCATCTCCAGCATTCTGCTGTCTAAGACAGTGAACAATTTGTAATTTTTCTTTACAGAGACAACCATACTTGCTTTCTGCATTTGTGTAATGCTTTATGTAGCCGGCTACACAAAGGTTATACTTTACTGTCTATACTTTCTCAATGAGTAAGGTGCTCATTTAGAACTTTCAGCCCTACTTGTGGAAAGATGGGCCGCAGAGTGCATAGCACAGCAGTGTAAGGGAAAGCTCATGATTATGTCTATTCTCCATTATAAACCCATAAGTCTGCCAATGGTGCTGTTAATGTGGCTGAGACATAATAATTGCTTTGAGCCACAGAGCTTTCCTTCTAGATCAGGGGTGTTTTAACACCTTGGGGGTATAGGAACCAATTCATATGGGTAGGGTTAGATCTCTAATCATTTTTACAAAGATGAATAAAACCTGAATCTTAAATTATCGTGCTAGAAATTAAAGTGGGGAAAATCAATTTGATGTGTAGTAAAGTAACACTGTCAGTGACTGGACCTCAAATCCAATAATTCATAGCACAAAAATTAACACTAAGTTGGTTGTGGCTTGTGTATTTATACATTGTTGGTATATGTAAATAAATGTTCAGAGATGTCCTTTCATCTATTCTATTCTTCCCTATCAAAAGCAAAACCTTGCGGAACTGATGACGATAATCGTTCTCCCAGTCTGGGGTTATGGGCGCATTAGGCAATCCTTTGAGAGCTTTAATTGTGGAAACAGACAATGGTTATGGTCCCCTGCTTAAGAGATAATTTCATACTTTAACAAAAATATGGATTAGAAAGCTTGTTAAAATATGAATGTCATATACAGTATTTAAATGAGAATAGTTTAAACTATGTCTTCTCTTTATATTGGCTAAAATTTGTAAACTTTGAAATTGTGATCTGACTACTTTAATCTTTCTATAGTTAAAGGAATATCAGCAGAAGACCACCCCTCCATCAGCTCAAATCAGCAAAAAAAAGAAAAAGGGAAAAGAGACAAACAGCCATCCTGACACCCCAAATCGCCTCTCTCCAGACCCGGTAGGTTTAAATAAGGCCTTTTAATATTTACACATAGCTGCATCAAACTTTATATTATTTGTAACTTTAATGCAAGACCCATTTGCCTTTGTGCTACCTGAGTATGTGCTACCTGAATTTCCTTATTTAAAAAAAAAAACCTTGAAAACATTGGATGAAAACAGTTTTTACTACCCTGGGAGGGCAGAGCAGACTATAAATTCAGCCTGCTGTTTACTACTTCTTAGTCACCTATGGCCCTCATTGACTGCCATGGGGCTTTTTTTCTATGCTTTTTTTTATTTACCTCCTAATTTTATAGTTTTGTTTGACTTTACATCATATAATGTGCAACATTATATATTTACACATATATATATTCAGAGAAATCTTTATGAGGTAAAAAAAATAGTAGTGGTCCTGCGGGGACAGGATACAGCTCTATGATACTATATAATCAGAACAAGAATCATTTTCCTTGTTGTTGTGCTCTGATTTGTAAGCTTTATTCAGTGTAACTGGATATACCGGTTTGCTAGATGCCTTTTTCAAAGTCTTTTTCCTGAGATGACATAGTAGTATGTGATACATGTCTGGAAAGTTGGAATTTAGTTTCCAACTATTAGTGTTCCTACTTGCAAGGACATACGGAACAATTGTATTTAGTTTCCAACTTTTAAAAGTAATAATCATCATGAGCGACCAGTCCTGTCTTCTGTGGTTGGGCGTGTACTGCCTGTTACCTTATGATTTGTCATATATCACTGCTGAACCCAGGATTTTTTTTAAGCTGGGTGGGAAGAAATTGTAAGTGAGTGAAAGCCCCTGTATTGTCACCCAACTCATCAGTAACCACCCAAACACAGCCGGGTGGTTGCTGAAAAGTGCCGGGTGGTGGGCCCAGCTAAAATGGTCTGGGGGAGAATACTGCATATGTTCCAATTTGATGCCTTTCAGAAGGGCACAATAATGTACAATTGTTCACTAACATGCAGGACCTTGTTAAGTGAGGATAGCAAGGAGCTCATATGGGGCAATCCGAATCCATCTTGGAAAGGTCTGATATTGGTGCAGTTATTTTCGATTGTTTGCTATGTGTTGCTGCACCTCCTCAAACTGCACGTGCTATATTAATCAGTAGTGATCATATCGCCACTTCTAAAACGCATATTCGTATGAAAGGTCTTATTTACACTGTGGCTTACATTGCTATTTGTACAGAAGTAAATTCAGTGGGCTGAATGCTATCAGTGGTGTTCCGATATAATTAAAAAAGCTCTGTATATTTCTGCTCTTGTGTTTTGCTCAGTAGATGCAAGGAGTGGAACCTAAGTGAATGTCATGTACTTGTCCCTTGGTGCTGTGAAGTTAGCTTATTGCTCTTTAAGAGAACAGTACCTGGGGATGGTATAGATTTCTGGACTTTGACATAAAAGCTTTCTCCTTTCTGCTTATCCTTTGTTCCCTTCCTTTTTCTGTTTTTCCTGCTGCGTTCAGATTGAGGCCATTTTGAAGGGGCTGGTATCAGATCTTCATAGAACCAATGGGTTCTCTATACCCACACTGGCACATATGAAGGTGAGGTTATATTTCTGGTCCTTGGTATTGTGTTTTAGCAGCTTTGCCTGTGCTTTTATGTTCTGCTTCATTTCTGTTTTTTGTTTTGTTTGCTGTGGTATTATATAATTTCTTTCATTTGTACCTAATGCATGGTGGGTGTCCATCTTCAAGGTACATGATTGCTTTTAAGGGTTTAAATAAAAATTGTGATTTTGTCTGCTGACTGCACATAAACTGAAGTTTACAAAAATGGCTAAACATTCATATTAAATGAATTTCTATTTCTTTCTATAAAACCTTGACATTTTACAGAGCTTGTTCACACAGAACAGATCTGTCTGGCAGGGCAGAAGACATATTTTTTATCTACTGTAGCTGGGTAACACTTGCAGGTCTGATTTCTCCCGCGGCCTGTGACTGGACAATAACAGAGAAGCAGCATACTGTTCATATCATCCTTTTTGCATTCTGCTACCCTCCTTTTAAAACGTAAGCAGTGCATCACAAATGATTGGTTCCTTGTGCTGGCTTTTCAACCCATTTAACCCACTCATAGCAGAAGCAATAAAGTTAAACACATTTCTTTTGTCCCTGCCCCCTGTTTACTAAATGTACCCTGAATGTATCTGGCAAGTGAGATTGTAGCACAGGGGTTGAATTTGATTTAACATGTATATAAAGCCAGAGGTTTTTTTTTTATAGGGTAAAGATGCTTAGGCCTATTCTGTAGGATTTCCAGTCACTTTCTATACTAGAGACAGCAACACAGGTAGTCACAGAAAAAGGGAAATTAACATTTTCCTATTCTATCCAATTCCAAAACAGAAACCAAATAAACTTTGAATGTGTGCAGCTTGCATCAACAAATGATCAGTGTGGAGAAATTGGGGATTCCCCAAAATTCTCTGTATCCTATGTCTCTCTGTATCATTTTTTTTCTGTATCATTTTGATCATATAATCTCCTTTCATATGGACAAGCCCTTTCACCATCTCACCTGTTGGTTTTCTTACTTTTAACTTGAACATTCTTGTAATTATCCACCCTCCTTGTCGAATCATTTGTAAAGTCCCATAAACTTTCCTCCATTATTAATGGCAATTGATCCTCTTATTATTCCTTATGTCAATTTAGCCAAATATACATTGATCACTTCTGATTTGTAACTCTGATTAAGCCTAAAATATATTCTCATTATATCTGGCTACGAACACACGCTCAACTAAAAGTTGAAGAAACAGAGACTTGGGTACATTAAAATTTTGTGTATAACCAATTTATTACATCATCATCAGCCAAATCTGGAGTGTTGGACTGAATAGGATTATTGGTGCCTCCTGCCGTCTGTATTTGCATGGGTGCCTTCCAAACAGATTTTATCTTATGTCAGAGGCTTTTGATGACTGATCCTGGCATTTGCTGATTCTTGTTTCTGAAATAGCATTGGCAGGATAAAGGACTTATTTCAAATCAAGCATATCAGTGTCACTTCTTCTTCAAAGAGTTTTTGCAAGCTGACATTCCTGCAGTTCTCTTAAGAGCCCTGTGGCTTTTTAGAAATGTGAAATAGGCAGCTGTTGTGTAGATGGTTTTGTTGTGATCCAAGCACAAGTAAGAAATGAAGTTTTTTGTAAAAAAAATAAAATACAAAAGAGAACAGCTTAAAGCGTACCTAAACTCAGAAATTTCATTTTACATAAAAGGGTAGACAACCCTTTTATGTAAGGTAAAAATTCAGTTTTTTAAGTGCAGCATGTGCAGAAGAAGCCTTTTCGTGAGAAGAAAAAAAAAATTGCTAAACTCACGCATGCACAGTGAGATCGGCAGGTTTTTTTCCCCAACCTACGTCACCCGATCTCGTGTCTGGGTTGGATGGCTAAGGAAGAAGAACCCAGAAGAAGAGGCCAAGATGGCGGCGCCTAGTGTGCGGGCTTGGAGATGGATGCCAGGACGACATGGGACCCGATGGAAGACACAATGAAGATCGACTGCACTGCAGGATTGAAGGTAAGTATATATTTTTTTCCTCTTTACAATTAGTTCCTCTTTAACAATTTGTTCAACTATTTCATAAATTGCAGAATAATCTAGATTAACTCTAATGTTTGTACAAGGCCTAATTCCAGGAACAATTAAGTAAGAAGAGACAACTAGGAGGGACTCCTTTACTTACTCCAGCCAATCCAAAGTGTGAAAAGCATTCCCTGACCTGTATACTTGATTCAGTTTAGTGACCCAAACAAAGTCCAACCAAAACATTTTTTGGTTTAGGAAAGGAATGGCTCAGCCTTATTTCCTTCTGGGGTAATCTTATGACAATAGAGTGGAAAGGAAATGCCTGTTCATTTAAATTGCTGACCTGGTATGCAGATTATTTTTTTCTGGCATTTTCCTTTTCAAATACTTGGTTACAATTGAAGCAAAAGAGCAGTGTAGCAGTCTGGCAACCAGAACTAAATCAACAATCAAGGCTCCTTTATTTCTGTTTTGATGTGTTTACTTTGAGTTTGGAGTTTTTATTGAGTTTGGATTCACAGATTTAATGTTGCATATGGACATGGACTGTGAGGGATGGAAAACAAACCATCAATTGCAGTGGGCATTCTTGCGATAATTGGAAGAGACATGTGCTGCTTAAAAGAATTCCAGCCCACAGATATTTATGGCCAATAGATTGTACTCAACATAGGCAATGAAGATCCATTTTTATTGGCTGAAAGAAGCTTTATTTTCCTGATTCAGGCACATTTACATACTGTTCATTGTGGGACTGTCAGGTTGTGCATGAACCCTATTTCTTTAATAATGACTAAATTCAGTTTTAATCAATCTAGATTTTTTTAAATTGAGCCACAATATTTGATAATCGCTTTGCATAGCTTTATTGTCACCCAGACAGGACTTTAAACATGTGTGCCTTTTGTTTTTCATTATTACATGAGGGTGATGGGTTTAGAAATTTACACAAGAAAGATAACAAGATTATTTTTGCTTCCAGTTCAGCTCGCACAAATTGACAAGGATTTGGTATTTCTAGCAAGATCAACAGCCACATCATATAAGGAACTTAGTTAGCTGCAGTTTATTACATTTTTTTTCTATAAATCTTCTGAAAACTGAACATGTTGATAGTCTGTGTCACGTGCGTCTGTGCTCCTCCCGTCTTATCCTTTATGCCAACTACTCCCTAACTTGTCAAACAGGAACTTCTCACGGGAATGCAGACAAGTCACTGCTGACATGTCATTCTGTGCTGCATGAGATGGATTACCAAATTGTGTGCATATGTTTTTTTTTTTTTTTTTTTTTTTTTTTTTAACCTGAGTTATATATTAGGTTTTTCTGCCACAAATATTCACATCATCAAAGGCAGAATTCCTACTTAAAGTCAAGTCCTCACCTAAAATGGTGTCGTTGTGAACTCTTGGGGGGTGGGGGCTCAGTTGGTTCAAGTGCTTGGTACACTGATCACCATCTACAAAATTATCATAGTTCATATAGACTATCCATCTGTGACAAAGCTTAGTTTATTCATCTCGGGATCCCAGTAACATGCCCCGTACATATATATTATTGCTCCAATATCATAACTGTTCCGTCCTTCTTGTGCTCAGTTCAGTAATCACACAAAACATGGTTATGGTGTTTGCCCATATGATTAATGGCTAGTATATCTTCCAAAATTGTGCATCCATTGTAACTTCTTACCCAGCCCTCTGACTGGGCAGAGAATGAACAGCACAATATAAAAGAGGTTATCTTTGTGCTCTTTCTTGTAAGCGTGTTTAGTACAGGCCCAATAAATATTTGGACAGAAACAACTTTTTTCTAATTTTGCTTCTGTACATTACCACATTTAATTTTAATAAAAAAGATTGCATAAAAATGTAAGGAACTAAAGCCCTTTTTTTTTATTTATTTATTTTTTTTACACAATCATTTCAGGAGCTCAAAAGTAATTGGACTATTGACTCAAAGGCTATTTCATGAACTGGTGTGGGCAATTCCTTCGTTATGTCATTATCAATTAAGCAGATAAAAGGCCTGGAGTTGATTTGGGGTGGGGGGGGGGGGGGGGGGTGTGCTTGTATGTGGAAGATTTTGCTGTGAACAGACAACATGCGGTCAAAGGAGCTCTCCATGCAGGTGAAAAAACCCATCCGAGAAATTGCTACAATATTAGGAGTGGCAAAATCTTCAGTTTGGTACATCATGAGAAAGAATGAGGTGAACTCAGCAACGCCAAAGACCTGGACGTCCACGGAAGACAACAGTGGTGGATGATCGCAGAATCATTCCATGCTGGAGAGAAACCCCTTCACAAGAGCCAACCAAGTGAACAACACACTCTATGAAGTAGGCGTATCGATATCCAAGTCTACCATAAAGAGAAGACTGCATGAAAATAAATACAGAGGGTGCACTGCAAGGTGCAAGCCACTCATAAGCCTCAAGAATAGAAGGACTTGATTGGACTTTGCTCATAAACATCTAAAAAAGCCAGCACAGTTCTGGAAAAACATTCTTTGGACAGATGAAACTAAGATCAACCTTTACCAGAATGATGGCAAGAAGAAAGTTTGGAGAAGATGTGGAACAGCTCATGATCCAAAGCATACCACATCATCTATAAAACATGGCGGAGGCAGTGTGATGGCTTGGGCGTGCATGGCTGCCAGTGGCACTGGGACACTAGTGTTTATCCATGATGTGACACAGGACAGAAGCAGCCGAATTCATTCTGAGGTGTTCAGAGACATACTGTCTGCTCAAATCCAGCTAAATGCAGTCACATTGATTTGGAGGCGTTTCATAGTACAGATGGACAATGACCCAAAACATACAGCCAAAGAAACCCAGGAGTTTATTAAAGCAAAGAAGTGGAATATTCTTGAATAGCCAAGTCAGTCACCTGATCTGAACCCCACTGAGCATGCATTTCACTTGTTGAAGACTAAACTTTGGATAGAAAGGTCCACAAACAGCAACTGAATGTGGCTGCAGTAAAGGCCTGGCAGGGCATTAAAACGGTGGAAACCCAGCATCTTGTGATGTTTATGAGTTCAAGACTACAGGCTGTCATTGCCAGCAATGGGGTTTTCAACCAAGTATTAGAAATGAGCATTTTATTTTCAGCTTTTTTATTTGTCCAATTACTTTTGCCCCTGAAATTAAGTGATCGTGTTAAAAAAAGGCTTTAGTTCCTTTTAGTTTTTATGCAATCTTTTTGTTCAACCCACTGAATTAAAGCTGAAAGTCTGCAGTTCAACTGAATCTGAGTTGTTTCATTTAAAATTATTTGAGGTAATGTACAGAACTAAAATTAGAAAAAAGTTGTCTCTGTCCAATTATTTATGGACCTATGGACTGTATGTAGCTGTAAAAACCACAATATTTTACTATATAACTGTATTGATTAATTTTTGTAATATTGCCTGAAGTTCTGCTTCAGTACATCACACAGGCAAAAAAAACAGTACCAGTCCTCCTAGTATCTGTATATCTAAGACTGGGTCTACACGGACTGTTTCCCCAGCTTTTAACTTGAGACAAGGGTGCCCAACCTACAGAGCAGAGCTGTCAGATCTGACCCTCTCCTCATTCCCTCTCTGCATGTTGTCCTTGTGGGGGATGGGGCGCTCGCATCTCCTATGTTTCTCCATGAGATTGTGCAGCCAGCAAAGGGAGCTGCTCCCCGCCCACCTTGTACTGTGAGATAATCCCAGCAGCAGCATGAGAGCTGTGTCTGTGTCCATGCAGCTGTTATTATCCCCATGTCTAAATCCTCATATCTCCTTCACAGATTTTCAGAAGTGTGAAATTTTCAGGGAACACAGGGGACCCTAAGAGCTGCTATTAAACAAAATTTAAGCCCTCTACAAAAAACAAGTTGCCAGATGCGGGGTCACAATTATAAAATCCTAACAACAATCAGTGTATTTTCACATTAAGGTGGGCTATTTCAAGACCAGGGTCACTAAATGAAGTTTGCATGATGGAGGCCACTCTCATGGCAATGAACGTTAGGGTACTGTCAATTTTCTTGTGCTGTGGTGCCCCCCAAAGTTCACAAAACAGGGGTGCGTTTAGGTTGGTGGTAAGGTTGCGGTGCGGTTACCCCTTCCTCATTACAGGGAACCCTGGCTCAGGGGAGATGCTCAGTACCGCTGATTGCCACCTGCAGTCAAATCTGCAGATGCTGTGGTTTGAGGGACTGAGAGGCTGGCGAGCTGCCTGTTAGACATAGCTGGACACTTACATTTTGTAAACCCCAATTTCTCTGGAACAGCTTGAAATTTGGGAGCCTGTAGGAAAAGGCTTTTGTCCCCTCCCCTCTTCACTAATAAGATATTATACCCTTCATATCATGCTACCCTGTCACACATAGCTATCCTCTTACTCTCGGTGAACCCCATTTACTCTGTAAGAAAAAGGAAATGTGACTGCTAGTGTTCGTCGAATTTCTCCGTGTTCGATTCGGCGGCTATTTGATCGAATAGCTCGATATTTTTGGGTGATCAAATGCCGAGGTCGAACAACATTATTAAAGTCTATGAGGGGGAAAGTCAAGTTTTTTTCATCACTGTGTAGAACTGCAAGAGCAGTCGGGACCCTGATTACCCTTGCAGCCCTACTGTAACTGTAGTATGTGTTCTTGGATAGAGATTCTCTATCCAAGAACACATACTTTAAATTTAAATTACATTTAAGCCCCCTTTTTTTTTTTTTTTACACATATTTCTATACACAAATTGGCGAAGTCGAATTCCGTGTTTTTCAGGTCGGGTCTGTCTAAATTCGAACAGCCATATTCGGGTCGAATATAAGGACAACCCAAATTCGATCTCCAACACTAGTGACTGCAATTTTCTGCGGGATTCTTGTGGATAACTCCCCCTAAATCACCATCAAGCACCATCATCAGATAAAAAAAACTTTACCTGTCACAGTGTTCTCCCCAGAAATTTTTTTCAGCCGGGTGGTAGAAAGCTGTAGCTGGGTGGTAAAAAAGGGGGTGTGGCAAAACACGGCAAATTTAGTGCTCCCAGTTGTTTATGCCATGGGTATCCAGTAACCTCCTATTGTTTCAGTGTTCTACCTTCTTCCAAATATTTGTTACAACTTTGTAATGCCTGCTCCATTAGTATATCCAA
>NC_092871.1:59772044-59773189 GCF_032062135.1 Pyxicephalus adspersus | reverse complement strand
GAAGTTTTTTAAGCAGCAGTGGTTCCTGGCATGAGGAATGGACAAATGTAACCTTACTGCCGGTGTGAATTCAGCCTAACTTCAGATGTGCTCCTGTGTCTATATTAAGTTAAAGTGAACTTTTGTGAAAACATTTTTTTTCACTTGATTCTTTTACAAAATTAGCCCAGCAGGCCCATGCTGGCTCAGCTTCCACCTTCTCTCTAATGCTCACTTGTACGTCCAGTGCTGCCTTGCACTGCTCATGGATTAGATTGAACACTTTTTTTTTTACATTATGAGAAAGCCTCTGAAGGTGCATGCACACAAGGAGCAGTGCAGAGCCTCTTGGGATATGCGACACAAATATCCCAGAAGGCTGCGCATTTCCCCTTCGGTCTTTACCAAAATGGCAGTAAAGAATGAAGGGGAGAGGTCCTCTCCACAAAAGTGTAAAAACAAAAAACGCACATTTTTCCATTACATAACAGAGAAAGTCAGTCTTTAATATAATGTTAAAAATGTGGTGATGCTTTAATAGCATCATGCATGTGATATCAGATAGGGACAAGACAGATGGTGGCCCCCTCTCATCACTGTCCATATTCTATAAAAAAAACACTGTCTGTGACGTTTATCTGCAGTGTGTAATGTCATCGGCAGCGCAGTGTGATCGCTATGTGAGTGTAAAAGCTGCTTGTCATATTCTGCAACCTAACAACTCGCTGTGTTCAAACCTTCAGATCTCCTAAACCGTTGGTTGTATTAACTTGAGGGATAGGAAACTGAAACTTTAGGTGCAAGTGGGGGACACTTGTGGTTAAACCCTTCTAAAATGTAATTAGTATGGCATTATGAGAACATAAATCTCCTAGCAAAATGTGCTGCCTGCTCTGTTACACATATCTGTCTGCATCTTAGCTCAAACCCCAATTTCTCCATAATTAGGAGGTGCAGGGAAACAAAAATATAGGTGGAAGTGGGAGACACGTGTGGCTATCACCTTTCATCACTATGGCATCATTACAAAAAAAAAACTGTCCATCAAAATGCACTTCCTTGTTACACGACTGTAACCTTCCTGTACCTCAACCTCAAAAAAATTTAGTGGGCAGAGTTCATTTTCTAATGATGCCATAGTGATGAAGTTTTAGGGGATGTTAGTC
>NC_092871.1:59624851-59771247 GCF_032062135.1 Pyxicephalus adspersus | reverse complement strand
TTCATAGGTATAGATTTGTGACAGGTAGGTATATATTTAGGGGCCCCACCCCAATGCTCCTTGCTATGTTAGTGGCCCCCGGGGTCCCCAATTTGCACTTTCAATTTAGGACTCCTAGTTGCACTTTTCTCTGAAACAGCGACCCCAAAGTTCAATTGTCCCAACGTTTTACATTTGTGACCCCCATATCTTGAAATTCTTTAAATCTGGGGGCCTGAAATTGTAATAACTAGTATCTATGAGGGTCCCCTGTACACCCTGAAAGTTACAGGTCATTGTGACATACAGCTTAGGAGATATGGAGGTTTGTACACAGAGAGCTATGAGGATGCAGAATGACATGCAGACTTTATACACACTGGATACATTTCACAGGCAGATTTTTTTAAAATAGAAATCCAAGCTCGTGCTATGAGATGGGGGCGGGGCTGCCTGTGTCTCCTTCACATGAAGACTGGAACTGTGTGCTCACCTCTGATCAGCAGCAATCCTCTGAATGGATGACACAGAGCACAGAGCAGCCTCACTGAGATCCGTGCATCCGAGGATGAGAGGTGCTGAGGAGAGCTGGGCGGGGTATTCAAATCAGCCGGGCGGAGCAACCGGCTAAAAACCTCTGGGGAGAACAATGCTGTCATATCATGCTACCCTGTTTAATAGTAGAGAAAGGGAAAAGAAAGTTTTATCACTCCTACCATACTATGGTGCCCTGCCACATATAATGTCCACTTATGTTCTCTGAATCCCTATATCTCTGGAAAGGGGAGCTGTATATTAAATACATAATAAAATGTAGGATAAGTGGGGAACCCTTGTAGCTAACTGGCCCTTTTATTGCTTCAGTGCCATCACAAGATACAAAAAACTTTACCTATTAGACCAAGCTACCCTGTTTAATTTCTTTTAAAATTAAAACTATTCTAGTTTTAAACATACATACATTTTAAACATAATGTTTTTTTGCATTGTGGCCCTCGAGTTTTATCCAAATGCCAACAGCAGGCCCCGAATAAAAAAAGGTTGGGCACCACTGACCTGAGACATTAAAAAGTTTTGAAATTCCAATAAGCTAATCTATACCAGGGCGTTTCCTTGAGGCATGTTTTTGAGCGTTATAGATAATGCTCCTTGTAACGTTTTAAAATTAAAACGCAGGGTTAATAATTGTTTCAAAAATAAAACGCGGTATAGACGTTTTCCAGCAATTTAAAGGCAAGCTTTGAAAACGCATGAATTTCAA
The DNA here is from genome assembly GCF_032062135.1 of Pyxicephalus adspersus. NCBI lineage: Eukaryota > Metazoa > Chordata > Amphibia > Anura > Pyxicephalidae > Pyxicephalus > Pyxicephalus adspersus. The sequence continues at coordinate 59,770,007 of NC_092871.1, read as the reverse complement.
TCATGGGCTTTTTAAGCTTCACGTTAAACGCTGGGGAAACAGTCTGTGTAGACCCAGCCTAAGCAACACAAATATTTTGATCTAACAAAATTCCAGTGAACTCCTAACTCTTTTTGCTTCTGCCTGCTACACTGAAATCTCAACCACTGTCAGCCCTGCCTAGTTTTAGTTTTTGGGGCCATTCATAATAAAAATAACACAAGGCTCTAAAGTACTAAGTACACCCTAAACCAAAGACAAGTGGAAGATGATCTATTTACAACCGAACTACACATGGTCAGCTTGGGACCGGTTCAAAGAATCCCCCCAAATCCAGTCGTATATATGCTAAAGAAACATTAGCTAAAGAATTTTCTGGCCTAGTGTGAAAGTTACTGTCCAAACGTACTACCCCTGTTTTGTCCCCCTCCTACCCCCCTCTGAGGGCTATTTCAATATTGTTTAAATATTTGTTTGTTTGTTTAAAAAGTGTTGATGTTAACCAAGGGTCCACATAACATCATGGACTTTAGGATCATTTATCTATGAATTGGATTAACCCTTATACTTTTGACATGCTCGACGACGCGTATGTTTTTTTTTTTTTGCTAGTTCTTACAGGCATCGCGATGTGTCCAAGATTTCAGATACCTCGATTGAAACATGCTTCTACATTATATATTTTTTCTTCAGGTCCTGGTTGTTATATTGTTATATGGTGATTGTCTTGTATGTTCCCTGGTTCTTGTATGTTGTAAAATTTCCTTGAATAAAAAAACTGATTGAAACAAAAACTGAACTACCAGCAAACAGCTGAATACACTGTTGAAGTGTTTGTACCAATTTATGCAAGCCCTCCCCACAAATATTTGTCAGAAACCTCCTAATTTTCCAATAGTTCATGTTGTTCATGTAGTTCATGTTCAGTACATGTTGAAATGCTCATTCCTATGTAAGGTAAATCACATAGCCATAGCTTTCTCACTGAATATAGTGATGTTTAGCTGTATACACATACATATTTCTGACTGTAGAGAAAATAGATTGAAAGCTGTAAAGAGTCAGTGACTGGGGAGATTGGTTATGTAGACTGTATAAATGTAATGTAAAACCATGTGCAGATTTTCAGCATTTTCAAGGTAATAGATGGTTTGGATATTTTTGTCCAATGCATAATTTGTATTTGCTTTCAGTATTGATTAAATTGATTAGTTTTTTTGTCCTAACATTATCATAGTTTGTTGTCTTCTAAATCAAATCTATTCTGTCCTTGTGTTGATCTCATATAAATCACTAATCCATGTTCCCATGTGTACCTTGACAGGTGATCTTGGAGCAAGATGTTGCTCATGACATTGAAATCCTAACAGAGGATGTCTACGATAATGCTAAAACCCCAACTGAAACTGGCTTTGATAACCCGCTGGCTGAGGTGTGCGGCTACCACACACTGCACTACAATTCTCCTAGCAATCCTTTCTAAAACATATTTCTCTCTAACTCTATTATCTAAGTCTCTAAAAACTGAAATCTTCTGTTTGGCTATGGCTTTGTAGAAATTGTTTTGTGTTGTGGGTTCTGCTCTAGGCTAGCTTTATTTATGAAAAAAATCTGCAGAAGTTTGACAGTATGCTCTAAACTTGTTTTATTTGCCATACAGTAAACCTGTATGTACCACAATCTTTTGTAAATAAATCTATGTAAAGCAGTAACCTTAAAGTCCTTGCCAATAATTAAAGCACAAGTATTCTAATAAGTGATTCTTACACTTTAGAGAGTAAATTAAGTTTTGGCCATATGTTTCCATAAACATACCTATGAAGATATTGTCGAGGGGACAAACCAGCCTACTACATTATCTTCCAACATGATTATTTTCTTTTATGGCACCCTAGGATTTTTAAATAATTTAATTTGAACCTTGGTATTTCTTACCTCAGGTTGTGTGTTGAATTGCAGAAAAAATATGAAAGATGTGAGCGCAGTATTTTAAAGTGCAATGTGCCAAGCAGCTGTTTAAAAACTTGTTAGCATTCTCTGAATAAGCAGATACACCAATGCAAAGCAATTTCATGTTTACAACCCATGATGGTGTTTGTTTTGGCATGAAGTGGGTAATGTTTAATTCCTGCTACTTACATTTAGGTCAATAAATATTTGGACAGACAACTTTTTCTAATTTTGGTTCTATACCACAATTAACTTTAAATGGAACAACTCAGATGCAGTTGAATTGCAGACTTTCAGCTTTATTTCAGTGGGTTGAACAAAAACATTGCAAAAAATGTGAGGAACTAAACCCTTTTTTAACACAATCACTTCATTTCAGGGGCTCAAAAGTAATTGGACAAATTAAAAGGTGAACATAAAATGTTCATTTCTAATACTTGGTTGAAAACCTTTTGCTGGCAATGACAGCCTGTAGTCTTGGACACATGGACATCACAAGATGCTGGGTTTCCTCCTTTTTAATGCCTTGCCAGGTCTTTACTGCAGCAGCTTTCAGTTGCTGTTTGTGGGCCTTTCTGTCGAAAGTTTAGTCTTCAGCAAGTGAAATGCATGCTCAATTGGGTTCAGATCAGGTGACTGACTTGGCCATTCAAGAATATTCCACTTTTTTGCTTTAATAAACTCCTGGGTTGCTTTGGCTGTATGTTTTGGGTCATTGTCCATCTGTATTATGAAACGCCTCCCAATCAATTAGACTGCATTTAGCTGGATTTGAGCAGACAGTATGTCTCTGAACACCTCAGAATTCATTCGGCTGCTTCTGTCCTGTGTCACATCATGGATAAACACTAGTGTCCCAGTGCCACTGGCAGCCATGCACGCCCAAGCCATCACACAGCCTCCGCCATGTTTTACAGATGATGTGGTATGCTTTGGATCATGAGCTTTTCAACGCCTTCTCCATTCTTTTTTCTTGCCATCATTCTGGTAAAGGTTGATCTTGGTTTCATCTGTCCAACGAATGTTTTTCAAGAACTATGCTGGCTTTTTTAGATTTTTTTTTTTTTTTTAACAAAGTCCGATCTAGTCTTTCCATTTTTGAGGCTTATGAGTGGCTTGCACCTTGCAGTGCACCCTCTGTATTTACTTTCATGCAGTCTTCTCTTTATGGTAGACTTGGATATCGATACGCCTACTTCCTGGAGAGTGTTGTTCACTTGGTTTGCTGTTGTGAAGGGGTTTCTCTTCAGCAAGGAAATGATTCTGCAATCATCCACCACTGTTGTCTTCCCTGGACGTTTAGTCTTTTGGCGTTGCTGAGTTCACCAGTGCTTTGTTTTTGCTCATGATGTACCAAACTGTACTTTTGTCACTCCTAATATTGTAGCAATTTTTCGGGTGGGTTTTTTTTTTTTTTGCAGCAAAACGATGGCTTATTTCACCTGCATGGAGAGCTCCTTTGACCGCATGTTGTCAATCTTCCATATACAACCCCCCCCAATCAACTCCAGGCCTTTTATCTGCTTAATTGATAATGACATAACGAAGGTATTGCCCATGCCAGCTCATGAAATAGCCTTTGAGTCAACTGTCTAATTACTTTTGAGCTCCTGAAATGAAGTGATTGTGTAAAAAAAGGCTTTAGTTCCTCACATTTTTATGCAATCTTTTTGTTCAACCCACTGACTTCAAGCTGAAAGTCTGCAGTTCAACTGCATCTGCAACTGCATTCACTGAGTTGTTTCATTTAAAATTAATTGTGGTAATGTACAGAACCAAAATTAGAAAAAGTTGTCTAAATATTCATGGACCTTACTGTATATCATATTCTGGCATTGGGAATCCTCCCTGCTTTAGCATGCTGTACTGGCTTATGTTGGCTGTGGGTAGATAATTAGGTGGTACTGTAGTTTCTTTCTTCTAATTCTTTCTTTTTGATCTTTTTCCACACTTCTGGTAATTGCCCCCATTTTCTTGTTCTCCTGTAGAATGACTACGATGACACAAAGGTGACAACAGACGGAAACCAGTAAGTGTAAATTACCTAGTAAATTTCCTAAATAAAAAAAAAGGAAAAACCCTCTTGACTGTTACTGAACATTATGATTCATGTCTTGGCTGTATCATGGCTTTTAAGGAACATTTTGGGTTCTGAACCTTTGTAAAACTAACTTTACTGTTGAAATGCAGGCATGTTACTTATATCCTGCTGTAAGTGGGAGTCAAATTGCAATTGCAGAAGAGCAGCTAGGAAAAGCTGGGAATTGGTTTAAGATGCCCTCACTCGGTCACCCTAAATCATAAGAAGCCAGTTATTAAGTTTCCAAAAGTGGGGTATCCAATTTGGGTGATAGCTTGTTAGCCTATATTCTCAATAGCAGTAAGTACAATTTTCCTTAGGGTAAACTGCAATATTATTGTAAAGGGAAAGGGGGAAGAACTCATGCTTATAATTTGTATAATTTACTAGGTTTGTCTCCTCAACGGATTGTCTGCGTCAGCTTTCTGAACAACTGAATGGGCTAGTGTCACAGGTAGGTTAACCTTTTCCTTGTGTCCAGAAAACATAACGTAATCCATAATATAATGGGAAACATGTGGTACTCACATATTAGAGAAAAGATAATGCGAGATGGTCAAATTTTAATGTAGTACTGCAAAATATGGATTGAGGGGGGGATAGTGTATATACCTACATCTTTTAGCTGTATTTGATTGTCCACTGTTGAAAATATTAATAAATTGAAAGTCCAGACAAATGTTTGTTTTTGTGTGTTTTTATTTTTATTTTTGAAAAGCAAAGGGAAGGATGTTGGATTTTTGCTGTAGCCCAGGGCTCAGTGTAAAACATTTCCACTCATTTACTATCCCATTAACACTGGATTTACCAAATCAGAAAATTTCTGTAACCAAAAAGCTAGATGAAAAGGAGTGTGGTAGAGTGGATCCTGACTAAACCACATGAATACTGGGACCTATATTGATACCAGATACACTTCACACTGTGTCATTGTATGTAAGGTGGGTTCATGGTATCCTGAGCTCAAAGGATACCTTCAGTTGGGAAGATGTTTTGTGGAAAAATGAAATGACTGTCCTGGACATGGCACAGAGAAAGTAACAGCTGCTTTTGTTTTATTAATTTACAAGTGTTACAGGAGGTGTATTTACCCACAGATAGCTATGTAAACGTTGTCATCTGGCCATTAAAAATCCTTTAATCTATATTATTATTTGTGTGTTTGTACACACTCACACTGATCTAAAAATTATCATGGTTTTCATTTCAGAGTAATTCCTATGTGAATGGGGAAAACATCTCTTCCACAAATCCAGAACTAGAGGTAATTTTTTTTCTATTAGCTGTTTATTATTCTTGGTTGTCATAAATTGCCCTTTTCACAACAATTAGTTTTCCATTGTTTTTTTACTAAAGTAATAAAGTGGGGTTGTATGAGGCATACTTGAATTGAATTTTTTTTTCCCTGCTCCTATTCAGTAGTGTAGGACATCTCAGTCATGCAGGAACACGTCTTTGCACCTGCTTCTAAATCAGGAAATCTGGATGCTTTCTGTTACATCTCCACCAATACTTTTGTGCATAACCCTTGCAGGATTTGTAAAATGTGAACCTTTTTATTATATGATTAGACCAAACACATTTATTTTTTAAAGCAAGCTGAAAAAAAAACGTCAGGTATCACAAAATGCCATTAAACCATAATAATAAAGTATAATATGCAATGATTCTCTGCAAAAGTTTGTATACCCCCTAGGTCCTAATTTTTTGTATGGCTTCTTTTATCATTATTTCGTGCGATAAAGCTACCCATTCTATTTGGCGAAAAAAACCCTCAAGGTTCTGTAATTGTTTTTTTTATCTAGGATGAACTTCATGTATAAGATCTCCCCAAAGTGGTCTAATGATATTATGCTACTAAGGGGTTGAGGTTGTTTAGGTACATTGTCATATTAGAATGTCCAAGTGATCATCATGTGCAGCTTATAGGTAGGTCAAAACAAATTTCCTTTCAATATTCTTAAGATGCACTATTAAATTTGCCATCATTTGGACAAAATTTTCTTTGCCGTGTTAGCTCAGGAATTGCAGAGGGCTACCTCCATGCTTCAAAGTCATGATGGTGTACTCCTTTTCATAAGCTTTATTGACTCATATCCAATTATAATGTTTGATGAAATGGTTATGACCGTACAGCAAAAAAATGTTAGTTTCTGCCAGGAAACCCATGAACTCAACTGTATATGAAGATTCAGAGCTGTGTGTTAAAGATAACAAATAGTACACAGTATAAAAACAATAGTTTTTTTTTTCCCCCCATTGATCAATAATATAACTTTTATAGCCGTGGCAAATAGAAGTAAACACTTTTATCCTTTAAAAAGTTTGCATGAATATGTGGACAATCAATCGATTTTTGTTACTTTTTATTGTTTCCCTTTCCTTTTATCAACTTATCCTCTCTCCCTTATATATGCATGCACAGCAGTCTCGTTTCCAGGATTTGTATACTGCCTTGGACTCCAGTAATTTAACAAACAAACAGCTCAGTGAAAAGATAGAGGAATTGGTAAGAGACGAATAATGCTAACACCTAGAGTCCTGTGAGGTGCATTGCCTTCTATACCTCCATGTTTTGGGTTATTTGATTATTTTGACTGCTATTCTGTTTTGTTGACTCGCTTTAGTCATTCCTCTCTTGCATGTGTATGACGTGTTACTTATGTCCTTGTATGTAGACTTACAAGGACATAAGTATCTATGCTTGGAGAGTTAGCTGTTGCATGTCTTCCTGTGACTAACCTTAAGATGTTTTAGCAATGCAGTCAACTAATTTATGTAATATTCTCTGTAGAAAGTTTTGTAGTTCAAATGATACCCTTTACTGGCTATCATAACATATCATGGCTATCAAAAAACAATCTATATAAAGCCTGAAGAAAGGACCTAGGCTGTCCCAAAGTCTTTTATAGAAAAACTATGGCTTAGCAAAAAAAAAATTGGATCAGGCAGGTTTTTTTTTGCAGAAAGAGACAGAAGATGTAAAAAGTCACATTTACCTGCCTGATTGCTTCCTTCTATTTGGAAAGCACTGAGCTGCACATCCTCCTAGTCCAGCCAATGAAGGTAGAGGAAGATCAAAATCAGGAAGGTACAGTCATTATATTACAGAAGGAACATTGCCTGTCCCCTCAATAAAGGTCCCTGTCTGATTGCAGTTTTTTAAACTTTAGCTTAGTTCTGTTTTATGAAATCAAAAGTTTTTCAATAAATAGTTTTACTTGAACTACAAATGATCTCCACTAATCAATAGCTAACACCGTGTAGGACACAACTCATATGTAATAATCACTGTAGTTAACATTGTAATCTTATTATTTATTGGTTTTAAACATCCTGTTTTACAGTTGGTTTATTTTTTTTCAATGTAATGTCATTTTTATCTAAAATCAATTGTATTTTTTGTAAAATCTTAGGACACATTAGTACTATAAGAGTACAGCGTAATGTGGCACTGATGTCCACGTGTATGTTTAGTTTCTCTTTGTTGCCGGATATATATACTGTCCACTCAACACTTACCTATAAATAGTAAATATTACAACCAGCAAGTCTTGCTGTATTGACTTTTGATTAAGTAATAACAATAGAATACCAAATATAGGGAGGAAAGAAAGAGTGAAGGAAAGAAACTGAGGAGAGTAAGGGAAAAGGGGTGGGTGGGGTCTTTAGTCTAACTGGGCAGTGACCCCCTATGCCATAACCATTACAAAGATGGGTGTGCTCAAGGATTGTCTCAGGTCTGACGTTGCTGAGTGAGCTGAAAGCCTCCCATGGAGTATAGATAACTTCAAGCTTGTCAAGTCCGTCATATAGCCTGGCCGTGAGCTTTTCCATGAGCTGTACCTCCCTAATACGATTGAGTAGTGCTGTTTGTGTGGGAGGGTACTCAGATTTCCAATACTTGGAAATAAGGCATCTGGCCTCCGTTAGTATATTGGCCATTAGAAGTTTGTTGGGTTTGGATAGCTTACGGACTGGTAGTCCCAATAAGTGGGTCAGTATGTCTAAGTGGATGGGCAGTTCAAACAGCTCCTTTTGTAATTATTTACTATTCGCCAGTATGAGGCTGTGAGTGGACAAAACCAAAAAATGTGGTGTAGGGTTCCGACTTCGGAGCCACACCTCCAGAGGTTACTTGTCCTAGGAAAAATCCTATTGAGCAGCTCCGGGGTAAAGTACCAGTACATTATTATTTGATATTAATATATAATTAATTATTATTAATAATTAATTTTTATTAAAGTAAATTTTGAAATTAATATTTTCTGGGCTTGTTGCCATGTTATTTTCTATACAGACCTTAGGTAGGAAGGTACCTAAGATCTGTTGTCACTTCTGCATATAGGCATGTGTCATCACTGGGGAGTTTGACTCCTTATGAAGGGCCTGGTAAATTCCTGAGATCAAGCCTTTCTGGGAGAGCCCACCTATGCATCATCTCTCAAAGGAGGTGGGGGGATAGCAGATCCTTTATCAATGTCTGCGTATAGTGCCCAATTTGTAGGTAACTGTGGAATAAGACACCAGGTACCTCAAATTTTTGGACGATCTTCTTGTAAGACAGGAGTTTTTTCGTACAAGGGTGCACTATCTAAACATAATGGAGAAGCAAGCCGTTGTGCTATGGGCGAGCCATGTGGCATGTTGTACTAGGCCTCCTGTGGTTTGTAGGGAACACTATACAGTTTTGGGGAACCTGTGCTTCTTGTATCCTCATATAAAATCTAGCACTGTTGCCTCCAGTCTCTTCAGAGGTACTGTCTGAAGTGTCTTCAGAGGTACTGTCACCGATAATATGGAAGATTAGCTACAGAACATTTGGTAATAGACATTTTAACCAGGGCTATGTGACCAAAAAAAGTGATTGTCAGTGATTTCCACTTCGTGAGGAGGGATGAAACCTCTCACAGTAGTGGAACATGGGTACTTTTACAAAGTGTATGGTAGGTTGGGACTCCCAAATATTTAAGTGAGTCTGACTTCCAGTTATAGGGGTAGTGGTCTTTAAGATGCTTGACTAAAGTATCTGACTTATTCACTGGTAGGGCCTCCGTTTTGGTTGACTTTATTTTATATCCAGAGAGGGTACCATACTCGTACAATATCTTAGTCTTATTAAGGGGGTGGGTGAATGTCAACAGAACGTCATCCACGCATAGTGCTATCGTGAAATATTTGGTTTTGATAGGAAACTCCTGTAATATCAGGGTGTCTGCGGATTGTAGCTGCAAGAGGCTGTATGTATAAAGCAAAGAGCAATAGTGAGGTGACATCCCTGTCTGGTGCCATTTTTATTCCGAAACCGTGGGGAGTTGGTTTGTGGAAATTTAACTTCCACTATGAGGAAGTTAAGAATATAGGGCTAAGATCGCATTCAGGAAGGACCTCCGTATTCCTACCCATTTTAATACCTTCATCATAAATGGCCAGCTGAGGTGGTCAAAGGCCTTTTCAGCGTCAAGACTAAGAATTACCTCACCAGTGTCCATTTTATTAGGAATCTAATGGTTCGTCTGGTATTGTCGCCCACCTGATGGGCTGACATAAATCCAACCTGGTCTTTGGTTATGACAATGGGCAAATATGTCCCTAGGTGGGGAGGAAGAGTGCAGGTAAAAATTTTTAGACCACTGTTGAGAAGGGCTATGGGGCGGTAGCTGGCAGGAATTTGCAGGTCCTTACCAGTCTTGGGGAACGCTGAAATTTATGAGTGAAGCAATGCTTCTTGGAATTGGGGATACCCCCCGAAAGCTAATATATAGAATATTCATGTGTGGAACCAAAATGGGTGCATATGTTTTGTAATAGCTGTATGAGAAACCCTGGGGGCTGGGAGCTTTATGATGGGGAAGGATAGACATAGTTGCCAGTATTTCTTACCCTGTTATCTGCTTATTAAGGGCTTCAACTACGGAGTTCTCCAGGACTGGGAGGGCACAGTTGTGAAGGTAATCACCTATACGGATAGGTATACTAGAGGCAATTCTTGTTTGGATGTTATGTACTGTAGAATATAGGTACGAGTATATATATACAAGAAGTAGTCCCCGAATAATTGTAGCTATAACCTCTGGGTCATATTGAAGCCTCCCGGAACCATCACAAAGTGATATTGGGGTGGTTTTAGATATTTGATCCCTGACTTGGTATGCTAAAAATGTATCTGATTTGTTTCTTTTTATCATAATACTTCTGTCTGAGATACATCAAGGACACCATTCTGTCATGTCTAGGTCCAGTTTCTTAAGTTGGTGAGATGATAAATCGTGGGGGCCCACGTATAATGCTTGCTCAAGCTTGTGTAAGTCAATTAAAAGGAGAGAATGCTGTTTTATTTTACAATTTTTTAGTTTGGAGGATTCCGCTAAAAAAAGCCCCCTAATCACCGCTTTATGAGCTTCCCACAACATTAAGGCCTTTGAGACTGATTGGGTATTTTCGGGATAACTTACAATCAGTGTGTCTTGAAGAGCCAATTTTAGTCGGCGTATTTTTTTTAGTAAGTAGATATTATTACCGCCTGTGACTTTTCCTACTGCATGTGGTCTCACAGTCTGCTTTCAGGGTAATAGGGGCATGGTCAGACCAACTTATCGGACCATTATCTGTATAGGTTAGGGCTTTCAAAATTGGAGTGTTAACAAAGAAATAGTCAATTTGTATATGAGTTTTGTGCACAGGTGTGTAGAAGGTGAATTACCAGTTGGTGGCACGAGTAAGATACCATTCATCAAAAAGTTGATATTTATGCATAAGTTTGCAGAAACCTGCTTACACACGTTATGTGCTCAGCAGGCTGGAGTTTGGGTCTACCATAAGTCTGTCCAGCGATGGGGTATGAGACAGATTGAAGTCACAGGCTATCAGCAGATAGGTAGGACAGAGTCATGTTTCAAAAAAAGGGAGTTGAGAAGAGTAAGGTGCGTATAAGGTACATAGAATCATTTCCCTTGTCCCTTTCCTTCGCTGAAAAATTAGGAAGCAACCATCCGGGTCTATTACTGATGTAGTAAGGGCAAAGGGAGTGTTTGTGCAGATGAGTATGGAGCTGCTTGTTGCTGGCGGATCGGCCAGGGGGCGTTAGGAACTACCGAAGCCGCTGGAGCCGCCTCCTTGCAGTGGCTCCCCTATTTACTGCGGCCGGCGCTAATTCTTCCGGCGGCACAGTAAATAGGGGAGGCTCCCTGAAGGGAAATCCCTCTCCTCCGCAATGCATACGGAGAAGAGGGATTTCACTTCAGCAGGCGTTCGCTGGTGGTGGGCGAGCCATTATGACAGGTCCGGCCTAGTGTGCTCCCGCCCACCCCATAAATGGCCTAGTGCTTTGCCGACCCCTGCTCTAGACATTCCATCCAAACCAACAGGTCTAACCCAGAGGGAAGAAGGGAGGGTAGGCAAGCAAAAAAACATTTTTTTTTAAAAACAGGCACATCTAAACAAGAGAACTTGCATTGGGGCCTCCTCCATGACCATTAACCCTCCAGTGAGTAGAGCCTGGCGGACAGAAAAGTTGTAGGATATAGTAAAATGTCCTAATGGGAACATGATTGGAGCCACTGATCGGTATAATAAAGCATTATACATAAATTTGGCATGGCTGTACCCAGCCTGCTTACCAGGTTGCATTCAAACATACTAAATGGGGAGGTATATTCTGGTACAAAGGTTTTTATTGAAATAATGTATCGAAATACCAAGCAGAACTTGCCAACAGCACAAACAAAACACATAACAAATAGAAAACAGAAATACAAAACCACTGGGATCCACACAGGACATGTTACATGTAAACTTTACAATAAGAAATATTTTAAAAAAAGAAAAACTCAAATGGTTGAGACAAAAATAATAATAATAAAAAAACAATAAATAAAAATAAAGGGGAGAATGGGGGGAAGCAAGAAGTCCTGTTACTTCAAAGGGTAAGTATATTTCAAATAGAATGAAGAGAAAAAGTTCTCAGGGAAGGCAAATATTAATCTAACCAGGGTTGCCAAACAGCTAAAAATTGATGTATGTAATGAGTATCATTAACAATAGCAGTAACTTTTTAATCAACCATTGTACCATGCATACGATTCCTAAATTCTAGAACAGAACAGAAGAGAACAGAAGTTTTCAAAGCAGATGCAATAGTTTGTTTGGTAGCCATAAAAATGTGTGTAATAAGGGTGGTCGACTTCCTATCGACATTAGGGAAAGGAACATGAAACAAAGCATGTAACAGATCTTTACCTAAATTAAAGCATAGAACAGAGGTGTCCCTCTAAAACAATTTGGCAACAAAGATAGAAATGCACGTGCTATCCAGGAAGGAGTTAGATATCGCCTCACAAGAACTTTATAAGAGTTTTCTAGAACAAGTACATTTCTGGAACTTTTGGAAATAGTGTGTAATAAGCTCTAGGTATCTCCCTCAGTGAAAACAAAGGAGAGTTCCTTTTCCCAAGCCGATAGATAAGATAAAGGTTTATTAAACCATGAAGTCACAAAACAATCTTACAAAAAGGATATAGCACCTGTCGTATATGGTTTATCGCTACAGATTTGTTGGAACATACTAATAGTCAAAGGGAACTGAGAATCAGGAAAATCAAGAAAAAAATAGAAATAAAGTGACGTATTTGCAAATAATGAAAAAGTTATTTAATAGGTATTTCGTACTTCTCCTTAAGAAAGAATGTATCCCCAAAGTGGAAAACATAGAACCAACAGTGGTAAGGTTATGTTGGGTCCACCATAAATATTAAGTTTTATTGACAAGACCTGATCGAAAAACGGGATTATTGAATAAGTCCAACAATGCACAATCTACAGTGATATGTTTCGCTCTCTACCTAACTGAATCCTATATCTTTAACATATGTACCATAAACTGACTCACATCTTTAGATCTAGAAGATGGAGGGCCTCAGATCAGATTAGATAAAGATATCAGATGTGCAAAAGTTGCTTCTATAAGCGCCCATAAGGGACAGTATTTGTTATGGATAGCATTAACAGGTGTTATTTGGGAAGCATTATAGTAGGAATACAAATGAGGTACTCCAAGACCACCTGACAGATTAGGCAGAAAAATTTGATTCGAAAAATTCCAGATCCCCAAACAAATCTCAAAACCTTTTTTTGTAAAATCTGACAAACATTATAAGGAAAAAGTATAGGAAGAACCCTCATTGGGTAGAGGATCTTGGGCAAAAAAGTCATTTTAATAGCGTGTATTTGTCCGAACAAGTAAATATGAGGCATTCCAATTCCAAGATTTCAAAAGAGGACAAAGTGACCTAAGCAGAGGAACATAATTAGCCTAAATAAATCCATAGGATTGGCGACAACTTGAATACCAAGAGAGGGCAACATTTTGACCCATTGCATGGATAGTTAGCTCGGAGGATATCCATATCTACAGAAGATAAGGACACATCTAAGGCCAAGGACTTTGCAGGATTAAATCTAAGACCAGAGATGGTCTCATAGTTGGAAGAAATCTGTAATATTGAAGGCAAAGAAACATGGGGGGGGAAGTAATATATACCAAAATATCATCTGCAAATAATGAAATCCTATGGGTATATTGTAAAGTTTGAAACCCTGGAACATCCTCATTCTGTCTAATACATGCTGCAAAAGGCTCCAGTGCCAGAACGAAGAGCAACGGAAATAAAGAGCACCCCTGTCTGGTGCCTCAAGCAATGGTAAATGGTTCAGACGTATAACTACAGTATTTAACTATTGCGGTTGGACAGTGCTAAGTAGCTTCTATCCATGAAATAAATGCTTTGCCCAAATTCCACTCATGAATTTTAGGTACTGCCATGATATCGAATCAAAAGCTTTATTCATATCCAAAGAAAGAAGCATAAGCTTTTGATTGGGTTGTTTAGCTAAATAATTAACAATGTACAATGGATACTATCAGAAGCTTGACACCCAGGTACAAAGCCAACTTGACCCTTATGGATCAAAGAAGGTAAAAACCCATTCAATGTATTAGCCAATACTTTAGTTAGAATTTTAAGATCTATATTGAGCAGCACAATGGGCCTATAATTTGCCCAATTAGGAAGGACCATATCCAGTTTAGGGATCATCACCACCTGTGCCTGTAACATAGCTAATCCAAGAAATCAAGAGGATTTAAACAAATTATAGAGAGTAGTTTACTGTGGAACAATTTAATCAGCCTTTTTTTTTTTTAATAAAAGAGAGCTGTGAACCCATCTGGACCACACCGTTTACCAACTTTAAGTGGTTTAATAGCAGCCAGTACTTCCAAATCAGTTATATCCGCACCTAATAAATCTGCATGTTCAGAAGACAATTTTGGAAGATGCACCTTCCACAATATTACATTATTACGTTGAGATGGGATGCTTCTTAAATGATCCAGAAAAAACAGCTAATTCCGCCTCCAATTTACTAAACTGTTGTGTATGTTCACGCTTTGCATCTGGTTGCATGCCGAATTATTACACGCATAACTGCTTTATAAACATGCCATAGAACCATAGGAGAAGAATCACTGCCAGAATTCAGTCTGAAATATTCAGTAGTTTGTGCAATCAAATCAGATACTATGGGAGAGTATGATAGAGTATGATAGGGTAGGATATGAGTATGATAGAGTATGATAAGAAAGAGTCATTTAAACACCAAGTAGTTGGGAAAGTCATTGGAAAAAAAAGGAGTTACACATGTCAACAGGGTCATGATCAAACCAGGCCATGTTCCAGAATCCATCACTTGTGGAAGAAGAGTTTTAGAAACGAATATGTGGTCTAAACAAGAGTAAGAGGAGTGTGGATAGGAAAAATATGTGTAATCTCTCGCCACAGGATGACAATCCCTCCACACATCTGTCACTCCCAGATCACATACAGTGAGGGAAAGAAGTATTTGATCCCCTGCTGATTTTGTTTGCCCTCTGACAAAGAAATTACCAGCCTTTAATTGTAATGGTAGGTTTATTGTAGGTGTGAGAGACAGAATAACAACAACAAAAGAACCTTCAAAAACCCAGTGCTCAAAAGTCAGAGCTTGATGTGTGTTGTAATGAGTGAAATAAGTATTTGATCCCCTATCAACCAGTCTGGAGACTGGGTAGTCCACTTGAGGACCTTCATGTGCTTCTTCTTGATGCCACTCCTTTGTTGCCTTAGCCGTGTGTTTTGGGTCATTGTCATGCTGGAATACCCATCCACGACCCATTTTTAATGCCCTGGCCGAGGGATGGAGGTGCTCACCCGAGATTTGACGGTATGTGGCCCTGTCCATTGTCCCTTCGATGCAGTGAAGGTGTCCTGTCCCCTTAGCAGAAAAACACCCCCAAAGCATAATGTGTCCACCTTCATTGACGGCGGAGATGGTGTTTTTGGGGTCATAGGCAGCATTCCTCCTCCAAACACGGTGAGTTGAGTTGATGCCAAAGAGCTCATTTTAGCGCTTATCTGACCACAACACTTTCACCCAGTTCTCCTCCAGATAATTCAGATGTTCATTGGCAAACTGCAGACGGGCCTGTACTTGTGCTGTCTTGAGCAGGGGGACATTGCAGGCTCTGCAAGATTTCAGGCCTTCACTGCGGAGTGTGTTACCAATTGTTTTCTTGGTGACTATGGTCCCAGCTGCCCTGAGTTCATTGACAAGTTCCCCCGTGTAGTTCTGGGCTGCTTTGTTACCATTCTCATGATCATTGCAACTCCACAAGGGGAGATCTTGCATGGAGTCCCAGATGATAGATTTTCTGTCGCTGGTGTCTCCGGCCCAGTTGGCATCCACATATCCTGTTAAGGTGCTTTCATCGTTCGCTGGTAACTTTAGCTTGTAGTGCAAAGTCCCTTTAAGGTAGCGAAAAATTCACTTTACAGCATTCCAGTCCATCTGACTTGGCATTGAAACCTTTCTGCATGGGATTCCAATAAATGCTGCAATGTCAAGCCTTGTAGCAGTGGTAAGGTACAGCAATTTCCCTATTGCTTTCCTGTACTGAGTATTAGTTGTAACAGGCTGTCTTGGCTATTCATCTCCTTCAAGTAGTTGGTTTCCATGGGAGACTTTACTGGTTTGGCATTTTCCATTCCCAATGTTTCAGTTATTTCTTGTATTTTATGTCTTTGGTTCAGGAGAAAACTGCCATCTTCCTCTCTCTCAATCTGGATGCCGAGGTAATTCTTTGTCGCCAAGATCTTTGGTCTCAAAGTGCTGATTTAGGGATTTCAGTATTTCTGCTTCATCCCCTTCTTGCTCAAAACAAATCAGTATATCGTCCACATAAATAAGCATCTAGATCCATCTGCTTGCCAATTTCTTTGTGTATAATGCAGGGGTCTGCTTTACTTCTTTGAAAGTCCTGTTGTGTAAGTACTTCATTTATTTTTATATTCCACTCTCTGGCTGCTTGCTTTAGACCATATATACTCCTGTGAAGTTTGCATACTAGGTCTGGCCTTTGTTCATCTTTGAACCTTGGTGGTTGTTCCATGTAGATTTCTTCTGTTAACTTGCCATGTAGAATTGCAGTTTTCACATCAAAATGTTTCACTTGCATTTTCCTTGTGGAGGCTGCTGTCAGCAGAGTCCTTATTGTAGTGTGTTTGACTACAGATGCAAATGTCTCATCATAGTCTTTTTCATATTTTTGAAAATATCCCTCGGTTACGAGTCTTACTTTGTATCACTCAATTGTGCCACCTGCATTGTACTTCACTTTAAGAATCCATTTACAGCCTATGGCTTTCCTTCCAGGTGGTAGTTCTGTAATTGTCCATGTTTCGGTGTCATGCATGGATTTTTATCTCTGCCTCAGCAGCTTTTATCCATTTGCTGGCTTCCCGTTCTGAAAGCTGAGATATGTCTTCCCAAGATGTAAGTTCATTGGCACTGGCAGTGCTTGCCTTGTATGAGAAACCTACAGGTGGTTTACCTTTGTTTTCTCTCATTGATTGTCTCGGTTTTATGTCTGAGTTTGCTTGTCTCTGCTCTTCAGTACTGGTAGAGCTTATGTGTACATAGTCTCACCTTTTCCTTCACTATTTTGAGGTGATACAGATGATCATCCAGCTTGGCACTTGCTATTGTTGGCTTGCCGTCCAGGATAGAATACTGGTCACCTTGGAATTTTACAGTGAGTCCTCTGGCTGTTAGACGCTTCACAGATAAAAGTCCTCCATCTAGGTCAAGAACATAAAGCACATCTTTCACTTGTATAGCTAAATTGTGTCCCACATCATCAGTGCATACAAGGGTCCCGTGCCCATATCCTTCTGCATGTATTTTACGTTCGTCTGCAAGATAAAGTTTCTTTGTTATTAAGATCAAGTTCTGTGATAAAACTTCTATCATTTGTCATGTGACTGGTTGCCCCTGAGTCGATGCACCAGCCTTGACATTTATGGTTGTCTGTCACTTTAAATGTGGCATTCCAGTTTCCTTCCCATGGATCAGAGATTGTGGCTTTGACCTTCTGTTTAGTATATGAGGGATTCTGTCCCATTTGCTCTGCTTTCCATATAGTACAGTCTTTCTTTATGTGTCCCTGTTTGTGGCTGGAAAGCTTCCTTATATTGATCTCTGCGTCAGCCACACTTTCTCCCTTTCGGGGCTCTGTTCTGCCTGGGCCGCGCCGGGTCACTAGGCTTTATCCGGTGACTGGGCCCATAACCTGTTGCAGAGAAGGATTGCTGGGCGCAGTGGAGTCATCCCAGAAAAGCTATTGTGGGTTAACAGAAACTGTCTTTATTGGAACATGCATGCAAAAACGAAAGGTCTCCTTACATGGTGAATGACACAGGATATATAAAACACATCATAGAAAAACAGAAAGAGAAAAAAAAAACACAAGTGAGCATTAGTAACAGTGACATCTAGTGTTATATTTATGAACTGCAGTCAATCCAGCAATAGACTAAGCTGTAAGATGTTGTACCCCCCTCATTTCTGAGGATCCTACTGTGGAAAGACCTCTTGGTGTAGTTAAAACATTAAGGCTTATTATGTGAAACAATAGGTGTATATACTAGGTATCTGAGGCATACCGTGAGTCCACCGTGAATGAGTTCTGGAGAGAAGAGGTCCCCCTCAAAACATCCAGGTGTCGAGGCAGTAATGGTGTAGACCTTTAGGATGATCGCATTGAGGGGATTCACGGTGTTGTTGTCTCTTCTTGGATTTGACCACCTGCCACTCAGAGGCAGTAGTTGTGAAGGTAGGTAGAGGGTCTCAGCCAGAGATTGTAGGTCAAGGGATTTTGTTTGTTGCGAGCTGTCAAACTGAATAGGTTGCCCCAGCGATATGGTTTGAAAGCGCCCTTTACGGTAGTAAGAAGGGGTTGTTGAGCCCGTCTACGTTGCAGGGTGGCCCGAGGAACATCTGGATATAGATGCAGCGTGGCGCTGTCAAAATCTATTGTGTTTATGGCCACTCGCATGACCTCTTCCTTTATCTGGAGATCATGTACTCTGAAAATAACACCTCTGGGTCTAGATGGTGACCTGGGAGGGCTGGGGGCTCTACGAACCCAATCAAGCTTGATTACTTCCGTACTAGGCCAACTCGACTTGTAGGTCCAACGCTTGAATGTCTTCAGGTAGCCCCGGATTCTTATTTTATTTCTGTGCCCTTTGTTATCCACATCCTCAAGGTGAAGCTGCAAATTACGCATAGTTGGCGCTTGTGTGGAGATCTGCTCTTGTAGTTGGGTAACTAAGGTTTTGGTAGATTGCAGGTTGTCATCTACTGTGTCCACTTTATCTGCCAGGTGGCAGAGGTCAGTGTGCAGGGAATGGATCTTAGCCCGACAGGTTTCCTTCACTTTGGTAATTAGAAGGCCGAAATCCTCTTTAGTAGGCATGGCTTGCAAGTATTCTTGCCATGTGAGAGTGTTAGAGAGGTCAGCCTGTAGTGGGGCATCCCTCACATCATGAGGGGTATCTGTGGCAATGGTGAAGGCTGTAGAGGCCCTGGATGTGAAAGAGCAGGCCTTTTGGAGGGAGCCTCCGGGCGTTGGAATGCTGCAGTGCTGCCTGATGGTGTTCAAATTCTTCACTGGTGTCATCCAAGCCATGCCCTCCATGTATGTTGTTTCTCATGTGATCGCCGCCCTATGCTGTTTGCCTTGGTACCTATGGGATCCTTGGTGCACCACGCTGGCATGCAGGCACATATCATGAAGGAAATTGGGGGCGGAACTTTTTTTGCTGGACAGAGAGTCTACCTCTAAATTCTATACCATACTCTCTGGGCAGAGAGAAATATCATTCTGTATGCAAAAACTTTACCGATAAGTTACAATATAATATTGTAAATTACAATATAATAAAGTAAATGGTCTTTACTTAGGAAGTAACCCAACTAGACTAATTACAATTATTAGGTATGTTTCCCTCCGGTATCTGAATGAATCTGCTTCATACAAAGTCTTCAAATGACACATTGCAGTTTGCATTTTAGACTACTGACTGGCTTGTGTGCTGCTTTACATCAAACCTTCTAGACTTTGCTGCATTCTGTGTGCAATGTGTGATTTTTAATTTCCTTTTTTTTTTTTGTATGCTATATAGAAACAACAGAACCAAGAAGTAATGGAGAAGCTGGACAAGGTAAAACTAATTCTAGTAAACGAAAATGTTGTACCTGTTTTATCTTTACATGAATTTGCAAATCTGATTTGTTTCCTCCAGGAACGAAAAGAGTTTGAGCAGAAGTTTTCTAAGGAGCAAAGCGCACTTCGGGAACAGCTGCAGGTTAGAAGCATAACCTGTCCCTAAAAAAAATTACATATCTGCGTACAATTGTATTCTGATCACCATTCCTTTAAAAAAAGTTATACCTGGTAAGTGTTTGTTCACAGGTTCACATCCAGACCATTGGAATTTTGGTATCTGAAAAGTCTGAGTTGCAGACCGCTCTGTCATTTACACAACAGGCAGCACGTCAGAAAGGAGGTATGCAGTTTATTACCTTCATATCCGCACAATAAATGATACCGCTTTTTGGCTAAACTACTACTTAAATTTTTTCAAATAAATATTTGCTAGTTAAAGGTGCAGTTTATAGCTTTCTAAAAAAATTCTAAAACCCTAATTTTCTCAAAACCCCATATATCAAAATGTCTTGATGAGCAGGTCTCAGTCTGCAACAGTGAGCATCTGCATCTGCATCCACCCTAGGTAAAGCCTACTTGTAATGCTGAACCTCTTAAACAAAATAACTTGGATTTAATAAGTTTAAAGGGGTGGGCCAGGGACAGTAAAGCAGGAGAGGAGGAATAAGAAAAATGGAAATAATTTAAAAATGCTGATAGGGTAAAGGATGAATCAAGGCAAAATATAGGCAGACTAAACATCAGATTTATTTATACTGTAAGCCCTGTTTTTCTTTTATAAATTGCCATAAACCTTTATTCTGTCCCTATAGCGGAAGTTGAAGATCTTGTCATGCGGTTACAGTCCACCCGACAGAGAGTAACAGAGTTGGAACGAACACTGTCCTCCTTTTCTGCTCAGCAGAAGCAGCTAGAGAAGGTAATAGTGGAACCAGACGTACTAAAAAAAAAAAAAAAAAAAACATTTGTATGAATCTCATCATACAGAAATTTTGTATTTACTTTATTCTTTTTGGCTTTTTTTTTTTTTATAGCAAAGGGTAATATCCTATAATATTCAACCAGTTCAGTCAATAAATGCTGTTTCGTGAAGACATAGGCTATGAGTTACCGCAAATTTCCTAATCTGTTGGAAGCATTCATTTTATACCCTCTATATCATTTTATCACCAGTAAGTGACCACAGGTGTCATGAATCTTTCCTATTCAAAATACACAGCAGTCTAAATTGTCTGTAGCTTTGTAGAAATAAATTTAAAATTTTAACTTTCAGTGGACCTTACTTTTCTTAAACTCTTTCTGCACCTATCTATACATATTCTCCAGCACAATTCCCCATGCTGGGCATATGTTCCCTGATGCACTCCGCAGCCAGTCCCTTTTAATCCTGGCTGTAATGAAACACAATCAGTGTGGCTTTCCTTCATGTGATAAGCAAGCTGGATACTTCAGTAAGAAAATAAAAATAATAATTTGCTTAACCTGGTTCTGCCTGTTAATGCTTCCACAATGCACAGGTTATGTCACTTTCCCAGTAATGCTGGGTTGCCAGAATCTCACAAGAATGCACTCCTGCAATGAACTGGAGCACATTCCTGTCTCATTTCAAATGGCCAGCTTTCCTGGAAGGCACAGTGACATTACCTCTGTCTCTTGTAAATGTCAGAAGCTGGAGTCAAGTTAAGTATTTTTATCCTTATCATTTTTTTTTATTTTGCAACAGCATTTACACCTGTTTTGGGCTGTATACCAGAAATAAACCATATATACTCACCTGTTCCTATTCCGTCGCAGGCTCTACCAATTTCTACTTTCTTTTTTCATAGGTTGAAAAAGACAAGTCCAAGTTTACCTTACCTTATCGGATAAATACCCTATAGACATAGTTAATCCAGAGGAAGGCAAAAAAAAATAAAACCTTAGAAACCCAGGATCAATTTTCTTCAACAGAGGAAAAAAAAAATCCTTCTAGATCCTTCCAGGGTCATTATTATGTATCAATCTCTGGAGTATATTCCTCTTTTAATACAAGAAAACACTTTGCTAGCTTTAGATAATGTAGTGTCAGGATTGGGATCTGAACCCAGGGCTACTTCTGTGTCTGGGAGTAGCTCTACCCATTATCCTATCTGAAGTGCTGGACAGCTCCCTGCCTGTTTTCACAGTCAAGCTTACCTGATCACCTGTATTGTCATGAACTCTAAACTTCTTGCTCCTCCCCCTTACTTCCTATTTAAGCCTTGCCATGAATTACCTGTTTGCCTGGTTATTGTGCTCTTGCCAGTGTCTTGCCTTACTACTGCTACTACTACTGCATCGCCTTATCTGCTACTTGCCTGTGTATCGACCTTTGGCTATGGTGTTACTGTACTCTTATTGCTTGCTCCTGTTAACCTGATTTACCCAGATACCGACTTTTTTTTTTTTTTTTTACTCTGTGGACCTCCTAATTGCTACAGCTATTGGACTCCGAGCTTGTTCCAGGATCGTGACATGCAGCTTGGCACTGCATGCTATTATTAGGTCTCTGATCTACCAGAACCCCCAGACCCTTTTCTATTTCTGATTCCCCCAAATGTATTCTTCCTAGACAGTATAAAGCATGCTTGTTGTTAGCCCCCTAGTGTATAACTTTACATTTTTCAGTAATAAATGTAATTTACCACTTGGCTGTCCAATCAAACAGTACATCCAGGTTTGCTTGTAGATTAAAGACATCTTGTATAGACTTAGTTCCATTACGTAGTTTTGTGTCATCTGCAAACACAGAAATGGTACTTTTAATCCCAAACTGTATATAATTTAAAAAGATGTTAAACAGTAAAGGTCCCAACACTGAACCCTGGGGTACACTACTAATAACCTTAGACCAGGCATGTCCAAAGTCAGGACCGGGGGCTAATTGTGGGCTGTGTTCAGATTTCTACTGGCCCATCTCACGCATGCGCAGTGAGATGGGCAAGTTTTTTCCCAACTATGTTACCCGATCTTGCGCCTGCACAGTGCGAGATTGTGTGACACAGGAGGAAGAAGATAGGAGAAGATGGCGGCGCCTGTGCTGTGCCGGGCCGAAGACTGATACAGGGACGACGCGGGGCCCAATAAAAGAAACCCGACGGAATGACTGTTCTGCTGGATTGAAGGTAAGTGTGAGTTCTATCATCTCTTTTTCTGGAATTAAATAGGTGTGGCTCTCAGCTGACATAGTATGACCCTTTGAGGAATAATTTGCCTCATTTTGGCCCACTTATCCATTTGAGTTTTGCTTACCTAAATTAGACTTTGATTGTAACATTTTTGATTCAAAGCATTCCAAGCAGGCTACGGATGCTATGCATGTTGTGTGATTTTCCGGAGTACTTAGATATGCTTCACAGTTTACACTTGAGATACTACTCAAAATTTTAGCCTCTACTTTGTTGTTTCAAGATGATCATTTGGACAATTTAGGTAATCTTAAGCATTTGTCTCCGATTTTTAGCTTAATAAAGAACTGGAGAAAGACCGTGACAACTTGCGACTTGAATCTTTGAAGACCAGGTAAGTCCTTTCTTGCGTTTTGTCCTGGACTCTAAAGAGGTTAACTGATGTCAGCCTTGTCGCCATTATCTTTACCTTCTCCCACAGTAAAAGCAGTGACGAGCTAAAGCAGCAAAATTCTGAGTTGTCAGAGAAACTGAATGCACTACTTTCCGAGAATGGCGTCATGAAGCTTGAACTGGAGGACCTGCACAAGAAGCTTGAAATGGCTGAACTTATGATTCAGCAGGTAAGCAAAATATTTCTGCTGGGGAAAAAATAGTATTGATGCCTGGAAGATGATTGCAGATTTTAAATCATAGTTTGAAAATGTGATTTTTTTAGTACAGACATTTTTTAGTCCTTCAGTTTCTATTGCTAAAAAGAACTAAGTAAGCCAGTGTCCCTGTTTATTACATTAGAATAAAAGTCTATACCACTGTTCTTTGTTACATAGGTTCTATCATTTTTTTCTATGGTGATTTGGCATCAGGCTTCTTTTATAATGTAGATTGTTCTTAACATTTTTTTCCCAAGTTACAGTTTTTTTCTCTGTGACTTCTCTAATGACCAATATTTTTATATCAGTTTCTGTCTTGATTTTTTTTTCTAAAGTTTTCTAATCAGGCCCAGTCACAGGATGCAAATCAGCAGCTTCTGATGGTACTGCAAGAGAGAGACCAATTGGGTACCCAGCTTGCACAGGTAAAATATTTGTGAATATGATCTCTGTGACTGTACGCAGAGTTTCTGGACACACATATCATCATTCTAATCCATTCTTCCTGTTGAGATGACTTTGTTCATATAACCAGTTTCTTTTGTTGCTTGTGCCAGTATTTTAGAAATGGCAAAAAAAATTAGCTGCATGAATAATTACATATGTAGATGTCATTTAGCATCCTAGGCAAGATTAAAATCTGTTAAGAGATTCCTTTTACTCTGGTTCTTAAAGTCAATCTATTTGTTTTTTTTATAGCTGTATGTGTATCTATTTACATACAATGGATGCATTTTCTGCCCTTTACAAAGAAAATTCTGTGCCAAGCACTTTGCAGTGCTGCTTACTAGACCAAAAACCTAAATATATGATCAAATGTTCTGTGCTGAATTGGAAGACCGCATGAAGTCTAAACCTTTCATTCAACACAGAAATTCCTCAGAATTTGGAATTTGGTCATAAGGCCAACAATGAAGAAAGTCAAAACAAGTGTAGTATTTTCCCCAGGAAAGGTGTATTTCAGTCTGTCTTTTACTTTTCATTCTTAGATGTCAGATACTCTACAACAACTGAGTGAAGAAAGAGACCAGTACATGGAGAAGCTAAAGAAAGAGGGTGCCATGTGGCAAGAAAGAGTCCATCAGCTGTCTGAACAAGTCAGTATTACTTGGATTTAAATTTCTTTATTTTTTTGTGAACCTCACACCAACCTGGCAACTGCTAGGCACCTAGGATTGGTAACAGGCAGTAAGTGCTGGGCTCTTTTAGAGCTAGAAGTTTTTTAAGCAGCAGTGGTTCCTGGCATGAGTAATGGACAAATGTAACCTTACTGCCGGTGTGAATTCAGCCTAACTTCAGATGTGCTCCTGAGGCCATTTTAAGTTAAAGTGAACGTTTGTGAAAAAAAAATTTTTTCACTTAATCCTTTTACAAAATAACCCAGCAGGCCCATGCTGGCTCAGCTTCCTCCTTTTCTCCAGTGCTCACTTGTACGTCCAGTGCTGCCTTGCACTGCACTTGCATGGGATTAAACACTTTTTTTTACATTATAAGAAAGCCTCCGAAGGTGCGTGCACACAAGGAGCAGTGTAGAGCCTGTTGGGATATGTGACACAAATATCCCAGGAGGCTGCAGATTTCCCCTTTGGTCTTTACCGAAATGGAAGTAAAGACTGAAGGGGAGAGGTCCTCTACACAACAAGTGTAAAAACAAAAAAAAATTATTATATAACAGAGAAAGTCACTCTTTAATATAATGTTAAAAATGTGGTGATGCTTTATTAGCATCATGCATATGATATCAGATAGGGACAAGACAGACATTGACCCCCTCTCATCACTGCCCATATTCTATATAAAAACACTGTCTGTGAAGTTTATCTGCAGTGTGTAATGTAATCAGCAGTGCAGTGTGATAGCTATGTGAATGTAAAAACTGCTTGTCGTATTCTGAAGCCTAACAACTCGTTGTGTTCATACCTTCATATCTCCTAAACCGTTGGTTGTAATAACTTGACATTATTATGGTACACGTGGAGGCATAGGAAACTGAAACTGTAGGTGCAAGTGGGGGACACTTGTGGCTAAACCTTTTTAAAATGTATTTAGTATGGCATTATGAGAACATAAATCTCTACCTAGCAAAATGTGCTGCCTGCTCTGTTACACATATCTGTCTGCATCTCCACCTCAAACCCCAATTTCTCTAGTATAAGGAGGTACAGGGAAACAAAAATATAGTTCGAAGTGGGAGACATGTGTGGCTATCACCTTTCATCACAATGGCATCATTACAACATAAAAAAAAAACAAAAAAAAACTATTATGTCACCAGTGTCGATTTATGCAAGTTACCGTCCTGAGACCCGGTCTGTATGGATGGATACCTTCTTGCTTAGTACACAATGCAGTGATCTCCCCAGAATTTTTTTTCAGCCGGTTGGTAAGAAAAGTGAGTGGGGGCAAGACACAGCAAATTTGGCGCTCCTAGTTATTTATGCCATAGGTATCCAGTAACCCCTGCTATGGTGTCAGTGTTCTACCTGCCCCCTATACTTTGTTCCAACTTTCTAATGCCTGGCTTGTTAAAATGTACAATGCCTGGCTTGTGTAAAATGTATTTTTTTCCATTTTTTTGTATTATACCCCAACAGTTCAGTGTGTATTTTAATCCAACTCCCTCGAGTTCCATGTTTTAATAGTGTAATACCTTGTAGTAGTGTAATATTGTGATCAATGTGGCTTAACAAATTAGGCTTAGTTCACATTGGCAGTAAAAATGCCCCTCCTGAGTGACTACTACTTGGCACTTGGGATTGGTAACCGGTGATAACTGCTGGGCACCTGGGATTGGTAACAGGCAGTAAGTGCTGGGCCTTTTTAGGCATAGCAGTTTTTCAAGCAGCATTGGTTCCTGGGGAGAGGAATGTGAGGGGTAAACGCAGCAAATGCAACCTTACTGCCAATGTGAATTCAGCCTGACTTAGATGTCACCTCCTAGCGCTATACCTAGGTAACACAAAGAGCATCATGCATGTGATTGCAGATGGGGGTAGGACAGACAAGGGACAGGGTAGGACAAAAACTTCCTGTGAAATTTATCCACCCGCAGGATGATCGCTGTGTGTGTAAAGTCTGCTTGTCATGTTCTGCAGCCTAACAACTCATTGTGTTTAAATTGTTGGTTGTAATTACCTAAAAGTTTTAGGGTACACAGGGGACTCTCATAGCTACTGATAACCAACATTTCTTTTTTTAATTTCAAGAATTTCAAAATATGGGGATCATGAGTTTAAAAACTTGTGGAAATTGGAAGATTTGGGTTGCTGTTTTGTAAGAAAGTGTACCTAGGAGCCCAAAATGGAAAATGCTAATTAAAGACCCCCAGGGCCATTTACATAGCAAGAAGCATTGGGATAGAGGCCTCTAAATATTTTACGTGCCTTTCACCAAGATATATTTGTAATACTATATTTGTAATACTATGCTGCCCTTTCTGCTTCTGTTCTTTGAATCCCAATTTATTTGGAATGGGGAGGTGCAGGAAACTGAAAATGTAGGTGCAAGTGGGGAACAGATGTATAAACCCCTAAAATTTCATTAGCATGGCATCATTAGAACATAAAAACCTCAGCCCATCAAACTGTCCGCTTCCCTACCTTGAACCCCAATTTCTCTGGAACAGAGAGGTGCAGGTAAACAGAATTAAAGGGGCAAGTGGGGGACGGACACTTTTGGCTAATACCCTGCAAACGTTATTCTCCATGGCATCAATACATAAAGTCTGCCCATCAAAACATGCTGCCCTGGTACCCATGACATACCCTACCAGTACCTAAACCCCAATTTCATTTTGATGGGCAGAGTTCTTTTTTGTTCCAAAGATGCCATTGTGATAAAACTTTAGGAGGTGTTATCCACAGATGTTCCCCACACATTTTAAGTTTTCTATACCTCCCCATTCCAGAGAAATTGGGTTTCCAGTGTTAGAATTGGTCAGTAATTTGTAACAGGGCAGTGCGTTTGCAAAAGTAATGAAATTTTAGTGTGGGGGGTTATCGAAAATTGTCTACCATTTGTCTATCTATTGTACACCCCACCATTCTAGGGAAATTGGAGTTCAAAGACGAGAAGCAGATGGAGTAACAGTATGACAGCTGTAGATTTGTGAGAGATAAGTATAAACTTAGGGGCCCTTCCCCAATGCTCCTTTCTATGTAATTGGCCCAGGGGGTCCCCAAATTGCATGTTTGATTTAGGACACCCATAGCTGTGCTGTGCTTCGCTCTACTCACTCCGCCGGGTGGAATAGTCACAGCAGGTGGGCAGCCTGCCCCCCAAAAACGAGCTGGGGAGAACTATGCGATGACAGGTAGTTTTACTCACCAAGAAAAACCGCTGTATATTCCATTAGTATCTTTAATCCAATTTTAGAATGTACAGGATACAACAGAGTTCTGGAGGTAAAAACTGGTAATTCTACACACACAAAGTAGGCTGTCATAAGTAGGCTGCTCTTCCTTGTTACACATGACTGTATGCTTCCAGTACCTCAACCCCATTAAATTTTAGTGGGCAGAGTTTATGTTCAAATGATGCCATAGTGATGACGTTTTAGAGGATGTTAACCACAGATGTTCCCCACTTGCACCTATATTTTCAGTTTTGTACTCCCCACCTGAGAGAAATTGGTGTACAAAGAAGAGAAGCAGACAGTAGTCTTATGGGTATAGACTTGTGACAGGTAGGTATATATTTAGGGGCCCCACCCCAATGACCCCAATGCTGTTAGTGGCATCGGGGTTCCTAAATTGCATTTTTTATGTTATGCTTTCATAACTGTTTACATTTGTGACCCCTTATCTTAAAATTCTTTAAAGCTGAAATTATTGTAACTAGTATCTGTGAGGGTCCCCTGTGCACCCTGAAAATTACAAGTCATTGTGATATACAGTTTAGGAGATATGGAGGTTTGTACACAGAGAGCTGTGAGGATGCAGAACGACATGCAGACTTCACAGACAGCTCTAGCAGTGAATACATTTCAAAAGCAGCTTTTTTTTCTTTTTTTTTTTTTCTTTTTTTTAAATAGAAATCCCAGGCTCCTGCTATGAGATGGGGGGGCAGGGCTGCCTGTTTCTCATTTACATGAAGGCTGAACTGTGTGCTCACCTCTCATCGCAGCAGCAATCCTCTGAATGGATGACCGCTGAGCACAGAGCAGCCTCACTGAGATCCGTGCAGAGGATGAGAGCTGCCGAGGAGAGGTGGGCGGGGTAGGCACAGCAGCCGGGCGGAGCAACCTTCTAAAACCCTCTGGGGAGAACTGTGAGGTGCCACCAAGACAACTTATATTTCTGTTTTGCTCTGTATTCATTTTAAAATACTGTTTTTGTTGCTGTTAGACTCTTTCCTGCAAACAAATTAGGGTAAATCTCTGAAATGCAAACATCGAGAGCAGTATAAATTTGAAAGAAGTGCATTTACACACTAAACAAAATATAGTTTTGTGCATCAGGTTTTTTACCTCTAATGCTTCCACATACCATATGTACATACTGGATAGAAAGTAACTTGAATAATTGGTTCGCCTTGCAAAATGTGCTTTCCCAATCCCAACAGGGGCTTTGTCAGTGGGCTTCTGCTTTCTTTTTTAAAAAAAAAAAAAGACTATGAGACTATGGGGGTGACTAAAACCTGCTTGAGTCAAGTGAGAGGGAGATCAACTGCAGGTCAAATGCACTGTCAATTAATTCTAAATTTAAAGGTGACTCAAAATTAAAAAAAAATTAAAATATTACTGCTTTTTTTCTAGATACAAACCCTCAACCAAGATAAAGAGAGTGCTCGTATCCAAGTTGAACAATTAGAGACCAGAGTGACAGAACTACTACTTGCATCAGGTACAGGGTGATGAGAAGACTTGTCCCCGATACAGAGTAATTTTATATTATTATCTTTCTATCTACTCTACAATTAATCGCTCTACTACTTTACAGCAGTCGAACCAGCTGACACAGAGCCCCCTGCAACGCAAGGCCCATCTGAGGCAGAGCAGGTGCTTCAGAAAGAGGTGGAAAAGCTACAGCAAGAATTTCAAGACCTGCAATCCCGGTACCAAGCTCTGGTGCAAGACAACAGTCAACTGAGCTGCCTAAACCAAGAGCAAGAAGAGCGTCTGCTTGAGCTTGAGAAAACAATAGAACGGCAGAGTGAGGAAAATGTGGATAAACAGCAGATCCTGGAAAACATGCAGAGTGACAAAGCCACCATCAGCCGGGCTCTGACCCAAAACAGGCAGCTAAAGGAACATCTGGCTGAGCTACAAAATGGATTTGTCAAACTGGTAAGATTCTTGCATGTATGAGACATGAGCTTTTTATTTGATGTAATCAAATTAATTGTCTTTTTGTGGTTATTTTGTTTGCCTCAGAGTAGTAGGGGTATTGACCTTATATTTTCACAGGCTTACTGTCAAATCCTTTATAGGAATATCTGAACTCCAACTACCGTCTGCTTATGTATCATGCTTATGTGTTTTAACATGGCATTTATCGGTCACAGGACAGATAGATGGTAGTGTTCTGAGCTATTGAAAGGAACATAAAAAGGCATAGTGACTTTTACAAACCTATTTTATGCTCAAATGAATTCATCTCTGTAGATTGTTTGTTTTATGTGTGTTATAAACCAATGCAAGTAAAGTGGAGTCATTTCAAGCAATTAGAGAAGAGCAGGCTTGTCTTGCATAAAATGTGGAAGATGTGTTCTGGTGACCACATAGGAGTTGAGTACAATCCTTCAAATAGTGACACAGACTGTTTAATACTACATTTATATTACAGTTATATTCAGCATACCTCCTTTCCTTGTAACCCCACAGGAAGAAATAGTATGTCCTGCCTTCTGTCATAAACCTTTTTATTAATATATTATATATTTAATGGAAGCCATCAAAGCATCGTAGACATTGCTGTCTGTTCCACAGCTCTGAAGACAACTATCTTCCTGAATGATTTAGTATAAGGCAAGATAATCATCTGAGGCAATGATAAATCCATACATTAGGTAGAACAGGTGACCTAAGTCATACCACTTTTCCATCCAAGAACCAGCATTAGGAGAGTCTTTTTTATAATAGGGCACAAAATCTGTACTTTCCGATTTTTGCCTGTTTTTTTGCTTAACTGTCAGACTAAAATATGTATATAAAGTGGCCCAAAAAGTAAACATACACTACCTATACAGTTAGTGTAACAATTGTGGACATCAATGATCTTGCTGAAATTAGAGTTGTTTGGATGCTAATGTTACAGTTTACACCTAATCAGTCAAACATGACTTACAGCTATAGTTTGATGGCTTTGTAAAACTTGTAATAAAACTTCTGTGCAGAATTTTTCATGTTGAAGTGAAATAAGCTACATACCGTATTTTTCGCCGTATAAGACGCTCCGGAATATAAGACGCATCCAATTTTAAAGAAGGAAAATCTAGAAAAAAAAGATTCTGAAAGATTATTACCCTTCTGATCACTCATGTGCCATTCATACTGGTATTCCCCTTCTGATCACTCATGTGCCATTCAAATTCCCTTTCTGATCACTCATGTGCCATTCAAATTCCCTTTCTGATCACTCTGTGCCTTTCAAATTCCCTTTCTGATCACTCTGTGCCTTTCAAATTCCCTTTCTGATCACTCTGTGTCATTCAAATTCCCCTTCTGATCACTCCGTGCTTTTTTTCCACTGTACGGCAGTTAGGACAGGGAACAGCAGGGGGCGCTGTGCCGGCTTCTTTCACTGCAGCCAGGAGAGGAGACACACGCAGGATCGGGTATCGGGCGAGTATCTTATTTTAATTATTTTATAACACATTTGTCGTATAGGACGCACCAACTTTCCCCCCCCCAGTTTTGGGGAAGAAAAAGTGCGTCTTATACGGCAAAAAATACGGTATTTATTGAAGTGTATATACATTTTTTTCAGCACCTCTGTAATTGTTCATGACTTGCTAACTTGAATCTAAAAAAGGACAAGTAAGCCTTCAGTGGTCTGTGCAGTTTCACTCACTATGAAGCATTTTTCCCAGTGTTCCCCTTTCCTGATTACCTGCTTAGATATCACAATATTGCGCTGTGGTAATGCACAATACATGGGTTAATACACTTTGTTGCGCCTTTTGACTTAATGCACAGTAATGTAATTTTTAGGTCCGTTAATGGAGTGTGTTTAGCCCATAGGCTTCCTTAATGGTATACATGTTACCAAATGACTTAAAACCTACTATAAAGACCACAACCAATCTGACCAATGTAAATGGACCCTTATTAATAGAAAGCTGACAGTCTGTCCACTGACAGCTGAGAAAGCAGGGATTTACTACAGGCTAAAAAGTTATTTTTCCACAAATTTAAAGGTTGAATTTCTTTGGTTACACTGTGTTAATGAATTTCTCCGATTTTTAATTGGTTTTAATGAGACTGCCTAAGAAGTCAGTAATGAAGTTCCCAATGAACATGAGAATAGCATTTGTCGAAGTTTGTCCATGGTATCAGACCCAAAACAAAGCTAAGTTAAATCAGAAGGGCACAAAACAGAATCATAACAGCATATTAGACAATATGCTTGCATTAAAAATAGAATTTTAAATTTCTTCATCTTTTATTTTTTGGTATAAGTCTGTACCTTGCCCAGTTGTGACAACTATGGCATTCTGTGAAGGATAATTTCTAAATAATCAGCTTCCTCTGAAAGTGTGAGACTCCTTTGCCATCTTGTTAGCTTTAATATCTGGCAATAACTTCAAGTGGATTTTATATTCTTGCATTTTATTTTATTTTTCCATTCCTTTTTACATAGACAAATGAAAACCTGGAACTTACAAATGGGCTGCAGAGTGAGCAGCATGTGAAGAAAGAATTGGCAAAAAAGCTGGGACAATTACAGGAAAGCCTGGGTGATTTTAAAGAGCGGGTGAGATCATTTCTATAAAGGTACTATAAATTGATCCGCCTGGACAGCATTAGGATTCACATTGTCATTTTTTTTAAATATTTTAGCTTGCCACAAAGGATCAAGAAGTCCAGCTACTGACCACACAAAATGATAAGCTCTCTGCCCACCTTCAGAAATATGTAGGAGCCTACCAACAAGTATCCATAGAGAAGGAAGAAATCCAAAGACAGTATCTGTTGCAGGCTCAGCTCATGGACAGGTTGCAACACGATGAGGTGCAGGGCAAAGTGAATGCAGAAATGCATCTCAAGGAGTTACAGCAGAGCAAAGTGAGCCCTGATTTGTGGGAGATATATAACACTTTCTCACCCTGATTAGCAGGTTGATGCATTTTCAGCAGGCATGTTTAATCTTAACCTGGCAGCTAAATGTGGTGAAGGGATAACAAATGTAAGAGAAGTGACGTCTTGCATTGTGTTTCAGGAAAGTCTGGAACTTCTCACCAAAGAAAACCAGGTACTTCGAGCTCAGGTGCTTCAGATCCGCAGTGATCCAGACAGTGGAGCTCTGAGTAGGATGGAAGGTTGGTGAAATTCAGCTTCAGATACCCCAGCATCTGACTGTCTAATTTTGTTACATCCTGATGTATTTTAAGATGCTGTGTTCCCTATTAAGAAAAGAGGATGATCGAAAGGGTTCTAGCCCTTCCACACTGTCCAAAAACAATTGGCAGCTGGACATGTGATTGAACTACCTAGATGGGTTTTGTGTATTAATAATGTTTTTGTTTTTGTGTATAAAACAAATTAAAAAAAAAAACAAAACATCCTTTTCTGCCACAGGAGATGGTGTGGAGAGCAAAACATATGAAGACAAAATTCCCAAGACATTACTGGTGGTTCCTGAAGATTTTGAAACTCGAGAAGAAATGGTGAGCTATGTTTTTTTTTTGTTTTTGTTTTTTTGTGAATATAGTATGCATCTGTTCTGTCATCCCCTACTACATCTAAGTATTTTTACAGTAGGTGATTTAAGTTGTGGCTGGGTCCTGGGATGTCTGAAGCAAACTGGAAGGACACACCCTGATTGTAAACTGCATTCTAATTCTATGTACGTGATGGAGATGATGTGCACTGTAGCACAGCCAAGAACTAATTAACCGAGCACTTGTGACCTAAAGAGACACTGTTATCTGCAGTATAGGGCAGAAATTTAATCTGACTTCCTGTTGTGCCATTATGACAGGATGTAGTGACAGATCTTACTCAGTAGGACTTAGATGACAAAAAAAAGCAGGATTTACCCGTTCAGTACTCTGGTGTATATCATTTAAATGCTGTATCCTGTGAATTTAATATAGTCTACTTTAAATTTTCTTTAAGATATTTTTGAACCTATTTTCTTATGTCTATATGATACACTGGGCCCTTTCCTAAAGACTAAGCTGATTTCAGTAGATGGTCAACAGGCTGGCTAGTGTACTGTACTTTGGCACAGTGAGACTAACTAGGGAGATTGCACAGAAAGAGTGTTCATTTTGTATATGTCAGACGCTTCCAGAAGGCAAGCAAGTCAACCATAGCAGCCACTCCTTTTTTATGCTGTCTTTATGCTTTATGATAAAAATTGTCTAATGTGTTGCCAATGTATAAATGATTTATGTCCACAGATAACATTCCTTTCCTCTGCTATCTCCAAGTTACATGGAGAGCGCGATGAGGTAGAGCGGCAACTCATGGAGCAGAAGAGAACCTGTAAACAGCTCCTGCAGGAGATATTTGAACTCCCACAGCAACAGGAGCTGGCTCCTTCCGTCCATCAGTCTGCAGGTTGAATGGAAATGTGTTTATATCCTACAAATTGAGTTTTCTCTGTCACTTTATTGGTTTGCTGTTATGGCTGTTACATGGTATTGTATGAGTGTTATTGGTACGTGAGGGGCTATGTATATTGATATTTGCTTGGGCAAGGCAGACCTGTAGAGAGATTAGCTCCACCCTATAGGGGAAAAGCTGCTAACCTAAAGAAGGCTTAAACTGTGGAAGTTGTGCCAAAATATGAACCATTAATAATGCATGTGGTCACTACGCAGCTGTCAACAATAATGACTTATAGTGCTTTGTTCTACACCGTGTCTTGTGTAGTCCTCTTGGTGGAGAAAATCTCCTTTCAGACATCATAAGACTAGCAGTCAGAGGCAGCAGTGATATTCCACTGCTGAAATAAAGCTATGGGGCTAAGCAGTGGAAGCATATAGGGTTTTTTTTCCAGGAGGAATTTAAAACAAATGGTTAACCTTTCACTGCTTAGGCATAGGTACCATTTATAATGTTCCATATAGGAGTGGCAAGTGTGCAATTTTTGAATACAGGTTTACTTCAAAAGTCCATAATTCTTGAACCTATACCACCCAAACAGGACACTGAAGCCTTAGACTGCTGACTCACATCACATCTCAAGTCACACAAATAGGGTGTAAGACTGTAAACGGACCTCTTCTTCTAAGAGGGTCCCTGGCCGTTATCTTTTTGGTAAAAAAAGTGCCTGAGACAAGAATACAGATAAGAAATTCTAACTTTTCAGACTTCACTACCTGCAGTCTTGTTTCAGTTCAGTGACTTGTATTCAGTGATAGAGTGACAGGAGGACAGCAAGGCATCCTCCTGCTCCTCCTCTGTTGCACCACGCTATGGATCAACTTCAGCAATCTGTACTCTGCCCACACTAGAGAAAAGTTTTATGTTTCTAGAGTGTGATATGCTGCGTATTTCACATCTAACATAGGTTATACAACTCAAGAAATTGTAATTATAAAACACCATGTTATTTTCAGCTGCAGATTGGATGTCATTTTGTGTTCGGTAATGTTCTGTGTGTGGGTGGAAAATGTTTTTTTTTTAAGGCTTTTGTTGTAAATTGTGTGATGTAAATTACACAATTGTGTGATGTATTGTGTGATGTAAGTTAACCAGTAGTGAGTGTAAATGTTTTCTGTGCTTGTTCACAGAGCTCAGTGTCCCTCGGGAGGTGTATGATGCTTTACAGAGTGCTATGGAGAAGTTACAGGTAGGTGGTCCTATGATTCCATGTCCGCTTGCTGTGGCCAGCAGTGTAGCCTTGTAGCATTGGGGTCCTGTTCTGAACAAGAGTCCCTGTCATTGTCTAAAACCAACTATAGGATATAACAACTATATATAGCAATGAATATATATATACAGTAGACTCCCGACTATCTGGCTCGCGACTATCCAGCCTCAGTACTATCTGGCCTAGTTAAAAATAAATAAATACTTCTCTGTAATAAAATGAGGAATATTTTATTTTGCCAAGGCGTTGCAAGCGGGCCTCTGCTACAATCCTAAGTTCCATGTGCACAACACAAGTTGAGACATGCAAAACGCGCTTTCCCCTGCCTGCTACCTGCTCTTCACTTCCTCAGTTGTGTATTGGATGTCAACAACTGCAGAATACGGAGTACTGTCCTGCACTAAGATGTCAGAAAATATGAATAGGAGCGAATTTTGGTATAAAAAGGTTTTTATTAGTATTGTTGGGGCAGGAAGTGAGTGTTTTTAGAACTCTGGCCTGTTTGGCTTTTTTGTTATCCGGCCTGCCTTTCCGCCACATTAGGCCAGATAGTCGAGACCGTACTGTAATATAACATTTTTCCTAATGTATGAAAAATATTGCAATATATAGCAATACAAAAAGAGCAGGCTTACCTGGATGCTGACCTTTTCTCCTTAAAGGAACAGCAACACACCAATAACCTCATAAGGCAGCCAAAGACTTCCAGCATGTCTCTCCACTAAATCTGCCAAACTTAATCCTTCTTTGTGCTCTATCCTAACAAAATGAAAGGTGTTGATGTTGCTGAATTTTGTCCCATGCACAGGTCCTGCTGTCTCTATTCAGAAATGTGACTAGACTTTAGTTTTGTATGGACACCATAATGGAGAGGATATATTAATCATACATTTCTACAGTGGCCTTTTCCTTATATGTGTGACATGCTATGATAGTGATATACATCTGCTGTAGGATTCATGTGGGCGGCACGTATTGTGATAGTTCTAAATAATGCATGTTTGTATTCCGATTTACTACTGTGTCCACTAGACAAAATTAATTGTGTCCCTTTGCTTGGTCTTAGTCCCGCTTCACAAACCTGATGCAAGAGAGAGTGGAGCTCAAAGAACGAGTGGAAGAGTTGGAGCATCGCTGTATCCAGCTATCAGGAGAGACAGACACGATTGGTTTGTTATGCTTTTTTTTACTGTATGGAGGGAGAGAAAATAATAGTTGGAACACATCCACATCCAAGGTGGGGAGGTGTCATTCTCAGGTGAAAAATGAAGGATGTCATTGGGACTTTTCCTTTTGCAAAGGCTAATGACCTTGTCATAGTGCTCCTCATTCTCAATACGTAGTCACAAACTCAGAGCAAGTATGCAAATAAGAATGAAAAAGAATATGAAGAAGTCTTTTATTTTTTCCCACTTGCAAAGGTGTCCAAAGTTTGTACCTTGCAGTGGCCTTACACTAAAGAGTTCAGATCACTAATATATTGAAGGGTTTCCTGAAGCATTCTTTCCTGGGTAGAAGATCTCTGACTCAGATCAGAGGTTTTTTTTTTTGGGTCTTACTGTCCATGTACTAAAGCATAGGAGTCCATCACATCCATTACCCCCACCCCATGCAGCCCCTCCTAATTTGATTTTTAGAAATCCCTGATTGAATTTGGGGAGACATCATATCCTGCTGCTATTCTGGGTACCTATGAAGTGATGATGGTAGAATGAACTATTTTTTTTCCTTGCTGAGCCTCAACAACAGCTTTTAATTAACTCATAAATTCTCAATTTACAATAAATACCTCTAATAGTTTTAACCATGCTGGATGCTGTAGGATTTTAAGCCTGTGTTGTTTAAGAGGCTGTCAGCTCTGTTTGAAAAGAGAAGCAGGGGTGCATCTCTTCTAAATTATTTAGCTGTGTGTTCAGTCTGGTCTCTCTTTCTACTTTGGTCTCTTCAAAACACAGACTGTTGCTGCAACTTTCTATGCTAATGAAAACCCCAGATTAATTTGTTTCTATACAGTGGCAGAGTTCAATGATTAATGATTCTCTGTCTCTACAGGGGAATACATTGCACTTTATCAAAGCCAGAGGGCCATCCTGAAAGAGCGTCACAGAGAGAAGGAGGAGTACATCAGCCGACTGGCTCAAGACAAAGAGGAGATGAAGGTGAGGTATCCTGGCATATGATTGGTTGGCATCTTTTCTCTGTATTCGTTTTGTTACCTCTTTATTCTCTCATGTGCAGACCAAGTTAATGGAGCTGCAAGTTTTGGTCATGAGGTTGGTGGGAGAGAGAAATGACTGGTACAAGAAATATGCAGAGGCAGCAAAGAGAGTTAAGGAAGTAGGGGATATGGCTCCCAATTCTGACAAACCAATGGAACTGGGTGCAGCGGATGGAGATGGTAAGGCTTGATACAAACTTTCACATTATAGAAAGACATCTATATATGAAATTGACAATAGTTCAGGTTTATTGTAAAGAATCTGAGGTGGAAAGTGACATCTTGAACTAGCAGCTAAACAGCAACACAGATCATGTTTTTTTTTTTTTTGCAAGAAATTAAGGATATCTATAATCATTCATTTAAACAGAACAAATGTCAATCAAAAACCTATCAAGTATGTTTTTAGTTGATTATAACTACTATCGTGCTATCACCTCATGTTTGAGAGTGTCTAAACCCAAGACCCCAAATTTAATCTATTGCATCTTACCAGGCCTTGGATGTGGTGGCAGCATCTGTTTTCTTTTTTTGCAGGCCAACACCATTTTATAGCAAAAACAGAAAATGCCTGTTTTGTCAGAAATGTGTCCATGTGTCCATGTCACTTCCCGTGACAATAAAATCCAGGATGATTAAAGCCAAATCATTAAAACTCCTTTTTAATCTCCCACATGGTGACACACACCATAATATATGAAATATGACATGTCTATCAAGTAAAATGAGATAGATTGAGAACCTTTTTATGGCTGTTGGTTTAAGAACTCCATTCCTTTTGTTGATACCAAACATGAAGGACAGCAAAATATACCTCCACAGAGGTAGCAAAAAAATAGGCGAGCCGTTTATATTTCCCTGTTTACAATGTTTTTGCTAGAGTTAAATTTAAGTAACACAAATGACCAAATGACGTGTACAAAGACATTTTACAGAAAAGATGCCACTGTTACTTGACATCTAATTATGACCCTTGTCCACACACAATAGTGCTGGAAGAAGTCAGTTTGGTGGAGGACTCTGGTCAAATGAAAGCTCAGATTTCATCACCTCTCTCTATGACACAAGATGAAGCAAGTACAAACCCCAGTTCCACTGACCCCACTGCAAAGCAGATCATGCAGCTTCTTCGTGAGATCCAGAACCCACAGGAACGCAGCAATTCATTTCTTCACAATCCTTGTATACCCTTCTTTTATCGTGTGGATGAGAATGATGAGGTCCGCATTATGGTGGTATGAGATCACAGTCCCTCTTATATGGAATGCCACTCCTTCCACTCCTCTGAACTGTGACTCATGATCTTTAGCTGTGCAGGAGTAGTAGTCACTTGGGGTTGGGGGGGTGGGCCGGAGATTGGTGGGTACTACAACTGCTGGGAATAATCCAGAACTGGGACCGCATTTCCTATATTTAGCATTGGTTCCTGGAAGGGTGTGATTCTTCCCTCCAAAATATGGTGAAAATGAGGGAGTTTTCAGTATTTGTAATGATTTGCCCCAATAAATCTACCCTAGTGGCCTGTAGTTCTGTTCACACAGGCTGGCAGCATAGGAAGATTAGCATTATCCTTCAATACTGCACTTTGCTAGTTTAATCTTTAGCTACTTGGGTCAGATAAGTCAACACCATGCAAATTGACGCTTCTTTTTTAAACCATTCTAAGGCTAATTTAATATTTTTGTTCTAGTTTGCTATAGGAAAGCTGCAAGGTATTTCTTGCTACAAATGAGATAGGGCAATGTAGAAGTTTTAAAGGAAGGTCTCAGGAGTGAGCAGACAAAAGAGGATGGTGACTGGCCATTACACAGCGTTGTCCACGTTCTTACATGCTGCTTAGTAAATCTGTAAAATGTGGTTCAAGGATGTCCAAATAAAGGAGACAAGGATGGGTTTGTTTTAGGGAAGTTATAAAAAGTGTTTGTTGTGGCCTTTATTTTTTGGCTGCAGGCCCCATGGTAGGTCAGGCGCGTAGAGAAGATTTTAGAGATACATTTTAAGAAGAAACTTTAATCATTTACTAAGCTGGATATATAAGCAATTCCTGAGTGGTTTCTGATTCAGATGATTTAAGCATCTATAACCTAATCAAAATATTTCCTATGTTTGAAGTTTTTTAATTTGATATGAAACAGTTCAAGATAAGCCAAACCAATGTCAGCAGGTAAAACCTAAAGGCAGCCATTTTTTGTATGAATTCTGCCGGTCATTTTGCTAAGAACTATTTTTAAAAGTTAGGTTCGCCTAGTACAGTCATCTAATGGCGTCCTATAACTATCTGGGATGCTGGTGGCCTCAAGTTTTCAATTTGGTTGGCAGAATGGCTGCACCTACATGAAAGTGTGTCCTTATTGCTGTGAGCATGGCGGGAGTCATGGTGGAACCAGGATATCTCTGGGGAGAAGGGCAGTGTGGAGATCTCCAAAGTAAACCTGCCTTAATAAAAAATGAAGTCTAAAAGATGGTTTACATGGGTGGGTTTTCAGGTTTTTTAGGAGGCAATTACCAGGTGGTTGACAGCCTACCAACCAGTAATCCGCTGTGTCACCTTCTGTCTGTCAGTGAAATAAATTAGTGCATCATAGAGCCAGTTGTCAGGAATTTGTCAACTGCCATGATAGATCTGGCATTCTTGGGCACTGCTTACTGCTTCTTACATAAGTAAACATTTGTCTGAAGAGAGACCATGGAAAATTGTGTATGGCTGATTATGTGGTAACTGCATCTCCACAACCTTCTATCTGAACAAACCCTAAGTGGGATAGTTTTAACAAGATAACAATGACCCTTTGATTGCAGGTATTGTAGCATCCAAGCATGACATTAGTTCTTAGTAAATCTGTAGATCTCACAATATAGTCACTTGTATGGTGTTTAATTCCCAGTAATGGGCTGGCTGCATTTGGATTTTAATTAACCCAAATATGGACTAGAAAAACCTTCATCTTTAGCGTTATGAATATAGTAACACTGCTTAGCACTTTCAGAACACTTGTATTCACCAATCCCAGCCTTGCCAGGAAAAAAAAAAGAGCCTCCAGTACATTGAAACTTTGAGCATGCAGACACCGACACACATTTCTTTTTAGCCTCAAAAGTTTAACAACTATAAATTGCAGTAAGAGCTTGGGATGAATGTGGGATGACAGAGGGTTGTCAGTTCACCCTGTCAATCATATTCTGTCTGAAAGTTTGCACATGTATCCTGGATAGGTTGGGCTTGGATCGAATTCCCATATCTGTTCCTGAGTCCTGTCGGGTAACGTTCCTGTACATAGTGTACGAGTGTAACATTTTGTAAATTCCTGGATCAGCATTTTCCGCTTCAGGGATCTTTAAATTATGATGGAGCTTCTATGGAAGCTGGTCTGTCATCTTGATTGGAGGTTTATTATTAGGGAATGGGGGGTTATTATAATTTATTATGTGATACTTCACAGGTCAGGGGGCTGCACTTTCCATTCTGTTGCTGTAATGATTTCATCTTGTTGGAAATAAATTTTTGTTTTTTTCTGAATAAACATATTCAGCAAATTCAACATATTGTGTTTTTTTCTAAATGTATTTATACATTTTTAAATAACCTCTAAAATCCAAGATTTAAATCCTCAAGGAGGAAAGACCTTGGAATGAGATTAGGAGGAGGCTCTCTGTGGTAAAAATACATAGTCTGAGTCTGTGTAAAATAAATATTGAGTGTTTACACACATTGCAAGTACATAGAAATACCTGATGAATCCTGCAAGAAATACAGTGAGCTTTTAATTTCCTGTTGTTTTATGACATTCTCAGCTCCCTGATTTCCAAACAGTTTTAGTTCTCAGCTAAAAATTGCTACTTCTCACACGGACAGTGCATTGCCGAATCGGCCACAAAAAAAAAAAATTGCTAGAGACCTCGCTAGTGGGACTAGAAAGAATGGTCCCTATATGCTGCCCCATCTGCGAACAGACTTCGCAAGGTGATTGATCTTAGAAATCACCATAAAAAACTGGCCATGGACAAGGTGGAACAATCCCTGAAGTACCTACACCAACATTATGACAGAGAACAAAGCAGATTCTCATTTGACCTGTCAAATCAGGGACCAGACCGCCAAAAATACACCAATGGACGTATGAGATAGCCAGGGTACCTTGCATTACAATCCCGAGACCATTGCTGTGGAAGAAGTAATTCTCACTATCAAAAACCTACCACTCCAGAAAGCCCCCGGACTGGATGACCTCTCCTATACTTATTTTGAGATCCAGCTGACACATGCCAATTTGCCCCTCATACACATCCACGATGGCACTGGGCAGGGATGCACTTTGTCACCACTCCTGTTTGCTCTGTGCATCAAAACATTAGCTCAGACCATTCGCAAACATCCTGATATCCAAGGGTTCCCCATCAGATCTAAAACATTTACTATTGCCTTCTGTGGATGACATACTGTTGACATTGACAAATCTTCCCATCACCCTCCCTAATCTCAATAATGTATTGGACAGATATGACAAGATCAATGCCTCCAAAACTGAAGCACTCCCAATTAATCTCTCGCTGCATCTGCATTCACACACTCGCACATCTGATATCTTTCTTTGGTCGGATCGCCCTGGTCAAAATGTCCATACTCCCCAAAATGTGGTATTTCTTTGCGAACCTCCTGATTCCAGTCCCATGCACGGTGATTGTACGACTGCAGGCTGCCACCCTTGACTTTATATGGTATTATAAATCCCAGTTGAGCTATGGCAAACAAAGGGTCTTTTCCATTTTGGTCAGTTGATCCATCCATGTTCACAACTGTTTGCTTTTGCCGATCTCCAGGGGGATCTAGAACTCCTTTTACCAGTTTCTATGAGTACCTGCAGATAAGGCACTATGCACAGTCCATTACTAAAAACCTTACTTTCTGCTTTGACTGGATTTGAAAGGATATGTACAGGTGGCCCAACCCAAAAAGGACTCATCTCAGAAATCTACTTAATACTAAATACAGAACCAACGATGCCCTTTGTCAAGCATTTGTACATGCTGAAATGGGAGCAGGATTTGAGCAGGGAGCTTCCCCTGGAGATTTGGCAAATGAATTGGGAGCAGTGCTCGCAAAAGTTTCTTTTGTACACTCCACAAGGAAAACGCATATAAAATCCTGATGCACTGGTATCTCCTGACAGAATGCATACCATTCTGGAGATGTCAGAATGAACCAGGTAAGATGTATCACATTTTTTGTCAAGGACTTGAGGATCGGCTATAAGGTAGGTGCTGCAGATCTCTGTATCCTGCATGACCATGAGCT
The DNA here is from genome assembly GCF_032062135.1 of Pyxicephalus adspersus. Taxonomy (NCBI): domain Eukaryota; kingdom Metazoa; phylum Chordata; class Amphibia; order Anura; family Pyxicephalidae; genus Pyxicephalus; species Pyxicephalus adspersus. The sequence goes on along the minus strand of NC_092871.1, from coordinate 59,727,100 downwards.
AGACCAGCGGCCCGCCCATTCTTCCATTACAGGTTCAGATCTGCAATGGAAGAGTGGACGGAATATGTCATAATGATGTCACTCTGAGGTGCTCACTGAGCTAGACCACAACAGTCTAAATAATTAGGCCACAAATAAAAATTGGATTGCCATACCCTGCCCTCCCTCTAACCCTTTTTATTTTATTTTATTTTATTTAGAGTCATAGTGAATTGTTCAGTATTTTGTGGTCTTATATGCTGTCTTATTTTCAGTACACTGTATTGTATAAAAAGCCCTAAAATAGTGTTAAAGGACCACAGGACACCCCCTCTTTATTATTATTCACATCTCTATAACAGTTGGCAGTACAGTTGAAGAAAATTCACTTTGGATTTCAGGTTTGCAGACAGTAGATTTTATTAATATCCAGTATTTATATTTTCATAGAGCAGACATTACGCAGCACTTTACAAAGTCCATAGTCATGTCATTAACTGTCCCTCAAAGGGGCTCTCAATCTAATGTCCCTACTATAGTCATATGTCATTGTGGTGCATTTCTACATAAACTGCTCTCTTTCCACAACATATGAAGTAGATTAGGGTCAGGGCTTTAAATTGGTCATGTCTTTAGGATCATTGTCTTGCTGCATGACTGCTGTCTGTTGAGATTCAGTTTACAGACTGATGTTTTGACATTTACCCCTAGAATTCTCTGGTACAATTCAGAATTCATTGTTCCCTCATTGATGGCAAGCCAATCAGGTCTGGGTGCAACAAAACCGACCTGAACCAGAACACTTCCACTACCATTTATGCAGCTGGGATATGGATCTTATTCTGCAATGCAGGATTTTTACCTATGTAATGCACCTCTTTTAAAGTTCTAGTTTTACAAATGCTGTATCAGGCATGTCATGTCCTTTCTGCAATAATCTGCCTTACCTGCCTGATGATGTCTCTGACAAAACTGAATTGTACATGCGTAGCTTCAGTTTTGGTTTCCAGGGAAACTTGGCGATCCCAGTTTCCCCTGCGCTTGCCAGGGATGAATAAACTCCTGATCACCTGTGTGTGAATTATGTCATCTTGACATGGGCAAAGATTGTCTCTTGGAGGAACAAGAGAAGAATTATAGTTGTGGCCTGCAATGATACATGGATAGTTGAGTTGCTTGGGTTTAGAGTCGCTTTAGGACAAAAATATCTATTTTGGCTTCAGCTGTTCACAAAACATTCTTCCAGTTTTCTGATTCTTGTCAACATTATATCTAGACAGGCAGCAATATTTTTCGGGAAGAGCAATGGTTTTCACTTACTATTCTGGCATAACTACCATTTTTGTTCAGTGTTCTAATGATGGATTTATGGACATCAACATTGGCCCTAAGTTACCCTGGGTTCCTATTTAACCTCTCAGACTATTACACACCTTTTTAGCACAGTAAGACTAAAGAGAGAGAAAGGTGTAACTCCCTTCACACTAAGTAGTAGTTGTGACCCTGGTTATTTTTAGGTCATTGTACTCCACTTTAAGACATTTATTTTTAGTGGCATATGATGTTATATCTTACTTATGATTGTAAATACATCAATGACCAAAGAACCCCGTTCTCTCTTTTCCTTATTTAATGTAATCTATTACACACCTTGCAATTGGACTATCTTTAATAGTCGAACATTTCTCGATATAGTAACATCAGTCTTGAATTTCATTTATTTGTACACAATCTGTCATACCATTGATTGGTGGAGTCCAGACTTTTAATAGATGGTCTTGTAACCTTTTTCCAGCATTATAGGTATCCACAACACCTCAGACACATCCTTTGTTTCTTTGATAATACACATCCACAAATCCCCCATCCTTTAAATAAATTAGGGTCTCTCACCTGATTGTCATTCCATTGATTGAAAACATGAGCATTTACTTACTTTTGCAACACAAAGATGTCATATATTGGATACTTTATTTTCAATGAATATATGACCAATTGTAATTTTTATTTTACCTAGTTTTCAACTAGTTTTTCTCCACAGCTTTTAGTACTTTGACAATCAGATGATGTGTTAGGTCACATTATGTAAAAATATAGAAAATTTTAAACAAACTTAGGTTCACAAACTTTCAAGCAGCAGTGTGTGAGTGAGTGAGTGTGAGTATATATAGTTATTGCAACTCTGTAGTCCTTAATCATTTTATCTCATAATCTAATCTGGGGTTCTGATTTAAACACATTCCTACAATAGACAGATATCCACTACTTACTTTATTTGCACCAAATGCTAAAGCAAATTAAGAAATTACCTTGTAAAGTGACATAATTGCTGTCCTACACATAGATTAAGCATAGATGTAACGGACCCAGGAGCAGCACCCTACTACTGGCTGCCTGCAGGAAACGTAAAGGGGGGGATGGATACAAGACCCATTATCCTGCACAAGGAAAGAGAGAAATGCTGACCAATCATTATTGCAGGAAGCTACTGAAACTGTTTAATGCTGAATTACTGCACAGATCTGAAGGAAGTACACAAAAGACACCAAGTAAGGATTCACGTGGATCTTGTATTTAGATAATATTTATTTAGCTCAGATTTAAGCTCTAAAAGATGTATGATTCGTTTGACCTAATACATTGACTCAATTATTCTTTTAAGAAATAGGACTCTGATTTTTATCTTTTTTTTTTTACATACAACATATTTTATTCAACGCTCTGACAGCTGTCACAGCTAACACCAGCACGAAGAACATCTTTTCCATAAACTGAAGCTTCTTTTCATGCAGAGATACAGAACCAGCTGCCAACTGACATCCAATCACTTCTCTGGCATCTTTGTTCTACTAAAGACTGAGAATCACATGGAAGCACAATTGCTTACATATTTCCAAGGTGTATATTTAAGATCTGATATATATATATTTATTTAGAAATATTTATATAAGGATATGCCACTACCACAGACATGGTTCCTTACTGTAACTAACATAAGATGATATTTGATTTTGTGTTCTTTTTTTTACTAATAATCACATTTGAGATGCATATAACACAACCATTGTACAACAGAAGAGACAGTGTGGGAAGTGTCACACTCCAAGACAGAACAAGCTAGGAAGCAGGCAGCAGTCTGAGCCCAGGGAGGCTTACAGATCATAGTGAGGCTTAGGACTCTCTGGCCTTGATGGGCTTACTCGAGTGGCTCTATTTGCAGTCAAAGAAAGAAAACAAGAAGGGAAGAAAAAAATCAGTCAGACATACCTCAGATTTAAAAGGTACAATTGTTATGGGTAATGTGTTACCAGAAATGTGTGCCATTTGATGCTTTCTGTAAAGAAAAAGGAATCAAAATTGAACTTATTCAAAGAGCTCATTATATTCACACCTAGGCTGAAAATTGGCCATGTCCGTTTCAAATTTGCTGCAATATTACTTGCAGGCAAATTTGCTGCAAGATTACCAGATAGTTGTTGTGCTGTCAACTGACCGACTTCATAAACTTTTTGCAGGCCTCTGAGAGTTTATAATAGTGTTACAAGCCAATCTTCATAGCTCAAATAAAAAGTATAAAATGTATCGTAATAACTAAAGGTTTCTTATTTTTTACACCGTTATGCAAGCTCAAAATTTAGAGGACAATGTGAGAGGTCAAAGGAATTGACACGATAGACCTCAGATTTTCATTAAAACTAATCAGAGGGCAAATATATGCTGGAATATTAACATGTACATACACACATACATATACATGTGAAACTATCTAATATATATATATATATTAGTACTTTACTAGCATTTCTAGAATACATACAGCAAGTTGCCAAAACAATTTATAAAATAATTATATTAGTTGTCAAAAAGAAAGGGGGGTGCATTGCAGCTTATCCCCCCTCATGTCTACGTCTTTGGAAGTAATTGAATAGGAGGACATTTTTTTATGACCACAACTCTGCTTGAAAGGGTAAACCTGGTAAATGTTGCTAATACCCAGAAAAATGACATTTACATAAGTTCTGCTGTCTTTTGAAGCCCAGAATGTTTCCAAATTTTGACCAGTTTTAGCAATCAAGAGTCTGGCCCTTAAACCTGAAAGTGCCTGCTGGGGAATATTGCTTGTGCTTCATTACCTTTTGCCTGACTTCAGGTTTACTTGCTTTTAAATGATTAGGGTATAAGGAGGCATCGTGTGCTATCATAAAATTGAAGATACTCTAAACTTGTGTAGATTGATAATTTTACATGGTACACAGATTTATTCTACGTTAAATGTCAAGTCCAGGTAGCAATGCTGAAGCAAGTCAGCAAGAGTCCTACCAATCCAGTGGGCCTTAGTAGTTGCAGTGTAAAGTTGAGCCAGGATACATAATGACCACCTTCATTGCATAGCAGACAGGTTAAATTTGAACATAAATAATAAAAAAAACTTTTTACTTGTTTTTCAAACCTATCAGCTTTTGGTCTGCTGATTGCACTATATTATATTTGACCAGACATTTCAGGTTTTTTAACATCACAATATGGAGCTGCAAAGGACAATACTACACATCTGTACTATACAATACATAGTGACACTGAGCCAGTGTTTACAACACAGTGAAGTAGAGGGGACATTTTCACCATGCCTGGAAGAGGTGTAATGGGGGGCTAAGAGGAGGGGTGGTAGGGAGAAAGCTGATTTCGGCAGTCAGGCCTCCATGAATTAATCTAAGAGGGACGGGTCGGCAGGTCGGATAATGGTGGGTCGTGTAGGTGAAGCGGGAGCCTTCCTGCTGGATGAAAGTAGAAAAAAAAAACAGACAAGAAAACATAGAGCATGATTAGCATTATTCATGAAGTGGAACAGTCAGCCCAGGATACCCTGTCAACTGGAAACATTTTTTTAATTCATACATCTTCCTTGCTTGAGTATTGTGATTCTTTATTTCTTTAGTCTGAAGGAAAGTCAATGTAGTTTATTTTAATCCATCAGAACAATTTGATAATTATCTCACCTTGGATTATATTCTATGACTCAAAATAGCCACTGTGACCTTTAATGCTCTTCAAGCCTGGCACTGCCCACTGGGCCTGTACAAGAGGCCATATTATTTACTTAATGTTTTTAAATGAAGCAGTAAAACCAATGTACGATCAATAAGGCAGAGTAGACGAATGTCCTTAAACAGGGTAAAGTAACCCTCAAATACCACTATATACACCTCAGATTTTGGTAGTCAATACAATTAGGGTCACAATGAGAAAAAAAGAGGGACTACCAAAAAGACTACACTTCTCATATTTTAGGAATAGACATTGTGATCCAAATATTGGGTATTAGCAAGGAAGCAGCATGTCCAGTAACAAAAATAACCTTCTAAATTTCTTTTATAAATATGGTCTTAAAGTCTAACACCAGACAAAAATGATTTTAGTTTTGGATGGGGTAAAATTTTTAGTCAGGTTTATACTTCCTTCTGTGATCCCACTAGATGTTTCCCATAGCTTCCTTTTCCTGTGACACCCATACATCTTACCCTTTCCCATTCCAATAGGAAGATTTGTTTTTATTTGTGTGTTCCGTTTTGAGCCGCTATTGCCCTTTACTTCTCCAATTGGAACATACTGAATAAAATCCTTTTCTCACAACTCTACCCAAAACAAAGAAGGAGGTTTGGATGGAGCTGGCCATTTACAGTTTTGAGGTCGAAGCAAAAAGTATTTATCCTAATATACATATACTGGAAACTGCTCAGGTTTAAGCGGGCTGACTGTGAATAGCACAGAGCAAGCACAACAACACTTGTCACTTCTTATTAAGGCATGCAGCAACCTATACAAAGGGGGTACTAAATATGAAGGAAGACAATGTTCTGAGGGAACAATAATGGCATGACCAGGTAAGAATTTGTGAGGGGCTGGATGAGTGTGTGGATGAGGGGCTGTAAGGTAATCAACCTTAACAGTAAGGAGTCACAGAAGGTGGGTAAAAAACAGTCCGAGTTGCCAGGCACAATTACTAGAACAAGCAGAGCACACCAATATTCAACAGAAATAGGAAGAAAATAAAAAGTGAAAATCAGGAACATTAGCCATCAGAAGTATTAGTAAGAAGATTTAGGAATGAGGAATGAAGACCATTATTAAACCCAAGATCACCTGTCAAAGGAATGCCTATTTCTGCATACTCCAAGTCATGTTATAGCTTTGTTTTATAGCTTTGAAGGTAAAAGACCCTTTTCTCACTGGTATCCAACAATGGGTCTGATTTATTAAAGTTTCCCAAGGCTGGAGAGAATACACTTTCATCAGAAAAGCTGGGTGATCCAGCAAACCTGGAATGGATCTCCTAAAAGTCATTAGCTTTTTGGTAGCAAATGTTTTAAATTCTAGACCAGATCATTTTCAGGTTTGCTGGATCAACCAGCTTCACTTATGAAAGTGTATTCTCTCCAGCTTTGGGGAGCTTTAATAAATCAGGCACAATAAGTGAACAATCCTTTTTAAATATAACTAACAAAATCCAATTTGAGGGAAGGACACAAAAGGTCTCCAGGTTATCTGATTATCTTTAAAGTCTGAAGTCACAAGCTAGTTGATTTTGCTAGGGAACCTCCAAGCAGCTGCTTAGTATCTGCTTAAATTGTAGATCAGTAAAATGTTCAGTTAATTATCAAAAGGTTTATTTAGTGCACCAACCAGGAGATGGCATAGGTGCTGGAGGACTTTATTTGAAAAGTAACCTTTCAGGAAAGAAGCAAGGAGTCTGCCATTGCCGACAATTCCTTTTAACAATTAGTTCTCTGGTTTCTATGCAGATCCATTGACTTTATAAGTCTGGGTCATCAAAGCGGAACTAAGCTGGAGAGCAGAAATTCCAACTTTTCTCTGACTTTTCTGAGATTCATACTTGTTTTGGATCAATAGCTCAGAAAGTACCAATTACAATGTACAGAGATAACAGATAGGCAGTCATGACAAGGTCAGAAATGACAGCCTCTGTGGTTCTTTTGTGGCAAGTTGTTTCTGATCAATGGATAGGGCCAATGCAGGAAAAACTGTAAAAACAGTCCATTTACCAATCATTTAAAATATAAATTTGATTTCACAAACACATACCAAAATCTATAGATTTATCACCCTTCACAAAGAAGAAAATACCAATGTAGTTGGTTGATTTAATTTAGAAAATAAAATGTATCCCGTGTTTGGCCACTTTATTCAGGTGTACCCTTCTGATGCTATTTAAAAATATATCTAAAGCCAAAACAAATATCTCCTCCCCATTAGATTCTATAGTGCAGCTGGAGAAATCACCCTTTATATGTCCCTAGCCAGAGATTTAACCTTTCCCTACACAATCCTAAACTAAAAGGGTTTTAGTTCTTCCAAGCTTACTAGGTGGTGGGCTAACAAATGGCACCTATTTTAAATCAGAAACGTAGAGCACAGTATAGGCTTTTTTTCAGGTGGGTTTGGTTAGTAAATATAGTACAAAGTGGCCCTTTTCAACAGGCTCGTTTGCCAATCTTTAAGGTACATAAATAGAGAATTAACACAAAGATGGGTTTTTTTGGCAAGTGATCAAATGTATTCATGATTCAGTCTCATAATACATAAACAATAGTGCTGGTTACAATTACAAACGTCTGGGAAACGCATGCCCAGATTCTTAGTCAAGAGGCCCAATTTGGGCACTAAACAATATGTTTCTATCAGGAATATATTAAAGAGTTTTAGGATGTGTTGGATACGTTGGTCGATACCCGACGCGTTTTGCCCGGTTTAGGCTTCTTCAGGTTTTTTTTGCGAGGTTGGACATATTGATTGGAAGTATCTATGTTCATATGAAATACATTATGTCAGTGTGGAAATAACAATGTGAAAAATACATACTAACAATGCATAATAATAATAATAGAGGGGATTCATGTTATTCTTTAAGAACCTTATTATCAGTACATTGTTTACTTGTAAAAAAGACATACTATTAAAAAAAATTGAACATAGACAATAAATGTCTAATGTAATGGGGATCTGTGAGGGGGAATACTGTCCCCCTACAGATCCCCAGATCCTTAGTTAACAGCATCCCTTACAGCCAAATGCTCCAGATCAAACGCAACTGTACATCACAACAAGATATTAGACCAGAAGCTAAAGCACTCACTGAAAGGCTAACACTAAGGGGCTACAGCAAAAATCATCCCATTTGGGCCCAAGACCGATGATAACATATAAAAAGACAGGTTCTCTTAAGGATTATCTAGTCCATAGCTACTATAATCCACCCCCTACTACTGAACAAGACACCAGACCCCATGGTATCTATCCCATGGGGCCTGTGGACAATGTAATTGGAGTTTCAAAAACTCTATACTCAAACTTCTTAACGGCTCTATGCACAAGCCTAAAGATCACAATAATTGCCTATCATCAGGCATTATTTAACTGATCATTTTTGCTCATGTGGCCTTTATTATGTGGGAAAAACCAAAAAGACCATTCAACCAAAAGACTATCTCAACATGATATGATTACAATATGATATTTGACTATCTCAACATGATTCGTGTGTTTGACTAAGTTTATGTCTTATTCATGACATTCTATGCATTACTATAGATATTTACTTTGTATGTACATAATATTTTTATTATCAGGTTGGCTAAAGCAATCCTAGCAAGATTTCTTGTTGAATATTTTACTTTATCACTACTATCCAAGTAATAAGATATAAACATATATGGATATGTTTAAATATTTCTTGAATGTCATCACCTCTCTACAATATTATTTCCATGATTTATTTATTTATTATAGCCTATTTTATTTATCTGGATACCCTATGAGTTTTTTTTATATCCACCCTACTTACATCCCCGAGCAGATGACCTGGATCCTCTTATACTCCCATTCTATCTGCCTTATCCTCGCATGAGCCTGTTCTATTGAACGGACTCGCTTTGCCCTGAGCGGGCTTCTGCGCACTCCCAGGGGAATAAGCCCGCTCATGTGCAGGGATACTCCCTCTTTCCTCCTCTCATCGTCACCAAGATGGGGGTTCCACCTAGGAATTCCCTGTTCAGGGTGCCGCTGAGACTACACGTCTACGTCTGCTAATGTCAGGGACGTGCACATTGCACAGCAGGATTTCCGGAACGCCAACTTATAAGTAGGTGTCTACCGGGGTCTCCTCTGCCAGCTACACATTCAGCAGCACTCATGTGTACACTGTATTCAGGACCATAAGGTAATCTTTTGTATATTCCCCATATGTATTTATTTTATTATACCATAGGATTCTCCAGTCTTTACCCAATTATATCTTACTACTTTTACAAATATATGCTCATTCACTATCCCCTAGAGTTTACTCACATTATATTTGTTTACAAAATAAATGTATTTTATATCATCATCCTTATTTCCAAACAGTACCAATACTATTACATTTACATATGTTATGGCCATAAACCTTATGACTTGTCAATCCCTATTACCACACTGCTTTATGTCTATACTTAATTATTCTTACTCTCCAATATACCCTATACATATATATTTATCCCAAATAAATAATCTTTGCAATAAATTATGACACTACCCCACCGCCCCCCTTCTTTTTGTCTAAGTATGCTATCCTATATTTACTACTTTTACTTACTTCACCGTCGGTTCTCCCTTTGGGTGATTACAACTAACCTTCCCCCTCCTTATTGGAGGCTATTTTTTCATGGTTAACCTGTTTGGGGACAGTATTGCCCCTACATACTATCACTACATATGTGATCTATCTACAAGGAATATGTAAGTCTTGACTTTTTATTATGTGCATTACTTTGGACACTTATTGTCTTCGTTCAATTCTATTTAATAGTACACACTGACATAATGTATTTATTATGAACCTAGATACTTCCAATCACTTGGCCAACCTCATAAAAAACCCCTGAAGAAGCCTAAACTGGGCGAAACGCGTCAGTATCGACAAACGCATGCAACACATCCTAAAACTTTATGATATATTCCTGATAGAAACATATTGTTTGGTGCCCAAATTGGGCCTCTTGACTAAGAATCTGGGCATCTTTTTCCCAGACTTTTGTAATTGCAACCAGCACTATTGTTTATGTATTATGAGACTGAATCATGAATACATTTGATCACTTGCCAAAAAAACCCCATCTTTGTGTTGTTCTCTAAATCAGAAACGTAGTAAAATAATAAAACTAAAAGAAATGTTGTAGATTTTTGTAATAGGGACATTTGTATTACTAGCTCAGGGGTTAGGAACATTTTGTCTAAATCAGACTGGGTTTTTCTTTATAAAGTCATTGAAAGAATAATAATGAAATTTTGCATTAATATTTCATTAGTCTTACAGTAAACTACTAAAAGCGGACCATTGTGGATTTCAGTTTGTGGACTGCAGCCTTTGTTTAATGTTATGCTGTAACTCACAGCGGTCAGATTTTAGCTTTTCAGGTTTCCTGCCATCAGAACAATGAAAGTAGAGTTGATTGGTTGCCAAAGTATACTGTTTTTTGCCTTTCAATCCTTTTTCTAGCAATTACTATTTCTAGCATAAAGGTCATTAAACCATTACTTTGTGGCATTTCTAAAATATTTATTAGGATAGCCACAATCAATAACTTCAATTCAATCATTTGGGTTTAATTAATAAATATTAGTTCCGTGTTCCAAAGCAACCAATAAGAGCTCACCTTTCATTGATCTGACTCCAGTAATCTAAAACTTGATTGGATGCTGCAGTTAATCTCTACTGCTGGTTTTATGCCACTACTGGAAGAAGTGACCATAACATGCGTTTGCTAAACACTAGATACTAGATATGAAGTGAGTGATAAGTGATGCTACAAGCAAAACTGCCTGGCAACAGGGCAAGAGACAGAACATAGGTAGGAACATGTGCACCACACACATTAAGATCACACGAGGAGGCACACAGGTCACATGACTAAAAATGTGTGACATACCGTGACGAGTGTTCCTCATGGGTCACTGATAGTTATTCTGAAAAATAACATGAAGTCAGAGCAGCCACAGCCAGAAGCATGTACGGGGCACATGTGCATACACAAAATATTGGCTGTCTGTGCACATATACATACAAGCATACTCTAACACATGGCCACAGCTTGACTGTTCTAGGTAAATACAATGCAGACCACTTCATGCATATAAACACACCTACACACATCCCAGTAAGATGTCAAAGAGGTCATACATGAATAAAATACATATATTTGAACACCTTTGGTATTTATAAATGGGAACCAAGAGTATTCGCCCTCTCCGCTGCATGGCTTTGTTATTATTCATGAAGATAAAGAGGAAGAAAAGCATAGTTCTCCCCAGAGGGTTTTAGAAGGTTGCTCTGCCCGGCTGCTGTGCCTACCCCGCCCACCTCTTCTCGGCAGCACTCATCAACTGCATGGATCTCAGTGAGGCTGCTCTGTGCTCAGCTGTCATCTGTTCAGAGGATTGCTGCTGCCGATGAGAGGTGAGCACACAGTTCAGCCTTCATGTAAATGAGAAACAGGCAGCCCTGCCCCATCTCATAGCTGGGATTTCTATTTAAAAAAAAATAGAAAAAAAAAAGCTGCTTCTGATATGTATTCACTGCTAGAGTTGTGTGTGAAGTCTGCATGTTGTTCTCCATCCTCACAGCTCTATGTGTACAAACCTCCATATCTCCTAAACTGTATATCACAATGACTTGTAATTTTCAGGGTGTACAGGGGACCCTCAAAAATACTAGTTACTACAATTTCAAGATATGGGGTCACAAATGTAAACAGTTATGAAAATTGAACATTGGGGTTGCTGTTTCAGAGGAAAGTGCAACTAGAAGTCCTAAATTGAAAATGCAAATTGGGGACCCCAGGGCCACTAACATAGCAAGAAGCATTGCGGTGGGGCCCCTAAATATATATCTACCTGTCACAAATCTATACCTATGAGACTACTGTCTGCTTCTCTTCTTTGTACACCAATTTCTCTGAGGTGGGGGGTACAAAACTGAAAATATAGGTGCAAGTGTCAGGCACATTCTCCCCTTACAATCTCATTACTACAGCATCATTGGAGCATAAAACACTCAGCCCATCAAAATGGGCTTCCCTGCCCTGTTACATATTCCTGTCCTAACATTCTGAACTTTAATTGGGGGATGGGGAGGTGTAAGAAACCAAAAATATAGGTACAAGTGAGGAACATCTGTGACTACCATCCCCTAAAATGTCTTCACTATGGCATCATTACAACATGAACTCTGCCCACTAAAATTTATTAGGGTTGAGGTACAGGAAGGGTACAGTCATGTGTAACAAGGAAGTGCATTTTGATGGACAGTTTTTTTTTAATGTTGTAATGATGCCATGGTGATGAAAGGTGATCGCCACACGTGTCTCCCACTTCCACCTATATTTTTGTTTCCCTGTACATTAATTCTAGAGAAATTGGGGTTTGAGGTAAGATGCAGACAGATATGTGTAACAGAGCAGGCAGCATATTTTGCTAGGTAGAGATTTATGTTCTCATAATGCTATACTAATTACATTTTAAAAGGGTTTAACCACAAGTGTCCCCCACTTGCACCCACAGTTTGTTTCCTATGCCTCCACGTGTACCTTAAAAATTTCAAGTTAATACAACCAACGGTTTAGGAGATATGAAGGTTTGAACACAGCGAGTTGTTAGGCTGCAGAATATGACAAGCAGCTTTTACACTCACATAGCGATCACACTGCGCTGCCGATGACATTACACACTGCAGATAAAAGTCAGACAGTGTTTTTATATAGAATATGGACAGTGATGAGAGGGGGTCACTGGCTGTCTTGTCCCCATCTGATATCACATGCATGATGCCAATAAAGCATAACCAAATTTTTAACATTATATTAAAGAGTGACTTTCTCTGTTATATAATGGAAAAATGTGTTTTTTTTAACATTTTTAAAAAATGTGTTTTTTTTTAACATTTTAAACCTTTTTTGTCTTTACTTCCATTTCGGTAAGGACCAAAGGGGAAATCCGCAGCTTCCTGGGATATTTGTGTCATATCCCAAGAGGCTCTGCACTGCTCCTTGTGTGCATGCAGGGTTTCTTATAATGTAAAAAAAAGTGTTTAATCTAATGCATGCGCAGTGCAAGGCAGCACTGGATGTACAAGTGAGCATTGGAGAAAAGGTGCAAGCTGATCCAGCATGGGCCTGCTGGGATAATTTTGTAAAACGATCAAGTGAAAAAAAAATGTTTTCACAAAAGTTCACTTTAACATATTATAGTTCAGGGGCACATCTGAGGTTGAATTCACACCGGCAGTATAGGTTACATTTGTCCATTCCTCATGCCAGTTCCTGCTTCTTAAAAAACTTTTAGCTCTGAAAAAGCACAGCACTTACTGCCTGTTACCAATCCTAGGTGCCTAGCAGTTGCCAGAAGTCAATCAGAAGGGGTAAATGTTTTTTGCTGCTAATACAAACTAAGCCTAACTTGTTACACCACATTCATTATACCATTACACTACTACAAGGGATTGCACTCTTAAAACACTAGGAAGCTAGGTCACAATACACGGCATAGCACAGTTGTGGCAAAATACACAGAATGGAAACATTGGATATACTAATGGGGCAGGCATTACAAAGTTGGAAAAAAGTTAGGGGTAAGGTGGAACACTGAAACAATAAGAGGTTACTGGATACCAATGGCATAAACAACTGGGAGCACTAAATTTGCCTTCTTTTGCCACACCCCCTTTTTGACCACCCGGCTGAAAAAAAATTCTGGAGAGAACACTGAAAAGATTGGTGTTTTATTGGCAAACAGAGTTGTATTAAAGTAAGTTATTATATAAAGCACATTAGTTTGTTCATATTACAAGTGAACAACTTAAGTAGGTTGATCCTGAGTTAATGTCACTGGGATGAAAAAAACCTATGTTGTAAAAAGCACCTGTAACACTGTATACTATAGAATTTATATAATACATATAAATTTAAATAAATATAAATATAAATAAAAATATAATAAAATATAATATAGAATAGTATGCAAAGAATTTGTGATAGCTTTAGGGTTAGGGAAAGGTGTTAGGTCTCAGCACATTTACTATATGGAAAAAAATGTGAACACCTGACTATCATATCCATATGTGCTTGTTGACCTTCCCATTGAAAAACCATGGGAATTAAAATAGCATTGTGTCCCTTTTGTTGATTTAACAACCGCCATTCTTCTGAGAAATCTTTTTATAAAATTGTACAGTGCATCTGAAGGACACTTTTGTAATACTTTTCCTTTATAACAAGTAATCATATTGATAAATCATTGTTCAAATTATTTTTTTATTCCCCTAATTTCCTTTTCATTCTATAAATCTCCAACTGATCTAGCAAACTGCTTCTTTGCTGTGCTCATCACTTGACCGTGCAAGATTCTGTATATTTTATGCTACAGGAAAACATAAACAAGGCGACCATTGAGGGTTGCAAAATATGCATGCAAATCATTTGGATGCTTGAAGAAAAGTCCTTTCCACTCTCACTTGATTTTTTTTTTTGTGCTTTTTTTTCTTTTTTTTTTTGTACTGCTGTCAGTACAAGAAATGGCAGCTTTAAGACTACAAGATTGCAATGTAGTCAATCTGTAATATAAATGAAACTACAAATGGGAGGATCATATCTACTGTACGGCACATTCTAAAAAGGCATATCATTTTCAGTAACAGACTAGTACAAATTCAAACAGCAATCCGATAGATTGATGAATAAAAAATATTGTATAGGAGCAAGATGGTGCACAGAATATCTATTTTAAAGGCCAAATGCACTTGCAGTCTCACTACATTCAATTTTTTGTCATCTATTGGCAGCTAGTAACCCCTAAAGTGGGAAGAAAATTGAAACCACCATACAATACATTCCAGGCATCCCTGAATTTCAGTGGAAACATGTGTCTCCTTAATGAGGTGCAGAACTTGTAGTCACAGGATTTAGGTGGTGAGCCATTATGAGATATTATTGTGTTACCAGGAAACTAAAAGTCACAAGAGAAGCCCTAAACTGCTACAGCCTTATTATAATTACTGTGCAAATGAGTACTAGTGAACACAAAGAATGTTATAGCTATTGTGGTTTAACTTACAAAATTGCTGCCTCTTCCAAGATGTAATCAAATTTGTTCATGCGGAGGTCCAAAGCATTGTTTTTTACTCTGGCTTACGGAAAAAAAATACGGCTGCTAGGAAACTCAACAATGAATGAGTTGAAATAATCTTGCAAATAGATATTTGAGGTCCCTACGCCCCTGTTCTGCAAACTATAGCAGGTAGTTTACCAACAGCTAGACTACTGTTTGACTGGAAGAGAATTAGGAATACAAGAAAATAAAAAAATATGTTACAAGTTACATGTGTGTGTAAATCAGCACATAACTTGAACACAAAACCCTCAAAAGATTTGTGGAAGTAAATGTCACCATTATATCATTGATGGTTTTGTTATGCATTATGAAGCTCATTCTACATACAAGATACAGTAGAAAAACCAAAAAATAATAAGAACCTCACATGCTTGGTAGGTTAAACATGTAAAAAGTGCCTATATAACCCAGAAAGGTGCTTTCTTACGATAATACCTATTACTCAAATAGGAACAAAACATTAAGTGGGGAAGAAAGTCCTGTCGGGTTTCAATGCTGCCCAAGCTGCAATAAAGAGATGTCCCCATGCAGGAAGTGAAGCAAAACCAACAACAACAACACACAAAAGAACAAAAATGAACTTTCAAGTTAGGCAGGAGGATGCTCAATCCTGTGTCAGTATTTTGCCTAATAAAACATTTTCATCACTTTCTGTCTGGTCCTAGAAAATGAGGGAAACATGTTTTAGCTATAGTGATCTTTATAGTTCCAAAAATAATGGCCTATATTACTCCAGAGCAACCAATCAGCTTTTGATGTAATTATTTCAGTATAATATAGGAAGGCTTCCATGAGATGCACTGGTAGTGACAAGGTAAATATATGCAGTCCATGAATTTCCACTGAGCTTATCCATAAGGCAATTCACCTGTTGGTCTATTGCAAACTACTGTACTACTGTACCATACCCCCTAAGCCCTCCACCCAACAGAAGCACTGAGTTTAAACACCGTATGCTTCACTGCACATGTGACTCACTTCCCATCATGATGGGAACAACTGCCATACTCAAACATTTGTCCAATGTTACTCATCCATCCAACTCACTGTTAAAATTTTTGAAGATATTTTAATTGATGTGTGTCATCTTTGTGATCACCTACAAGTATTTTAAGTACTAGCTACTATCAAAATATCTGAATAGTATTGAAAGTGAAGCCAGCTTAAGTTTGGAGAGGCTCAGGAGGGGGTGTATCTTATAAACGCAAGGCTGCAAAGAGCACCGTATGTCAGAAGGAAAGGTTCAGATAAGGTATATAGAATAGAGAAGATGTAGTATGAAATGAATACAAGTAGAAGTCATTAATAAAAGGAGGATGCAATGAGAAAAGTGCATGGGTGCGGTGGCATGGATGTGGAGACACACAATGCATATTTCCCCCCACCCCCCCGCTGTGATTATTCCGATCGGCACATTTTCAGCAGCTCTGAGCGGACACCGGAAAGGCTGCTCTGCCTGTTCCCTGCTGATAGCTGATTAGAGCCGGGCGGAGAGAGGAGAGCACAGCACGGGCTATGAGGAGATCACAGGCTGCCTCTCCCCCTCTCATACCCTGTTTCCCCGATGATAAGACACTGTCTTATTTTTTTGGAAGGCCAAAATATGCTCTAGGGCTTATTTTCAGGGGGATGCCTTATTTACCCATGAAGAAGACTACAGTACACAGGTATTGTTGAAAAAAAAACAGAATTTTATTACCTGTATATGGTACAGTATAATGGTGAGCATCCATAACTTGTAACGGTGTTATTGTTTCCATACAACAATCTATGGCATAGTACGGTACATTTACATATTTATTCAATGACAACCAAGTCATCATCTTCTGGAACATCATCGTAACAAACCCCACTCTGAATTTCCAGGTTAATTACTTCTGAGACGGAGGAACCACACGGAGTCACCCACCGTACCACCCGATTCGGGTAAGCGCAGGTATCGGTGGGTGGCTTATTTGTGGGGGGGGGCCTTATTTTACATTTTTTTCTAAAAAGGGGGGGCTGTCTTATTTGATGGCCCTGCCTTATCATCGGGGAAACACGGTAGCTGTGCCGAGTGAAAAAAAAAAAAAGTAACATCGTGCAAACAAAGTCTCCGTCCCTAAACTGTATGTCATAATGACTTGTAGTTTTCAGGGTCCACAGGGAACACTTATAGTTAACACCATTCACAATTTCAGCACCACAACTTTTACACATTTTTTAATATGGGGATCAGAATTGTAAAATCTTGTAAAAATACAACATTGGGGTTGCAGTGTTAAAAGCAAGTGCGCCTGGGAGTCCTAAATTAAAAATGCAAATTGGGGACCCCCAGGACCACTTACCCTGTTACACATTACTGCCCATTTCTAACACTGGAAACCCATTTTCTCTGGAATGGGGAGGTATAGGAAACTGAAAATGTGTGGGGAACATCTGTGGATAACACCTCCTAAAGTTTTATATCAATGGCTTCATTAGAACAAAAAAACTCTGCCCATCAAAAAATGAAATTGGGGTTTAGGTACTGGTAGGGTATGTGATGGGTACCAGGGCAGCATGTTTTGATGGGCAGACTTTATTTTGATGCCATGGAGATGGAAGTTTGGAATTAAAGGGGCAAGTGTCCCCCACTTGCCCCTTTAATTCTGTTTACCTACACCTCTCTGTTCTAGAAAAATTGGGGTTCAAGGTAGGGAAGCGGACAGTTTGATGGGCAGAGTTTTTTATGTTCTAATGATGCCATGCTAATGAAATTATAGGGGTTTATCCCCAATGCTTCTTGCTATGTAAGTGGCCCTGGGGGTCTTTAATTTGCATTTTCCATTTTGGTCTCCTAGGTACACTTTCTTACAAAACAGCAACCCAAATGTTCAATTTCCACAAGTTTTTAAACTCATGATTCCCATATTTTGAAATTCTTGAAATTAAAAAAAGAAATGTTGGTTATTAGTAGCTTTGAGACTCCTCTGTGTACCCTAAAAATTTTAGGTAATTACAACCAACAATTTAAGAGATCTAAAGGACTGAACGCAATGAGTTGTTAGGCTGCAGAACATGACAAGCACACACAGCGATCATCCTGCGGGTGGATAAATTTCACAGTTTTTGTCCTACCCTGTCTCTTGTCTGTCCTACCCCCATCTGCAATCACATTCATGATGCTCTTTGTATGGTATAGCGCTAGGAGGTGACATCTGAAGTTAGGCTGAATTCACATTGGCAGTAAGGTTGAATTTGCTGCGTTTACCCCTCACATTCCTCTCGCCAGGAACCACTGCTGCTTGAAAAACTGTTAGGCCTGAAAAGCCCAGCACTTAGCTTGTTACCAATCCCAGGTGCCTAGCAGTTATCACAGGTTACCAATCCCAGATGCCCAGCAGTTATCACTGGTTACCAATCCCAGGTGCCCAGCAGTTATCACTGGTTACCAATCCCAGGTGCCCAGCACTTACTGCCTATTACCAATCCTAGGTGCTTAGCAGTTGTCACCGGTTACCAATCCCAGGTGCCCAACAGTTGCCAAGAAGTAGTCACTCAGGAGGGGTGCATTTTTTACTGCCAATGTGAACTAAGCCTAATTTGTTAAGCCACATTAATCACAAAATTACACTACTACAAGGTATTACAATAATAAAACTACTAATTACATAAAAATGGAACTCTAGGGAGTTGGATTAAAATACACAGCACTGGACTGTTGGGGTATAATACAAACAATGGAAAAAATTGTACATTCTAACAAGCCAGACATTAGAAAGTTGGAACAAAGTATAGGGGGTGGGTAGAACACTGACACCATAGCAGGGGTTACTGGATACCTATGGCATAAATAACTAGGTGCTAAAGATTTGCAGTGTCTAGCCCCGCCCACTTTTTTACCACCCCGCTACAGTTTCCCCCCACCGAGCTGAAAACAATTTCTGGAGAAAACACTGCAATGCATGAACATGCAAACCTGAACAGAGATAATTGTGACACCCTGTGGCATAATGCTCTCTGCTTTATATAACAAAACAAACTCTTAGATAGGTGTAATCATGTTAAAGTTTACCTGGGTTAGGGGACTATAGCTAAAAATATCACACACTTATTAAGATAAAATTATACTTCATCTCTGCCTAGCAATTATCGTTACCCATAGAGATAAAGGAGGCTGATAGCTAAACTGAAAAAATTACACAAAGGCAATACAAGCTTGGTCACTAATGGGACATTTTTCAAGTAACAAGCTGGACATGGACAACTTACTGATGCCAATAGAGGTCAAATGAAGCATGTGCATGTTGCTGCTTGCTGAAGTGACTCTGAATAAAGGGTTTTTAGATCAGCCACAGCTTAGGTAACATTTGAAATGTATTTTACCCATCAATTCTCACTTCTGTACATATGTGATGTTTCCTGTGCTGTTTTACCAATGTCTATAGAAGCAGGAAGTCAATGGCCATGGGTAAGGGCAGGATCTAAGTTTATGACAGAAGCAGTGGGCATAGAAGCAGGAGGCAGAGGATGGTCATTCGTAATGGGAAAAGACAAACAATCACATCACACTGCATTGTGAAAATGTTGTCCCTGTAAACAACCCATAGGGAACATTTATTGTCCTGGCTAGAGCCAGTTAAACATGTTTTTGAATTTGCATTCTTAATATTAAAAAATACTTATTACTAAACAGGATAGTTCAGTTTTGCAGAAGCAGTCATTATGTGTGCAAAATCTTTATAAGCAGCCAGTTCACTAGGATCCATGCATGTTAACTGATGGAAGAGGTATCGTGGTACTGGGGTTACATGACCACCTTTGGGGGGCTCGAGTTGTTCAGATTAGCATGTAGAAATGTTGTTTTCAGTATCTACACTGCTGGCTCAAATCAGAAGGCCACAAAACATATAGTGGAATGAAAAAAAGAATTGCAAATATATTACAGAACATGTAAACAAGAGAACATATGAAAAGATACAGGGAAAAAAGTATGAAGAGACTACCCGGTAGGGAGGGACTTATAGACTGCCCTGAGGAATAAGAAAGAGAATGCACTGGATAGAGATTTAGACACTGCCCTAAGAAAAGAAATGGCCTAGAGAGAGAGAGATGAAGAGACCGCCTCAGAGGAACAGTAACTATTTTGCACATAGAGTAGAATGAGTGATTTTCGTAGGAAAAAGGATCAGATTTCCCTAGATAGAGAAAGAAAAAGAAAAGGATTGTCAAGGACTGAAAGAGACAGACTGTCCTGGTTAAGTAGACTATCATAGCGAGGAAAAAAGATAAGGAACTGGAGGAAGACAGAGAGAGAAGCTTGTGTAAAGAACTGCATCATGCACACTTGTTAGTCTCCTTGGGCTATTTAACAAGCAGTAATGGTGGAAACATTGAATGAATTTAGAAATGCTGGACAGTGCAGTTCTGTACCAAAGACAGTCCTGTCACAACATATGTGTGGGCATTTCTACCAGCTGTATGGCAGCAATGTTATTACTTGTTTTTACATCACTGTAATCTCCTAAAGGTGTCTGTAGAAGTATCCCTAACCTTAAAGATGATAATTTGATGATGATTTATGGGAGAAGCATGATGATGTAATTGAATTACTTTTGGGATATTCTGTTAGTACTCAGTCAGGGTGGGTAAGAGATGCTTTTCCGGATCCTAGTAAACTGACATCATGTGTTTGTATGTATACATTAACATTTTTATCATTGCCAACTGTTTCTGTGTTTTGAAACACTTTAAAACTGCAAAAATCCTCACTGTGTCAAATACAGATTTAATTGTGTATTTTAAACACTGTGACATGGTAATATTAATGTTAGACAATTCACATTTGTTAAAATGTGAGAACTGCAAGCAAAGAAATAGGGAGTTTAACTTGGATGAAGCATTCCTACCTGCTTTCATGATGGGACTACAGTAAATGGCCACCTTCACAATTTCCTTTAATAAACAAATGAGGCTTAATCATTAAAAAAGGGGAGTGACATAACTATTAATAAAGGATCAGCCTGTT
This sequence comes from Pyxicephalus adspersus, assembly GCF_032062135.1. Classification (NCBI taxonomy): domain Eukaryota; kingdom Metazoa; phylum Chordata; class Amphibia; order Anura; family Pyxicephalidae; genus Pyxicephalus; species Pyxicephalus adspersus. Next base: position 59,705,916 of record NC_092871.1, on the reverse strand, counting down.
TGTGCGGAACAAAGACATTATAAAAGTGTTAGATGCTTCCACAGTAGTATCAACACTGCAAATCAGTCAGATAGAACAGAATTTTCGCCAAAAGTGCTATTTCCTGTATTATGAGAACTAAAGTTCTGTTTACTTATAGGATGACAGGCCCGATTTAAAGCAATTTCATACTATGAAAGCATTTGACACCTTGTGGGCCATGTGGAAAGTTTTAGGTTTAGGTTAAAAGGAAGCAGTTATTATAGTTAAAGGGCCACTAAACCTAAAACAAAAGTTGCCTTTTGCAAACAAGATTTTAAAGTTTTTGTAATGTTCTTAAAAATTCCATGCCTTTTCAGAATCTCAGATATTTCTTGCTGAAATATCATAAGTGTATGTGTGCAGCCATATCAAGCAAGGATAGGGTGTGAAGATGCTGACTGCAGTGACCTCCAATAGGATTACTAGATAGGAAGTCAGCTGTTTTTCACGTAAAATTGTACAGCTTTTTGTGGTAATGAAATAAATAGACTTTTTAAAATTTTAAATAAACCAACACGTTTTAAATTTAGTGATATATAAGTGATTAATTAATAAAGAATCAATAAGAAGAGTTGTTTTAGGCATAAAATAAAACTGGTACTGTATTTTCAGTTTATTCAACACTTGGCCCCTAAATATTTGTTTACTGTCTAGTCATTTTTCCTAAAATCTGGATTTTAATAGAGCATTTTCACACACAAATTAAGGCCTTAAGGTTAAGTTTCATTCCTTTAACAAATACCACTCAAGGTTCAGACAGACTTACCTAGGAACACCAGGAGGGGCACGGTTAGGTCTTGATGGAATCTGAGGAGGAGGACCAAAAGGGTCAGGGGAAGCGCCAGGCCTTGAGGGGACCGGTGGTGCACTACCAAGAGTGGTTCCAGATGGTGGTGGTCCTGGTGCTGGTCCTCGGGAGCCAGGTCTGGCTGGGGGTACAGCAGGTGCTCTTCTCTGTGGGGTAGGGCTTGATGTGGGAGACCTGAAGTAGAAGAAGCAATATCAGTTTGGGTTTCAGTACATAGGATAAATTCAGGATTGGTAGAACAAACATTTATAGAACCATTCTACTGTCATTGTTGACCCCTCCCAATATGGATTGCACACAGCAGGAAAACCGTGCTATCCTAAGCACTATTAATTTCAATAACTGATTGATAAAGAAAATTTGACCAGGCTTTACCCCAATATTAGAGTGTCTTTAAGTAGAGGAAACTTAAATGAACACTGCAGGATCCACAGCATGGCCTTCATTTTAATAATTGCATCACAAAACACAGGTGTAGTGGGAGATGGACACTGTGGTGTCCATTGGAAACGCAATTTTGTCCAATAGTAAATCTCTCTGTCAAAAGTTTAACATTATTTAAACTGTAGATCATTCATTTGTAAATCCAGCCTTTACTGATCAGATGATGTTGCATTTCACATTAAAAAAGGTGAACTTTAAATACATGTGACCTAATAGCAGTAACTGCCTGGCAGAAGTGGTGTTTAGTGAATATTTTTGCTAGCCCACAAATTTCCTTTTTAATTGTGATGGTGGTCAGTTGATCATTTATTGTCCGCTTACCTGCGTCCTGTTGGTACGTTTTGGACCTGTAGCCAAGAATCATCAACAGGTGGTGGCATAGGGGTGCTGATGGTTGTTGTATTGATATCCCCAATAATACTTAAGGCTTCTTTCAGGGCATGATACATGCGCAGCATCTCATCCCTGTGCTGTGCCTGTTCTGCTGACTCCTCCATCAAAGTATTTTGGTCGCCACATGAGTACAAGTTGGCCAGGAGCTCAGAATGGATAAACTCCTTTGTCTAAAAAGAAAAGCAGAAAATAGGTAACCCCAATCTCTTCTCAATCAACAGCATTTCCAAACCTCTAAATAAATACTGACAATTTCCTGTTCCAGTTAGTATTCCTAAGTTCTTAGAACAGTGTTTGATATTAAAAGCAGGCTTTTATTCAGGAAGAAGACTAAATTGTAAACTAAGAAATTGGAATAGGATGTCTCCTATTCTTTGTGTTGAAATTATAGAAGAGACATCAAAATGTCTTGCACTAAAGGAAGATTAATACTGCATATATTTGTGAACTGTATTTTGTCAATTTATGTTTTTTGTTTATGAGTTTTTTGTTAGTGTGTCATTGCTTCTTGAAGAATAAGGGCTTGTAGCACTGAGTGGAGATATTTTCATATTCAAACATAGTGGGGATTACCTACTTCCTGATTAGAAAACTTGTGGAAGAAAAATATGACTGTGGAATAAAGCAAAGCTAAATCTAGAAGTAAAAAAAATGCAAACAGGCAGTGAGCTGACTTTGTCACTTCTGAAATTAAATAAACCTACCTGCTCTTTGCAGTTACTTATTTAAACTGACCTCTCCTCATTCTGGCATCAACATTTTCACCCACATGCATTTGGAAGTGAATTAACTCCCGGCAGCCAGCTTTGCCACTATAAAACACTAAGATCTGCATGTGCAGCTCAGTGTACATCATAAAGAAGATTACGACAGGCAGGTAAGTTTGTTTATTTATTGCAGATGGGATACAACTTGTCCTTCCTGCAATGAAGAATCTGTCTGCTTGCAATCATTTAATAATTAGATTTAATTCAACTAAAATTTTTGCCAACCACCACTAGACAAGATTGGTTGTAAACAGTAATCGCAACCTGCAAACCTGCCAGCCACCACCAGAGAGAGAATGGATGTAAACACAGAATGATAACCTGAAATACAGCACCACTGATGAGAAATCCTTTCAGAATGTTGCTATTCCACACAAAGGTGTTAGCATTTGTTTGAGTTTTTGGAATATACAGTATAGACCTGCAGCTCTCTGCCCTTTTAATGGATGCTAACCCCCTGGTGCCTTGCTGGATCTGCCTGACTTTTAATGCCATTTTTGCTTGTCACTGACTTTGCATTGCAGTTGCATCTGTGACTGCAACCTGGTATCCGTGCAGCACAACATCCTCACTGAAAGAGGGTTCTGGAGATGAAGGCATTTAAAACTGCAGCCATCCTATTTTACTGCAAATTATACTGCATTAGCATCTTTACCTACATAGCAAATTGTGGGCTAAAGATGCAAGGACTTTATCAGTGACCATAAACACTGACAAATATAAATCATACCACCAGACTTTCCATCTAGAACATAGGCAATATCATAACAAACCATTGTCAACTACCGTATTTTTCGGACTATAAGACGCTCCGGCCTATAAGACGCACCCAATTTTAAAGGAGAAAAACCTAGAAAAAAAAAGATTCTGAACAAAATACTAAAAAATCACTCTGTGTCAATGTATCCCCTTCTAATCACTCTGACACAGAGTGATCAGAAGGGGATACATTGACACAGAGTGATTAGAAGGGGATACATTGACACAATGTATCCCCTTCTGATCACCCTGTGCCAAAAAATCATACTCACCCGATACCGCGATCCTGCGATGCTGTGGGCTTCTTCTTCTCCTCGCTCTCCTCCTGGCTGCAGCGCGTGTCCCCTCCTCTGAGCGAGGAGAAGCCGACACGCATACCCCAGCGATCCCATAAGCAGGCTGATCCAGCCTGCTTATGAGATCGCGGGGGCACGGGTGTCGGCTTCTCCTCGCTCTCCTCCTGGCTGCAGCGCGTGTCCCCTCCTCTGAGCGAGGAGAAGCCGACACGCATACCCCCGCGATCCCATAAGCAGGCTGAACCAGCCTGCTTATGGGATCGCGGGGGCATGCGTGCCGGCTTCTCCTCGCTCAGAGGAGGAGGAGACACGCGCTGCAGCCGGGAGGAGAGCGAGGAGAAGAAGAAGCCCACAGCATCGCGGGATCGCGGTATCGGGTGAGTATGATTTTTTTTAATTACCGGTATATTTAACATGTATTCGGTGTATAAGACGCACCCACTTTTCCCCCCCAGTTTTGGGGAAGAAAAAGTGCGTCTTATACGCCGAAAAATACGGTAAGTCTTTTTTTTACCATATACAGTTTCTGCCATAGTTAACTGCAATAAAGACATTCATTACTAAGAACCCACAACACCTACCGTAAAGACAGTAAATAAAAACTTACATTGTTGATCATAAGATGCATTATGGTTTTGGGCATCAGGTCACGGATGGTCTTGTTAACTATAGCCATGTAGGAATCTACAAGGTTACGAATAGTCTCAACCTGCCTTTCCAACTGAGGGTCCATTGAATGCATAAAGCTGTCAGATCCATTTTCTTCAGACTCGCTAGCCTGTAAAGGTAAGAGGAACAAAGAAAGATGTACAATGCTTAGGAAGTAGGTAATTAGAGCACCTCATGGCGTTGTCTATTGCATAGTCTGTTACTGACACTGAACTGAAATAGCCAGAGAACCAACGGGCAGGAAGGAATCTTCCACACTGTTTACTACCACAGAGTTGGGTAAGAGTTTTATCTGCCTGTACAATGAAGGATCTTGAATGGTCACTTGAAAGTGGAACTTGGGAAAAATATCAATTTTGTTTGTTTGAACAGAGATTGGAAAAAGTGTTCCAATTACATAGATTTACTCTTACTTCCTGTGGTTTGTAAAGTCTAAGGTTTGCCTTTGCTAACCAAACCTAAAGATGGTTTCGCTATACCATAAACCAAAAAGGATAATCCTCATAATAAATAATGGTTGGTAAATGAATCCAAAATCTTACTATACATAGGCAGTTTAACACATTAAACAAGAATCATATTGTGGAGATCTACATGTTTTACCTGAACCCAGATTGGAACATTAAAGTCCTCACTGAGCTTTGTCACTGCAGGCACTGTGAAGTAAGGGCTTGTTTACATTATAGTTATTAGTAGTATTAATGAAAGTTAAACCATCATTTGCTGATTCCTACAGTATGACATTGCATTTTTTATGTGCTGTGGTATGATTTTTTGTATGCATTTAGTGCATTTTTGACTCTCAAATCAAGAACTAAAATGCAGATTCTATTGGCCCGACTATGGTAGAATGCAACACGCCCCATTTTTAATGTACTTGCACCATAAAATACAAAGGGAAGGTGGTACTAGTTATTCCTAATTCATTCTTACTGAAGTCAGATTTCAGTCAGTATCTAAGGCTGGGTTTGCACTGTTATGGCTATGGTAATCAATGCACATTCATGCAGTTAATACATACTATTTTTTTGAATAGGGTACCTAATGATAGTGGAACATCAAAAACAGCGCAGAGACTTTTTTCAAATACAATTAAATCACAACTCTGCAATGCACATCTGTAAAGTATACAGAAAATACCAATTAAAAGTAAATGTTTATAAAAAGGTTTACTGATTGTTACAAATATGTCAATACTTGAATGCCCATATTTAGTGCATAGGTTCTGTTTAGGATTGAAAATTGAACTGCAGAGGGAAATATCAATTCAGAGGGCCACAATGTGGAAGATGGATTCCCCCAGGTTCTACCTGTGCTGTTTCACTTCAATATTTCATGTCAGGCATGCAAAATAAAAAGAATGTTAATGGAGAGAAATTGGGAGAAAGTCAGAACAAGGAGAGAAAAAGGAGAAAGACCCCAAATTAAAAGTTCTGACCAGACTCGGAAACAGACGAAACTGAGGAAATAAAAAAAAGATGAGGGAAGACAGTAGCCCCCCCTTTGAAACATCCAGCTGGGGCCACTTATGGGAAAAGAAGAAAGGAAAGTGAGGTTGTTAAAGAAGCAAGAAGGAGCATCAGGACTCCTCTAGAGCTGACTGCACCACTTACTTTATCCTTGTCCTTTGAGACCAGATTGAGCCACAACAGAATAAAATAAAACACACAAAAGGGGACAAAATAGAAAAACACCAAAATTAGTGTATAAGGAGGAATTCCTGACTCCTATTTTTATAAGATGATGAAACAGGAACATAGCACAATGTGGAGTCCTGTAGGGATTGGCCACTGGTTTTTAAATATTAGGCCATCACAAAATGGCATGTCCAGGAAGGGACCTATGAGATGGCATTCTGGGAGCAAAAGTAGTCAGCTCATTAGAAAATTTGACCAACATTTATCCTATAGTTCCATAGCCCTCTTGACAATTTATTATCCTAAAGTGGACCTTTCAGGGCAAATTAAAATTTCGCTTTTCTGACCGCTTTCTGCTCAACCAATATCAATGATTAAAAAAAGCTATTTGTACAAAAAGCATTTGCCCAAAAATGCATTAAAACATACTTCAACTTGGTCTCTGGCACTTCCAGGCTGCAGAGATGATGTCAACATACCAGTCAGAACTGGGAGCTTAAAGTCCCATGAGAATGAGCCTCAGCCCATTGCAAGAGGTAGATTCCCATTTGAATTCTCTGCTCTGGACAGAAGGCACAATGACATCACCTTTGTCACCCAGAAGCAGCAGAGGCTATGTTTTCTGGGAGGCAAACTTCTCCATACTACTGGTATTTGTGCTGGGAAAGCAGAGGGCTGCAAAAAAAAACAAAAAAAAAACAAAAAAAACGGAAAGTCCCCTTTAATGTATGATTGCACAAAGTATAAAGTTTGAAAAAGGCTTTTAATGAGATTTGGTGTGCTTTTCATTTTTAGCCCTTGTAATCTACATACATGGAATAATAATAATACGTGGTAAAATCCACATAAAAATGGAAAAAAGTTTGTAAACACTAGACCATCATACTTATTTGGGATTGTTGCCCTTGGCTTTAATAAATTGGTTACCCCCTTTTTTGCAGCTATAACACCCACACTTATGAACTTACGTACGTACACTATATGGCCACGCATTCGTAGTCCCTTAATCATTAGACCTTTGTTGAACATTTCCTTTTAAAACCATGGGTATTTTTATGGAGTTGGACTCCCTTTGAAATGATAACCATCTCTGTTATGTATGATAATTTTAGCCATTCAGCCAAAAAAGCATGTGTGTGGAAAGGTACTGATGCTGGACAAGAAGTCCTAACTCTTAGAAGGCATTCATATCTTCTCAAAAGGTATTCAATAGCATTAGGGGGTTCAATGCAGGCCATATCAGTTCATCCACATTAAACTCAACAAGCCATGTCTTTTTGGAGCTGCCCACGTAAACAAAAAGAACACTCCATTGTGCTGAAAAATAAGTGTTGCCTTGAAACCTTCCTCAATGCGGCAACTTGTGAACATCTGTTTAACAATGGGGTATTAAGATTTTTTTTTTTGTTTTGGGGTTAACAATTATGTTAAATGTTCTTCTAAATATGGTTGGAATAGGTATTAAAACTACTGAGTGTTTAATTTTTTTAATGAAACAACAAATGACTGTTTCTACCTTTTGCTTATAATTTGGTACTCTCTCTCTATTTTGTTGGTTGACAATACCATAAAGTGCAAAAACAATTTTTTAACAGAAATAATCAATGCAGAAAATTCAAACTTCTGTATGAATGAAAATATAATTTTGAAATTATAAAAATGACACATATTTTGTTGGTCAATTATTCTTTGACACTTGGATTTCTCATAACTCGAAAAGGTAATCAAATAAATAGCAAACATTGTGGTAGAAGAGTAGTAGCATGAACATTTTTAAATGACCAGTAACAAAATAGACCAGTCTCAGTAATAAAAATACATTTCTAAAATAAGAATTTGAAATAAAATACAATTCAAAAACAGGAAAATATTTCCAGAAAAAGTTGACTGTGTGCCTATAGGCCTTTTTTTCACCCTTAAAGTAGCTGTCTTTTTAAATACCCAGCAAATCTCTCCCTGTAAATGAGAACACACAGACCCTGATTTATCAAGCAAGTGCGCATAAGCTTGCTGCGCGTATATACGCACCGATATATGAGGCAAATTTCCGCGAGTCGCCTTCACTTGCCAGCCAGGTTACTGCTTTGATAAATGAGCAACAGGGGTTGAGAATTTGCCAATTAAGGCGATTAGATTTCAGCTGCGTCATTAAGGAGGATCTGTTAAGCTGTCACTGGTGAGATCATAGCAATTAATTAGCGCACACCTGCTCTCTGTTCTGTGCGTATCTACAGTCCTTTACAGGTCAATTAGAATCTTTAATGCTTCATCTTCTTTTGGGTAAGTGCTACTTTGTTTTTGTTACTCAGGGGGGGGGGGTGACTAATCAAGTAAGTTTTCTTGGATGGTATGCATTGATGTGAATTTGTAATCCTCATCAATGTTAGTTTCATCTTTTGCTGTAATGTTTTTGTGCCCAGTTTGTAATAACGGTATCTGTTGTTTAGCAATTCTTCAGCAATGTGTTGTCATTTTTTCCACAAATATTGAGTATAAATTTCTGCATGGTTTCCACTCCAAACTGCTACTTGAACCCCCTTGTTACCTTGTCCCATTGTCCCCCTTGTCCCATTCTCAAAGTCACATTGTCACATATTGGTATTTGTAACTCCTCTGTTCATTTGTAGTAGTGTTATAGGTTTGTTGTCATTGTGCTGTGCTGCCTGATCTTAGCACTATTGTATACAAACACACTTCCACTTGCTGTCCAAACTGGTTGTGAATTAGTTGTCCAGCTGAGTTGCATACTCATTCTAACACACCTGATGGTGATGGAAGGAGGTCCAGGTTGCCAAAGCACAACATCAAAGCACAATCATTGCCAAGCTCACAAGCAGGGTCAGGCACTCTTATAAATGAATATACTCTTATATATATATATATATAGGGAAAGAAGAACACTTGGTTGGATGATCTAGTCCGCTGGCAAAAGTGAGGTCTACCTGCCTAAACTCCCTAGTATTTATCACCAGGCAGTCTACATGTGTCATCAATCAGTTAACTCTTTCCAAACCTGAAAATATTATTTCAAAATATGCTTATTTCTTAGCTAATATATATGTTTTAAACATGTGAACACCACAAACTTTTTTATTTAGGGCTGAGTGAAAGATGTGTGCCATTAGAAAGAATGATTTTTTTAGGGGAACAGTAACTTTTAATGAAAGCTCGCCAGTGTCGAGCTGCCGGAGATGCACAGTTCGGAACGAGCGACCGTTTAAGTTGATAACTGCCGGAAGAATACTCCAGTGTATTCTTGCTGGACGAAATTTGGTTGAAAAATAGGTTTTTGGCGTCTGATTCCCGATCGCGATTACGAGCGAGCGAGCTTCCAATTTGGCTTGATGAATCAGGCTCCCCACATGAATCTGATGCACTAAAATCGTAAAACTCGCACTTTCATAAGTGTTATTCTCCTGGGTCCTATGTAGCTTTTAGTGGTTTCCCCTGGGCTCCATGTAATTTTTGCATCTTATAATGGGAGGAAGTCAGAGGGAGGAACCATTGAGAGTTAACAAAGACCCAGAAGACTGAGACTCCTGAAAGTTTCAGTTTCCCAGTAGACTTTGATGGGAGATATCATAACACTAGATAAGAATTTAGACGGGCAGGGAAGGTAAGTAATTACGGTCTTTTTTCCAGTATGCTTTCTATAGAAACAAGGTTACTTTAGTCCTTAGCCCCTCAAAAGCATGAAAATATATCACCAACCAGTCTTTTTATTCAGCTTTGGTACATACCCCAGCTCTCTCTGGATAGACACCAGCACGTAAGAAAGAAGCCTTCCAACTGTCCACTTCTTCCTGAGTCTCACAGGCTAACTCCAATTGACGGTAATCTTTGTAAACGTTTCTGGAATGTCAAAAACCTCAAAATCACCACCTACAGATAGTAATACTGGCTCTCAAATACTGACATTTTGTAACCCATATTTATAGGGAATTTTCTTTACTCTATACCCTGGAAATGCAACAGGAATAAAACCTTTTCAAAAAATATGAAATTCCCTTCATAAACTGTCCGGTTACAGATATTAGAAGATAGCTGAAAAAGCAGGCAGTCCAACCATTTGGAGTTGTTTACTGAACCAGCTGCAGATATTAACAAAACACCTGGGTAACTAACTGTGGGCTGAATAACAAGGGGAAGTACTACAGATTACATATTTCCTGAACTTGTATGATGGGAGAGAGAAGAGACCTTGCCAACCCTGGCTTGCAAATTGGAAAACAGCCATCAGACAAAGTTCTCAAACCTGTCCAAACAACGCTTATAACAATGGTATAAGCAGAACTTTCTGTCTGAAATATCCATGCAAAGAGAACCTTTTTTTCAGAGACACAATTTGCAGATGCATTACCATTACCACCCTCGCTCTGTATTGCAATGTTCTACTCCGGTAATAAGTTAATCTTGCCCCTGGGTACTCTGATATTAGCAGATATTCCCACTGTGTTACTTTATTGTATCTACACAGAAATATACTCACCTTTGCTCAGTATTGAACAAGGCAAAAATGTGTTTGCTGGACATAAATCCCTTTTCAATATCTCTCAATTTTAGGTTATCCAGAGGCAACATGTACTTCTTCTCTTTCTCCTATAGAGGGCAAACAAAACATACTGTTAGAAGTAAAAACAGTGCATGCAAGGTCTGGAGATGCAAAAAAAAAAGCATTTGATTATATTATAGGCCTACACATCCAAAAAGAGAAACAACACATACTGCCTTTTTCTGTAGACTCCAGTGAAGAGAGAGTGAAGAGAGATCATCCTGCATCTGAACTCCCTTTTTCTCATGCATAACCTTATGTCATGTTTAATGGTTGCAGTAGCTTAGCTCTGATCATGGCTAGAGATATTTCATTGGAGTTCACCCTGAATCTAACACAAGATTCCCAGAAGGCAAGAAAAACAAACACCCAAACTTGTTGAGCTTTAAAAGACATAACTTGTTTTTCTAGTATTTAGTAAGGGGCATAATTAATAACAGAGGCCATTTTTCAACACTGGGGTACCTAGATTCAACTGAAGTCAACAACATCTGATACCATTATGCCCTGCTCTCTTTTGCAGGGATTTAATGCAAAGCAAGGGTTCAGTCATCGTCACTGGAGATTTTAGGCTATCAGAAGAAATGTAGCATGGCTATGAGAAACAGAAGCTTCATGAGTATTGTTGTTGCCCACCACTTTATCAGCAGTCCAGTTTATTTAAATTTTTAAAAGGGGTGAGGATTTGCCAAAACCCTAAATGTGCTGGGTATGTTTTATTCATATGTTTCTAAATGAAGGGAATCCCATTCATTACACCACTGCAATGGCTGACACATATGGTAATAAAATATGCAATATAAAACTTAAATACAAAGTAACACGATAGAGCATCTAGTAACTTTAAGTGTGTGCATTTTTTTATTCATTATTTACAGGAACAAAATTACTTTTTTCAGGGGCTTACAGGAAAGGACGATTTCCTAAAACTAACAACAACAAAACCACCGGTAAAATGGCAAGACTCTGTCTTTATAACATACAGGCAACACTTCCTGTTTTTTCTTCTTGCAGTTTTTCTAAAGAAGTCATACTATACAGAGACCCCAAAATGCAAAGCTTGCAAAACATAAGCAATCCAAAGCAAAGACTAAAGATTTAGATTTTTATAAATGTCACTTTTTTCTGGTACTTTCAAATTCACCATTATTTTTTGGTTTTATTACAGAGTTGGAAAATCTATATGTGAATTAATGAGGACTTCTGACAGTAATGATAATTGCTTGGTTTAAAATGTATGGCTTCCCTGCTTTTTGCGGAATTGTAGTCTAACAGCTCAAAATAAAAAGACCCTGTCACCAGAAAACTCATGTAAAGGCTTGCCTTGGATGTGATGCCAGCAATATATATTGTCTACATGCATTTCCTATAGATCAGGGGTGCACTCACATGAGTCTGAGTCATATATCTAGCAAGTTTGGTGATGCGTTTCCAAGTGATGGTGGAACATAGCAAGTTTGGTTGAAATGTCTCCATGCATTTCATCCAAATATAGCTCTGATATATAGCACAGCGCTGTACAAAGATGACTGGTGCACTCACATGAGTCTCAGTCATATGTATATAAGTTTGACTGAAAAGTCTCCATGCGTTTTCGAGTGATGGTGGAACATACACACATACATACATTTTTATATATATATATATATATAGACTGGGCGTTGCCCGGGTATTTATTTATTGCAATCTTATACTCGTATGTACTGAAGACTAATCAACCTGTAACATCCTCAAGCCCTTACACATGATTTTCTGTTCACACTTTACAGTTCTAATTTTAAAAGTGTAATTTCACCATCTGACCAAAGATCTCACCAAGATTAACTGTAGGCATTAAATGTTCTCCCTCAAATTTTTTATTTTAGTGTACATCAAATTGCCTGCTAGCTGAAATTGTAGCATTTAAGAGTATGTAAACCCTAAAAATAAAATCTTCTTGTGCGCTTCCATTTGGCCTGTAAATGTAGCATTTATTATCAATAACTATTAATTGTGTCAGAAATTCACAGTCTGTGTGCTCTGGGTCCTGAAGTTTTTTCATTGAGACTTTTTTTTTTTACGTAAAAAACAAGTCCCTATGCTCTAAAGATAAAGAAGATGGGCAGCATTTATTGGACAGGGGTGACACAATGGGGTTTATTTATAAAGCAGGGAATCTGACATTCCCTCAAACATTCCCTGGTGGAGAATCAATAACTGTCATTGAGGCCCTGCAAGATTCTCCACCAGGAAATGTTTAAGGGAATGTTTTATAAAAAAAAAGACTGATGATTTTTTTATGGCACAAAAACCAATATGGTATAATTGCCACAGGAGAAAGTAAAAAATATAAAAATTTGGGAGTATTGTGTAAAAGCATTAATGCACTTCTGGCAGATCCACACTATTTTTCTTTAATTGCAGGGTCATTAAACATATCAAAAACAGGTAAAAGTGAATTATTGCATATTTTTTTTGTGGGTCATTTTGTTTTGCTTTGACATACCCTCTAATAAATTACTTTATACCCATCAGTATTCTCTGAGGGGATGTGCCCTCACTCTTTTTGAGCTAACCAGATAAGTTATTATTATATGTGTATCTCTCATAGGGCAAAGGGGAAAGTCCTTAGACATGGGAGCTGCCATTGCTGGCTTGTTTGTAAAAATTAGGTATCCTAGCTCCTATATGGGCTGACTTCATTTGATAAATTCACCAAAACAAGCATGTAGTAAAGGAAAGTTGAGAAAACAATTCTCATTTTTCTACCAATTTTAGCTAGAAAGATGGGAATGATAGCCTATTTATTTCTCTTATAACAGTGGTTAGTGTGCTATACTTAATTCAGTAGGCCATAAGGGTAAGAGTCAAGAAGGGTTGGACATTATAGTCCCAATGCAAAAAAGAATCAATAATTCTTGGTATTGAACACACAACAAATGTGCTACAACATAGAAAGTGAATGTTAAAGGGGAATTATGATCTGGCATAATATACAATAAAATCTTCCAACCCCTTATTGCCCATATAGTTATTCTATCTACATTTGTCCCAAAGTAATTGTGTCTGTTTAAAAACACATTCTCCCCCCATGTCACAGCACAAAAGTGTATAATGAATGCCTTTTAGTACCAAGGCCTGCACTGACATGGTGTGTAACTGCATTGTACTGTAAATTTCCTTTGATGTTGTTCCTAAAATTGTGCAGTTGGATGGCTAATATAAATTAAATACAATAAAAATCGAGGCAGAATGCAGGAACAATACAAAAATCTAAATATAGCTTACCATTCTTTTTCAAGCACATTTTTTTTGTAACTGTAAACATACCTCATCGTCTTTGTACCAAGACAGGTTCTCTGCTGTTAGGACAAACCAATATTCCTTAGAGCCTCCTTTCATGATACCAATGTTGTTAATGGTCAGCCACCCCTTCCGGATGACCTGTTCAATGAAAGGTGGGTTTTTCACTGTAGGAAAGACTTGTACACCACATACAAACACACATACTGAAAGTCATTTATCATATGAGGAAGAAGGATTGATGCCAATGGCAGCCTATCAGATAATCCCTCTTCTCCTCCTAGAGCAATATGAGAGAACAAAAGGAACATTCCTATTAGTTGTTATGGGAAACACTTACCCAATCCTTCCCTCCGGCACACTGAATGATACTTTTTGTGTTAGAAAGAATCGGAAAACAATGACAAACCCTCTGCATGCATTGAATAGATTAGGGTTATGCAGCTAATGATTTCAAATGCAATTAAATATAGTTTTCCCTGATCAAAAAATAAAAAACTGCTGGTAAGGTGTAGAAGATAAAATAAAAAGCATTGGAGCTCAACTGTTTCCAGTGCTCCCATATTCTGGCATACAAAGGCAGATGGTCTATAAGTTGAAAAGAACAAAGCTGCAACAACTTGCATAGTTCAGTGAACACTGTGCAGAGCACTGGAGTTGGTGTATACATGTGTTCAGTGAACCCTACAAGTGGGATTATCCAAGTTCCATTCAACCCATACTGAAGAGAAAAAGGACAGTGTGCACTTATCATAGGGAATCAGGTGTAATGGCAACACGGTAACTTGACTGCTATGAGCAGTGTACACAGTTCAACAAATGAATCATTGGCTCAAAGAGAAAACATGTCTGGATACCATAACACATCAGAGTACAAACACAAGTACTGGTATTAATAAATTCTTCAATATGTTAACATGAATATTGCAATCAATAAAGCCAAAGCCAAAGCCAAATTAAATCTGTCTAAACCTGAGCAAATCAATGGTGTTCCAACATATGAGTTGCAGCAACCTTCAGTGAAAACTCCTTGCCAAAATAATTTACAGAGGATAGGCAGCTGAAATTATATACAATCTTTGACACCTGAAACTCTTTATCAATCACAATTAAGGACCAATAAGAAAACTTCAGATGTGATAGGTGCAGCAAGTTCAAATTTACCAGGAAAAGCTAAAATCTGGAAGAAACTTTAGCTGTCTATCTATTGATAATTGCAATATGGTTTTCACAGATGATAAACTCTGTACATGATTACAGGTTGACATTCAAAAATCCGGCAACCTTCGGACCTGAGAAGTGCCGGATTTTTGAAAATTACAGATTTTTTTTGTACTTACCTTTACACATAGGCCAGCCTTCCTCTCGCAGCACCATGGACATCTGGCACAGTTCCAGAGAGCAGGCAGCAGGGACGTCTCAACATGTATTTAGTTTAGCAAGCAAGACCTAACAGCTCTTTCTGCAGAACAGCGCCATCAAAACATTAGTGGACAAACAGTGTACTGCAGTCTCTGTATTGTAAATACGATCCCAAATTCATGCTGGGAAACTGAAGGACCTGGATTATGGATGCCCGGATTTTCGATTGTCAACCTGTATTTTAATGCGTTAAATCACCCAGGTCATAACACATTTATTTTAGCTTCTCAAAGACTATGTTCATCATAAAATCATTTAGTTTATATGGCATCTGTGTTGCCGGCTAAAGAATTACGTTTTTTAAACATGAAGTTTGAAGTTTGTAAGAAAAATCAGAAATCTCCTCTCTTGCCATATAAGTTATGTTGCCATTGTATTTGAAAGAAATTTATTATACATGTGTTTGAAGAAATTATATGGATACAATTTTATTCATTTTGTGCTTTAAGAACAACACAAAAAAGAAATGTGCACTAAAGCATAAGGACCAATTAAAGAGGAATTAGTAAGTATCTTTGCAGCTAGAATTTAGATTATGATTGTGCTATCGCATACATTTGCTCTATGCAGAATGTTATTACATGTTTTGTTTAGAAATAAAAACCACAATAAATAAATCTTGCTAAAACAAGACTGTGTTTTTGAAATATTTATCTAGAAGTATTAAAGGACATTTTGATATAACTATGTGGCAGAGAGGAGATGCAAAATGGGCCACAGGTGCCTGGTTTTTGAACATTACACTATAACAAGGCCACATAAGGAAAAGCATAAGTGAGATGGAGGGGTTTTAACACCATTTGAAGATAGAAATGTGAAAAGCTGTTATTAGGAGACGCATGCACACACTTCAGGCAAAACCTGCAAACTCACTCAGAACACAAGAGCAAAATGTCGGCCATCTTGTTTAGTGTGTGTCCAGGCCAGACAATGAAATGGTAGCAAGCCCCCTTCTGCTAAATAGGCAGCAAACATTATGATCTGTTCTGTCACTAAACAGGAAAAGCTTGCCAAACTCAGTGATGTCATACCAGTAATTTTAATACTGCTCCTTTCCAGCGAAGCAGATAGAATGGATACAATTGCAGTTTGTGAGATGTTTAACTCCAGGCCTTTCACAGATTTCACAAAAAAATAATCCAGTCAGCAGGTGAGGCCCTCTTTCAACCTATACTGTTTTTCCACAGAAAACATTTATTTATATTATTTATTTGAAGCCTTTACATTTACATGGGTAGTCTTCCAACTGCATTATTTTGTAATGAATAGATGTTTTTTTTTTTTAAGGATGGTCGTGAAATTTTGTAATTTTTAGGAAAGGCAATAAGTGACAGGAGAATAATGAGGGCTGCAATTTCTGAGTTGTCCTTTACAGAATGATATTTCCATGTGTTGGCAAATTTTGAAATAAGTATAGCGATGAGGAACTCTCCTATATTTGTTGTGACTCATTTTGGGCTCATTTACTTTGTAATGTACACATTAAATACATCAGGGCTTTGCAGTGCAATTCATTTTCAGTAGTACCCCAAGGAAACACACATGGACTTCATTGCAAAAATGGTGCATGGCTGATATTTTAATGATTAAGTGCCTTGGAAATACATTTATTTAAATGGGCTGCATTAAAGCTATGATGCACATTAACACATGTGCATAACACACCAGGATACCAGGTTGTGAGTGGGCCCTTGCAGCATGCCTGCGCCAGGGCTGTGACTGTGAAAGAACTTAGGTGACTTAAAAAAGCTTAAAGGAACTACACTCAAAAACTAGTCTTTCAATTAATAATCTTTTTCCTACGTCCTAAAATGTCAGTCTTCCCTGGTGGCACTGGCTGGGTCAACTTGTATCCATGCAATAAATAATGATTTCTAAAGTGTTTACAAGTGGCCAGCTTGTGACTTACAAGTTTAGGTTTCTTCCTCTCCTGACCTTCCCCCCTCCCCCTCTATCTCCCCCACTGCATCTGGAACTCACAAAATCTGCAGCTACAGAGGGGGCAGTCACACAGTGACAAAAATAATCTGCATAATTAGGGAGTGGATTAGACACACTCCCACCAAGGATGGCATTTCCCAGATTGCACCTCACTGCCTAGGCGATGGAGAGACCTGGAGGTGTGGCTAGAACTCGTTTTTAATATTTAAAGGTGAAAGCAAGCTGAAAAAAAAAGTATTCAGATAATTATAACTTTGGCTTTTGTTATTCATAAACCAAAGTTGATTTTGTGAGTATAGGTACACTATTAAGTATGATACAGCCAAGAAACTGGTATTTTCTTCAGGAGAACAACATTTTTTATACTTTCTTTGTAGCAGAGTCACTTTGAGGTGGCATGAAGCAGATTGGATTTTAAATGGCTCATAAATAAAATTGAAGGTCCTCTAAACTAGCCTGAACCTGTTGCTGTGCCTGTCAAAAACTTTATTTTTTTACATTCTTGTTTTACAGAAAATAAAACAAGGATTACAATTTTACAGACAGGTCACAAGTCATGATTAAATACATAAAAAAAACAACAAACACAAAGAATACCTAAACTATACTACCCTACATACACTAAAAAAACACCCTTCAAATAATGAAAAACCTTTTTTAGAATTTTACCTCAATTTCTATCTGTTTTCGTTTACAGAGAAAAAAAGCCTTGTTTTATTTTACCTCATAGGGTCCCACCTGTCTTTTACCTAACAAACATATCACTTCACAGAAGCTTATTATCTAAGGCCGTAGCAATTCCTCTGCTTTCATAGTTACATAGTAGGTCAGGTTGTAAAAAAGTTCATCAAGTTCAACCAGTAGGTAAAATGTACTTTGCTAGTTTTAGATATTGCAGCTTGGCATTGCATGCTGCATGTATCCCCCTAGACAGTATGAAGTGCATAACTTTACATTTATCTATATGAAATGTCATTTGTCACTTCACAGCCCAATCAAACAGTACATCCAGGTCTGCTTGTAGATTATAGACATTCTGTATGTACTTAATTCCATTACATAGCTTGGTGTCATCTGCAAACACAGAAATGGTACTTTTATTCCCAAACTCTATATCATTTATAAAGATGTTAAACAGTAAAGGTCCTAACACTGAACCCTGGGGTACACCACTAATAACCTTAGACCATTCAGAGTATGAATCATTAATTACAACTCTCTGGATTTGATCTTTAAGCCAGTTCTCTATCCATTTACACATTAACTTTTCTAAACCTATCGACCCTAACTTACATATTAACCGTCTGTGGGGTACAGTGTCAAATGCTTTAGCAAAGTCCAAGTACACTATATCAACTGCTTTTCCACTGTCTACCTGTTTACTTACTTCCTCATAAAAAGAGAGTAAATTTGTTTGACAACTGTCTTTCTTGAAGCCATGCTGACTATCACTTATAATATTATTTTCTAGCAGAAACTCCTCTATGTGGTTCTTTATCAAACTCTCTAGGACCTTTCCAACTATGGACGTTAAACTAACTGTAGTTACCTGGTAATGACTTTGCTCCCTTTTTGAAGATAGGAACCACATTGGCCTTATGCCAATCCATTGGTACCATGCCAGTAACTAAAGAGTCTCTAAAAATTAGAAATAATGTCTTTGAAATAACTAAGCTCAGCTCTTTGAGGACAGTTTTCAGTTTAGAGAAAGAGTTGATATATCTACAGGAAAAATGTTTTTTTTTTTTTCATTTTAGGTGGTTGTAGGGAATGATTACAACCACTTTCTGGGTCCCATTTGGAAGATTTTCCATGTTTTGTCTTGGAACAGAAATAGGAAGTGATTGGAATTCTCCCCCCAAATACGAGTAAATAGTTACTGGAACATCTGTGAGTTAAAATGGTTATCCTGACACTCCTCCTGACAGCATGTACAAATGGGTAATGTCCACCCCTTGCTCTCCACAGGTCCACTTTACCAAAGCAATAAAAGTAACCTCCCTCTCCCCTGCAGGTGTTCTGTTCCTGTCCTCAGTCCAGGACCAAGTATCTGTTTCCCCTACCTCTCCTCCCTGGTTCAGCCTCTACAAAAGGAAGTCCCATGCCAGATGGTAAATCCATCAAGTTTTGGGAACCCTGGTGCTGAGGTATGGTGATATGGAGCTTAAATAGCAATAGTAATGGCAGTAGTAGAGATGAGTTTGAAGGAAAGAATGTCTTTCTGTTGTATCTCTGGGGCCACCTGCTGTATGGCTCCATGAAAGTGCATTCTGAGCCTTAAATAATAGGCATTGCATATAATTTGGTGGAATTTTATTGTTTTTCTACATACACTATGGCTTAGTGCACTATTGTTCTGCCTGTTATGGTGTTTTTTTTTTACCAGGATTCTATATTATACATACCTGTGGTATTTGTGGGAAACACCTTGGATGTGTTTTTTGGTTACTTGTACATTTATTATTCATTAGATGTTAATGAGTGCAATTGCTATCATAACACGTTATGTTAATCTTCAAAGTACTCCAGCAGGGGTAGCAGCCTTTGTTAGGTGACCATCACTGTCCTGCTTACAGAGGCGCCATTTTGAAAAACTTTTTCTGTTTTTACTTCTTTGTAGCTGCTATGGTG
Source organism: Pyxicephalus adspersus (assembly GCF_032062135.1). Lineage (NCBI taxonomy): Eukaryota > Metazoa > Chordata > Amphibia > Anura > Pyxicephalidae > Pyxicephalus > Pyxicephalus adspersus. Next base: position 59,686,294 of record NC_092871.1, on the reverse strand, counting down.
ACTGGTAGGAAGTCAGATAGGAAGTTTTATTTGTTAGGTACATATCTAAGAAAGATATATTACTTGTTTTAGTTGCTGCCTCGCCTCACAGGCATGAAAACTGCAGCACAGGTAGGGGATGGATTCAAAAGATGGCTGCCACCTAATAAAAGAGTGTTTCTTTCTGTTGTGGGATAAAAAGCCCTCCAAGAAAGCAAACACATGTAGGCCAGTGTCAAAGGGTGCTAAGGCTTCCTGAATGCAATATTATTATTATTAAACAGGATTTATATAGCGCCAACATATTACGCAGCGCTGTACATTAAATAGGGATTGCAAATGACAGACTAATACAGACAGTGATACAGGAGGAGAGGACCCTGCCCCGAAGAGCTTACAATCTAGTAGGTGGGGGAATTTCACACACAATAAGATGGGCGATATGTAGTGGTGGGAAGTAATGAGGGTTTAGCAGACAGAAGAAGATGGGTAGGCAAGTTTGAAAAAATGAGTTTTGAGCACTCTTTTAAATGAGTAGGAGCAAGCCGAATAGGCAATGCTACCAGGCATTTATCCAACTGACTAGCAATGTGCAATATTGGCCCCTCAGGTCAGCTAACATTGACACCAGCTAATGTTTTGGCTATTTGTAAACGTGACATTTTTCCCACTGGCAGCACTGCAACCAGGCATTTATCCCACTGACCATCACACAAGTGTACAAAGATCTGTGAATGTGAGGATTTTAGCAATGGTTCCTTAAGACTCACAAGTTGTTTCAGGGGCTTTTCCCATCTTAAAAATGTTTAGAAAGATGGATTTAGGCCAACAAGCTAAGAGAAACCTCCTGCCCATTTTAGGTCAGTCCACATATCGCTCTGCCATTGAAGTATGCTGGGTGTGTGGCACAAACGCCTTGCCCTTCAAACTTATCTGTGCATCTTGCTTTAAAGAAGCAAATAAAGATAAGGAAGCACAACCAAGCCATGCATTATGTCTGCGCCAGATACTTCCCCGCCTGCCTCTCAAGTACTATCTGTTCGGCAAAGGGATAAAAGCCCTGAAAAAAAAGCATCTCAGAAAGACAAGACACCTGGCTTCTCCCAGTCCTATTCGTCGATCCTCTAGAAGAGCATAAGGGGAAATAGAAAGTACACCCTGTGAAATTACTAATAGAAGGAGGTCACTCTCTCATTCCAGAAGCAAATCAGTGGAGCACCCAGGAAGTGAATCATGTTGGGCATGTGGTGCAAGAGCATTGCCATAAAAAGTGGCCAGTCGGATCTTTGAGGTAACTGTCTGAATGGGGACTTGAAGCAAACCTACACCACAACAGGTCTGGTTGTTGCCCAGCAGTAGTGTTAGGATTGGTATCACGTTGTTGGGGGCAGATAAACAGGTCCTGTATGCTGCCCAGATCCTATTTGGAAGAAGGTATACCGAGGATCACAGGGGGCAGTTTGCCAGGGTGTGGCATAGGCATCAGTAGCTCTTTTACATAACTGTGCAGGAGGCAGAGATTTCCTGTCAAGAAATTTGTTAACCCTCAATAAATGGAACCTAAAAATCCTAGGTTCTGTAGTCAGATAATCTAAGAAGAGCCCAAGGAAAGCCTTTTGAGGATGTATCCATCTAGCCATAGCAACAAGATAGCAACAAGTTTGTCCAGGTTTTCGACATTTGGAAATTTCCATCAAGTCACAGTCAGGTTTTTTTATAGACAAAGAAGCATTTCAACTTTTCTTTCTCTCCAACCACCAGCCTAAAACCTGTTGGGTGATCATATGAGCAGATCATTTCTCAACCACAAGTGGCCTCTGGGCAGACACAGTTTTTCAAGTCGATTGACCTGCTTGCATCTCCAGCTTGCATGTCCAAGTACAAGCTAACACTGGCCAAAATTCTGGCACGAGGAAATATATTTTTTTTTCCCTACTCCTTTTATTCTTTTTTGCCAGGACTAACTTTTGCATGGCCGTTAGCAGCATTCTATCCCTGACCGCCCGGGACTGAATGCCAACTTGCTGGAAGGCAGAGGCTCCTAGCATCTGGGTATTCTCGGTGGTGGCAGATATGCTCAAAGCTTACAAACATCTGTAAATAGATGCCACAATATAGAAAAAGTTTTTTATTTGTATAGCAGAAAAGAAAGGTTTTCTTGGATAATCCATCACCAGCACAGGTTCCAAAATGTTCTGCATTCAGCTTCGGACGAGGAACTTCTTCAAAGCGGTTGTAAAAATGAAGCCTTCAGTAAAGTAATTCTTTTTAGCATAAGACTTGCCCCTGGTCCTACAAATTCTCAGGGAGCTTCCCTTCTATTCGGTCTAGGTCTGCTCAATAAGAAAATGGACGTGGAGGATGAAATCCTTGACTTGCTGTGACCATAACAAGCAAGGTTTCAGAACTCTGCATCTTCTTGGGGAGTCAGATTGCACCTATCTTCCTGAAATGTATATGCATTTATCACTGAATGTCTTATTTAAGGTGTATCCTGTGTATCACTCCAGTTGAGAAGTAATTGCTCAGCATGGAGACCATGGATTTTCTGAAGGGTCTCCTGAAAATTAGGAAGATTTTCTCCATTTACCTTCAGAGAAACAATGATTTGATAGTTGTTGATGTTCTAGTCAGCTTCACTAGCAGTCCTTTATGGAGCACAGCAGTATCTGTGACAGATTTTGCATTCTAGGGTTTTTAACCTTCTAGCAGTCTAATTCCATCCAAATTTCCATGCAAAAGCGATACAATTTTTTGCATGGAAATTTATTTTTCATTGTAGGCTATAATTCTTAGGCATAACTCACCACCAATATTTAATAAATTTAACAAATTTAATAATAAACTTTAAATAACAAAAATCTGTTAAAAAAAATTAAACATGTAATATAACTGTACAGTGATGTATGTGTGTGTGTGTGTGTGTGTATATATATATATATATATATATATATAATATGAAAATCTTTGTATTGGACTCAATACAGCTATTTTGTATTAAATCCAATACAAAATTATTTGAATTTCCCGCCGATCCACCCACACCAACGTCACCGGGAAACCCCGGAAAACGTCTCTGCATTCGCCCGCTAGAGGGACCAGCAGGACAATGGGGGACGACAACAGAACAAAGTAAGTGGGTTTTTTTTTTTTTTAGTTAAAAGCTACCCCGAGTCACACTCGGGAATACCGCTAGGGGGGTTAATACCATGTGGTATGCTTACATCATGAGAACTTGATTACGTTGCAGGAAGTCAAGAGACATTCAACTAAGGAAGGGGCAACCTTATAGACTTCATTTACAGAAGTATCTACAGAAGTGATCTGTAAATAACCAGTAGGATGTCTTCCAACATTTGTTTATTACCTTTATAGGTTGGAGCTTCAGCCACCTTGGGGCTTCTATTTGACAAGTGGCTCGTGGCATTGTTTGTTGTTGGCCATTTGTACATGCTGTCAGGAGGAGTTTACAGGAAAAGAAAATTACAGGTAAGTATGACAACAATTTTCCATAATCCTCTTGTTTGGTTTACAGCTATAAAATTCTGGTTCTAACCCAGTAACAATAAAATAGAGATGTAAATCTCTATCTCATTTTTTTCTGTGGAAACTGAGAAAGGATTTCCCTCACTTTGGAAAGAATCCTTCTCACTTTCTGTGGAATCTTGAAATAGGGAAGATCTTTCTTCACTTTCTATGGGACACAGATAAATTTAACACCTTTTCTTCGAAAAATACTGACCTTACGATCCCTTTCTGAATAATATCATTGGCAACAAGTAATATTATGGACAAGTATAGTAAAATAATGACCAGGTTTCAACCTTGGACACGGACAGAAAAAAAAAACTGCAGACAGATGCTGCTTCCTGCTGTATTCAAATAATACTTAAAAGAAGTAATATTATTTAAACCTTCCTAGAATATCAAGTTGTTTGTTTCCTGTAAGGGCTGGTGGCCATTTTGTGAGATCTTCTTATAAGGATTGACACCTGGTCTATTTGTGCGATCTGGCCAGTAAAAATGGGACTTGCTATATGTTATCATTAGACTGGTATTTTTACTTTGTAAAGGTGGTGATCTTACTTCTAGTCCAAATGTTAAAACAACAAAGCTGAGATTTTGATCACAGTTGATTTGTTTGTACAGATCATATAAACCAGGTTGTGAGCCTAAATCTTTTACTCAGATCTGTTAGCTCTGTAAAGAAAGTCTGGATTTTGAAGTAATACCATGGATGCCAAGATAAGTCTGCATGGGACAACAGAAATCTGTCAGGGTGACATGGCTGCTGGTCCAGGTCTGGAGTGTGGACCCTCACATACACTAATAGAAGGAAAGGTACACGAGGGGTTATGAGGACACACAAGGGGAGACTGAGCAAGCCAGTAGGGTGCATCTGGGGCTCCTTAAAATTGAGTGATTTATCTTGTGTATGTTAATCAGACCATAATATATCTTACAGTATTCTTTGAGGTAAATTAAGGATAGTTAACATGGCATGTTCAGAATGTATTACAGTAAGTCTGTTCAAATGAAACAGTTTAATATAATATAAAATACTGCCATACAAGAAAAACATGTGTTTCTTATATATATATAAATTGTGAAGTGTGATTTTTATCCTGTTTGGCTGTGATAAATGCCTGTGAAATGGACGCCCTGATGCACTCTCTCTGCTTGGCACATCAGCCGCTGCCTGACTACTCACCAGGATCTCATCCTGCACATGGTAACCATAGCAACAGCAGCGGAGTGGAGAGGAGAGAGGAGCAGAAGAAGAGGGATATACATTACTAGCAGAGCGGGTGCAAAACCAAATATGCGTTGCTGCAGATTCCATGGCCCGTGCATGACATACCATTCTGGCAGAGTCTCACCTCACACACACACAATAGGCACAGGTGCCAAGCCTGCAGTTTGCAACGTTGCACAGTACATGACTGGAGAGTAATGACATGGACAGCCTGACGCTGCAGCCCGCCATCTTATTCAATGCCAACAAACATAAATGTTAAAGTAGATCACCATAACACTGTTGGATTTGTGTGCCACTAGCACTTTACTGAATGTATTGTCTGTGTTTTTAGGACTTGTCATTGTATCGTTAAGCAGATCTGTTTATTTTAGCTGCTCAGAAGCATTAGACCAAACCACGCATAGAAGGAAGGCAGCATAGGCTATTCCAGGGGTGGCCACTAGTTTTGGCTTGCTAGATACTTTTAAAATGACCAAGTCAAAATGATCTACCACCAATAAAAACTTGGACTTAATAACTCCTGGGCGCGGTAGAGTTTTTTTTTTTTTTTGAAAAGCAGGGCTCTGCAATCTACTCGCGTTGCCTTTGCGATCCACCAGTAGATCGCAATCCACGTGTGGGGCACCCCTGGGCTATACAGTACTGTGTCCAGTAAAGCCCGCTAGGCAATGTAAAACAGCTCACAGCTCACTTATATATACTACAGCTTAATAAACAGCACCAAATGGTTAGATTAACAGCAATTTATAATTAGGACTGATAAACCTAACATGCACACTTTTTAAATATAAAATATTTAGCAAGATAAATAATGTACATGCGCAAATTTTAATATACATGCTTGCAGGTGGAGATGTTTATCAGTGCGTGCCTGACCTCCTCATTCCTTTTTTTTTTTTTTCACAAAAAGACACTGCAAAGGTTACTAAGAAAAACCTAAGGAATTTTAAAGCCAACTACAAGCATCCTCTGAATAAATGTTGATGGTGGACTTCTATGGAACAATAAAGCCTTTTTGTAATAGAAAGGTGGAACAGAAGGTGAGTTCATTTTCTAATTAATTGTTTGCAGTGCAGTTGCACAGAGATGAACCCTTACATATCCCTTTGGGATCAATTCACTAAGCTTTTAGAGCATTTTTGTCATTGTACACAATCTAACAAAATATTTTGTTGATTCTCAAAGTTTTGTCAAATGGACCTCTAATGTATTCATTATTGGTATTTGTGTGTGTGTGTGTGTGTGTGTGTGTGTGTATGTATATATACACAAATCCACAAACCTTATTGCACAGGTCAGGTCTGTTAATAAAAAATGGATGGGCTTAGGGCAAATATTTTACTTGTTGCATCCTAATTCTTAATAACAACAGACAGTCATGGATTTCATTATAACCTGCTCCCTGCTACCTGTTACTGTATTCGGCATATCAGAGTGCTTCCGTAGATGGACCAGGTTTCAAAGAGTGCTGCTGTGCTGATCATAAGACAGTGTAGAATCCTTTTTCCCAAACTCTGCCTTTGTCAAAATGTAGTTAGAATTTGTGAGGAAGGTTCTTGCTGCTTTCATTTCAGTAACCACCATCTGGGGTATAAAGAAGGATGCTGTACAGATGCCCACCTAACCTGGTAGGCTTGGGACAACTGCCTAATTTTATGAATGTGTTACGTAACCATCGTGTAGGGCAGCAGTCCCCAACCTGTGGTCCACAAGAAAATTTTGGTGGTCCACGGCTCTAGTCGATGCACCCCCCAATGAGGTCAGGAGAAAGACCCCGCTTAGGGGAAGGGGGCCACTGGCCAGAGTAGCAGACTCTGTCTCCCTTATGCATCGCAGGCTCGGGGTGGTGGGTGTGTTGTGTCTCTGGACGAGGGCGGGTTCTGGCATCCTAACTTTACTCTGGGGTAAGTTTTTTCCCCTGTGAGTGACACACGGCTCCCCACTGGTGTAGGGTATTGGTCTAAAATGCTATCTTTTGACTGTTGAAAATAGTGAGTAATTAAGAGAGGGAAGTAGATAATGCTTATTTGAGATAAAATATCAAATAATACAAAAATACTGATTTTTGGGATACAATGTCATTGTATGATTAAAAAAAATGTTAATGTAAAAAACTCTACACCTGCAATAGTATTGTATCTCAAAAGAAAACTTTGATGAGATGATTATCATGATCAAAAATATCCAAGATAGTATAAATAACTCAGCTTTGTGAATTGACCCCCTTTCGAAGTTTTAAGTGTACACAACAGCTTAGTTAGCTTCATTTTGTATAGCATTTGGAAGTTACAATATAAGAATTATAAAGCATGGGTACATTGAACCTTCCTAGCCTATCTTGCTCTAAAATCAGCACTGAATAGACATTATAAAACTAGCAAAAGAATTTGAGTGATCTACAAAATAACTAATACTAATAAATATCTTCTATGTACCATGATTAACAAATATTCAAAGAAGGATGTATGTGTCATACCCACCTGGTTTCCAGATGCTTTTTTCTTGTTCATTTGGCTGCTCCTTTGCTGTGCGCTAAAATAAAGAAAACATTTTCTGGTCATCAGTCTCTAGTTTACCCACCTCCGCTTGTTCAAAACCCCCCTTTTTTTATGACCTCTCACAATTCTTTTACAAACAACTATGGTATTCTTATTTTTGGAAAACCTTTCACTACCATTAAGGCAGCACATAGCACAAAGTGGGTGCAGAACTGTGCAGGCATATAGCTTTTGGTGACTCTTACATGTTATTGGAACTCTGAAATCAATATGTAGATTTCTTATGCAAAACATTGGGGCTTGGGTGCAAACAGACATTTTTTTCCATCATGTAGTTTCATGTATACAAGATTATGTATACAAGATTTAATTAAAGACATTTTTTTGAAAATCTCCCAAGCAAAAGGTCAAAGATTGTGCTTAATGTTTCGTGATGTAGGAAATGTATGTATTTTAAAGAATGCTTTCATGGAAATGTCAAGGTTGTCTTCTGGTTCTGCAATACCCTAAACAAAATTGCCATTTATCTATTTCTACTGCTTAAATTGCCAAAATAAAAATACTGCAGAAAATGCTAATTAGTTTGGAACTCTGTGCTATGGTCTTGTGATCTCTTGCTTGTGTGACTAAAGCTAAAGTACACAAGTCCCATGGCTCAAGGCCAATATTGGACAAAAATCTGGCGTGTGTACAGCGCCCGTCAATCATCGTCTGAACAACTGTCTCGGTGGATCCACGGACAATGGACGACCAACGATCCTAATACAAGGAAAGGGGGAGGACGAGCAGCAGGGTGCCGCTCCGTCGTTCTCCCCTCCCCTCTCCATAGAGCAGACCGGTGCTGTATGTACAGCACTTGTTCATGCATGGTACAGTCCTTAGTTGTTGGAAAGGATCATGAAAGATCCTTTCCAACGTCAATAATTGCACGTGTGTATGAAGCCTTAAACTGCAAGTGTACACTCAGCCTTACACTTTGGATGAATGTAATTTTATCTGTTGATGAATGTAATTTATCTGCTTATTTTGTTTGCCAGATATCTACCATTGCTTCTATGGTACTATGCTTCCAGTGGGAATTTAGGAATCATTTTTTTGTTATTATGTTCAGAATGAAAAAACAAACCCGCTTGCTGGACAACCTTGCAAATAAAAATATTTCAAATGTGTGCTAACCCCAATTTTCTTGCAATATGCTTGCCAACATGCCTCATTGTACACAATTTCCTAAAATGAATAATTTTTGGGACACTGTTAGTAACAGCACTTCCTAATTCATGCTCACATCAGCCATTGCATTGCATTTAGCACCAGCATTGCCAGCCTGCGGTGCACACACCTTGAGTCAGCCATTGTGCTATCAGATCTGCATGATAGGCTGCCTGAGTGATAGCACTCGGCAGGCTGACAACACTGCTGGAAATTACATAAGACAGTTTAGGGTTGTCAACATAAAACGTAAAGTGCTATACCTTTAACTATTTCAAAGTTAGAAACCAATTCAAATTGAAGGAATGAACCTCCAGTTCAAGTTGAAGGAAAGGACCTCCAAGGTTATATTCTCTAGATTATTGCCTGTGGTATGTGCAACACGGGAAAAACTGAGGGAGCTTAGACAGCTAAACGCATGGCTCAAGTCCTGTTGCAAAAGGAAAGGGTTTGGGTTCATGGAGCACTGGGCTGACTTTTCATTGGGGTACAATTTGTATGCCAGAGATGGTTTGCACCTAAGCGAAATGGGGTCTGCTGTGCTAAGGGAAAGATTTAGGGGGATGGTTGAGATATTTCATCTAGAACGGTGTGGGGGGGGGGGGGGGGGGGGGGTGGGACAGTTAAATAAGGTGGCAAAAAGGTTAGTCGGGGGTCAGCCACTAGTGGAGGGTGGATTGGAGATAGTTTGGGGGAGGGTTATGGATAAATATATAGAACTTCCCATGTTACAAACAAACATTGTATTGTGCAGTACTAGTTGTACTGAAAAACAAAAGGATTTGGCAAACAGTGCTGGTAAATGGTAAATGCAGCAATGGTTTAAAGAGCCTGTTCACCAATGCTAGACTTTTAGCAAACAAAATAGGGGAAGGGGAGTCTGAAGCCTTTATTAAGTGGGGAGAATTATCACTTAGTTGGCTTTGCTGAATCCTGGTATTGTTCTTCACATGACTGGGCTGTCAATATTCCTGGGTATACTCTTTGTAAAAACAGAGTCAAATGAAAGGGTGGTGGTGTCTGTCTGTATGTGAGAAGTGATCTAAAAGGGAATGTGAAAGAAGAAATTGCGGATGGAACAAGCAATGAGGTTGAGGCATTATGGGTGGAGTTGAATGACACAATTAATTATTGGAGTCTGCTATACACCCCCAGTGCTAAGGAATAAATAGAAAATCAACTACTAGCACAAATAGAAAAAGCAGCAAAAAGTAAAAGTGTTTAAATCATGGGAGATTTCAACTACCCTGACATTGACTGGAGTAATGGCACTACAGGAACAGCAAAAAAGGAAGGAAATTAGTGAATTTCGTACAAGATAATTTTATAGCACAGTTTATAGAAGCCCCAACTAGAAATGATGCGCTGCTGGACCTAGTTCTTTCTAACAATGCAGAGCTTATAACAAATGTACATGTAAAAGAGAATCTGGGTAGCGGTGACCATAATATGATTTCATTTAATGTAAGCTGTAAACAGGAAAGATAAAAACATGTAGTTTTAAGAGAGCATATTTTCCATTATTAAGGGCGCCTCTCTGTGACTTGGACTGGGAGAAAATAATGTCCTCAAAGAACACTGAACAGAAATGGGAATCTTTCAAGTCTGTTCTACAAAAGCATACTGAAAAATATGCAATAAGTTGAAGAGCCTAAAATTAAATCCCATGTGGCTCACAGCTGATGTTAAAAAAGCCAAAAAAGGAACAAGAAAAGGGGATTCCAAAAATATAAAAATGAAGGATCCCCCCTATTGTTTGAAAAATATAAAGAAAATAACAAAATATGTAAAAGGAGATAAAATGTGCAAAACTTCAAAATGAAAGACAGATTGCAAAGGAAAGTAAGACAAACCCCAAAAATGTTTTAAAATATATAAAAATAGCAAAAAGATTAGATCTGAGCATGTAGGCTTCTTAAAGAATGTCGCTGGGTTCGTAATTGAGGATAAAGAAAAGGCAGATTTACTAAACATTTTTTGTAGCTCTGTGTACACAAAGGAAAATGGCAGAGCTCAAGTCCAAATTCATAATAGCAATGTCACTGCCTTAAATGAGTCACAATGGCTCAGAATTGATATGATTGAGAAACAGCTGGGAAAAATTAAGGTTGACAAAGTACCAGGACCTGATGTATTACATTCACGTGTCCTCAAAGAGCTGAGCTCAGGTAATTGCAAAGCCAATTATTTCTAATTTTTAGAGACTCTTTAGTCCATGGCAAGGTATCGATGGATTGGCATAAGGTCAATGTGGTTTCTATCTTCAAAAAGGGAGCAAAGTCATTACCAGGTAACTACAGACCAGTTAGTTTAACGTCAATAGTTGGAAAGGTCTTGGAGAGTTTGATAAAGAATCACATAGAGGTGTTTCTGCTAGAAAATAATATTATAAGAGATAGTCAGCATGGCCTCAAGAAAGACCAAAGTTGTCAAACAAATGTACTCTCTTTTTATGAGGAAGTAAGTAAACAGGTAGACAGTGGAGTAGCAGTTGATATAGGGTACTTGGACATTGCTAAAGCATTTGACACTGTACCCCACAGACGGTTAATATGCAAGTTAGGGTCAACAGATTTGGAAAAGTCAATCTGTAAATGGAGAGAGAACTGGGTTAAAGATCGCATCCAGAGAGTTGTAATTAATGATTCATACTCTGGATGCTCTAGGGTTATTAGTGGTGTACCCCAGGGTTAAGTGTTGGGACCTTTACTGTTTAACATCTTTACAAAAGATATTGAGTTTAGGACCAAAAGTACCATTTCTGTGTTTGCAGATGACACCAAGCTATGTATTGGAATTAAGTCCATACAGGATGTCTACAATCTACAAGCAGACCTGGATGTACTGTTTGATTGGGCCGCCAAGTGGCAAATGACATTTAATATATATAAATGTAAAGGTATGCACTTGGGGGCTAACAACATGCATGCTTCATACTGTCTAGGGGGAATACATTTGGGGGGGTCAGAAAAAGAAAAGGATCTGGGGGTTCCGGTAGATCAAAGACTTAATAACCGCATTCAATGCCAAGCTGCATTATCTAAAGCTAGCAAAGTACTTTCTTGTATAAAAAGAGGAATAGACTACAGAGATGGAGACATAATCCTGCCCCTGTACAAAGCATTGGTCAGACCACATCTGGAATTTGCAGTCCAGTTTTGGGCACCAGTTCACAAAAAGGACATTGTGGAATTGGAGAGAGTGCAAAGAAGGGCAACTAAACTAATAAAAGGAATGGAGGAGCTCAGCTATGAGGCGAGATTAGCTGAAATGAATCTAATTCTCCCTTGAGAAGAGAAGTTTAAGGGGGGATATGATCACCCTGTATAAATATAAATAATGGTTCATAGAGAAAACTCTCTTCCCCATTATTCACTTTGAGATCATTACAAAGAACAGAAGGGCACTCTTTGCGTCTGGAGGAAAGGAAGTTTAAGCTCAGGATAAGAAAGGGATTCTTCACTGTAATGTCTGTGAAAATGTGGAATCGGCTCCCTCAGGAAGTAGTTTCAGCAACTACTATAGATTGCTTTAAGAAAAAGCTTTATATCTGGCATATGCTTATTTCCCTAGTGTTTGAACATGATGGACTTATATCATTTTTCAACCTAACCTATTGTGAGATCGCCCGTAGCAACGGGGGGTGTTTCAAACAGGAAACAGGGCCAGCAGGTTAAAAGTGCATCAAGGGTTTTATTTATTTATTTTCACACAAAAACAGACAAAATAAAACAAACAGCAAAATAAAGCCTGGCCACCTATTAACTGTTAGTTCCCTTTACTAACAATACTGCCCAACCTAGTGCTGTGCAGGACTCCAAGGCCCTAACAATACATCTTTTCCAACAAATTCTGTCTTTACAGTTCACCTTGGACCTCCTCCCAGCTCACCAGCCAAAACAGAAACACAGGAATAAGCAGGCTGGGAGTTTATATCAACAGCCTAATTTCCGGGAAGCATTTCAGGTGAGACAGTTAAACCTGATCATACCCAGGCCTCTTTAGATCCCCCACCTAGCCAAGAAGCTCATTGTCATTAGGCCTGGTACTTCAACCCCACCTTCAGGTCAAAAGGAAAACTGTCCGACTAAACAGAAAAATACTCGTAACTGCGTAACCTGTATCTGGGGCAAATGTACCTATTATTTCAGACGAAACACCGTGATTTCCTTGGCCAGCTGTTACACTATGTAATTCACATAAATTATTTTCTTCATAAAACTGTATACAGGGGGCAGCTTAACCGAGCAGCTCTGACTCCACAGGTGGGGGAACCAGCTTAAAAGCAGGCTACAAGATGGGGAAAAATCAGCGGGTAACACCCGCGGCAAAGCACCGGCCCCAAGCGAGGTTTTAATCCCGGGACTTGCCCGAGTTTTTTAAGCCCCAAAAACCAGAGGAGAAGCAGAGGGCAGATTCAATGATGGCGCCTGAGTCACAGGAGGATGAGTCTAGCAGAGACTTATTCGCGCCCTCAGGAGCTTTAGCAGAGGAGGAGGGGGAAACACAGAGGCCAGTGCTGCTGACAGATTTATCCAGCATGACTGTTGACATCAAGGCCACTCTCCGCAGCCATTGCTGAACTTCAAGGTATGACTCTATTCAGAATGACTCTATTATGTTTCAGGGGCATGCGGTGTCTCTATACCAGGATCTATCACCTATTACTTTGAAAAATTGCAGGGACTTAAAACCCATTTTACAAGTGCTTCGTCAGAAGAAAATACCCTATAGTAGGCGCTTCCCATTTAGCCTTCAGGCTATATCCAATGGCTATATCCCGGCAGATGGACTCAAATTCCCCTTCTCCTGTGGACAGCTCTAGTCCCAAGCGCAGTAAATTACCGGAGAGGTCCCTAGGTATAATTCAAAGGGCCACGTCAAGGAAGAGAACTGATTCAGGGACATTGTCAGACAGCCACTGAACCGGCCTGGCTGTGCAAGTTTTTGCTATGATGTAATAGCCGTGCCTGTATTGTTCGCTGTTTTTTTGAGCTGCAAGTTACTCAGGGGACCTTGATCAAAGCCTAAAATTGGCTTATGTATGTTTACATTCATAGAATGCTTGCTTAAAATATAAGGTGTTAACTGCTGTATTTACTCCCCCGCCAAGTGGAGTTGAGAATGTTGAGATTGCCTATACCAACGTTCTACTGTTTATTAACTTTTTCTTTTCAGTTTGCTGCTAGACAGATCAGCCATAATTTGGCCAATTTCTGGCTGTCCCCCAACCCTGGTGGTGCCTATATTATAGATATAGCACACCAAACTCCTAAAGACCCGTGACACGTTGTAATGTCAGGGCCTCGTGTGTAAAATCCTTTAAATTTCACCTTTTTTCTCTTCACCCCATTGGCGCTGTTTATTACATACCATTTTGAGGTGGTGGCGCCACTTGAGGTAACCATGGTGCAAAGATTTTTTACTAATCATAATGTACATGCTCAACTGCTTTTGTCCCAAAATGTTAACTATGTTATTGAGAGAATTTAAGAAAGCTGGTGCTTCGATTGTTTTCCTACAGGAAACGCACTTTAAAAAAGACATAACACCAAAAGTGACTAATTTCTTTTTCACTCAGGCGTTCCAGGCCACAGATTCATTATCCAAAACGAAAGGAGTGTCAATTCTGCTGAGTAAGCAATAGGGTCTCCATGTTACTGACACCCAGATTGATCCTGAGGATAGATACATTTTTCTTTTGGGCTCTATTGAAAACAAAAAAATTACATTTGTTAATGTGTATTTCCCAAATACTGGCCAATTAGCGTTTTTACAAATGATAGAATCTGCCCTTCATGAGTTTGCCAAGAGCATTGTGATCATGGGAGGGGATTTTAATATCCTGCTCAACCCGCTACTTGATACCTCTAATGGCAGGTCTTCAGTCCCATATAAAGTGCTTCGGAAAATGAAACAATTGCTACAGTCTATGCAGTTAGTTGATATCTGGAGGTCCCTCTGCCCCCTGGAACGGGACTACACAATCTATTCCACAGTGCACCAGAAATACTCCAGAATTGATTATTTCTTTCATACACAATCTGGTTTATTCAGGGTTGACTCTGTAAAGATAGCTACCCAATTATACTCTAACCATGCACCTGTCATGCTGTCCTTGAGGGGACTGTATAGCAGACACCAAGGTTGGTGCTGGAGGCTGAATCCCACAATTCTCACTGACCCGGTTTTGAAAGAGAGAATAGAAGAGCGTTTGGTCTCCTTTTTCCAGGACAATGTCACACCTACTATGTCCCCTATGACAGTGTGGGAGGCCAACAAATGTTTTATCAGAGGGTAACTGATTAGAATAGGTTCTCAAAAAAAGAGAGAGGAAGAGAGGAGGCTGGCCACTCCACTGCAGAAGGTAGCTGATCTGGAGAATGCACACAAACAATCCTTGTCGCAGCAGACAGCACAAGAATTGCAACAGGTCAGACTGGACCTCAAAGCCTTGATAGATGAAAAGGCAAAAAGGATCCTCTGTTTTAAATCCAAACTCTATTATGAGGAGGGCAACAAGAGTGGTAGGGTATTGGTGAGGGCACTCCATGAATACCAGGCAGCCTCTCATATATATGAGCTGTTACAGCCAAATGGCCAGCTCACACGTTGTGGCAGATGGCGGAGTGTTTTCATGATTATTACTCAGACCTGTATAACCTGCCTGAAACATGAGATAATGCTAATAAAAACCTATCTCACCCAGAGTGAACTTCCTAAGCTGTCGGATGATGAGGCCGATCTTGAACAGCCTTTCACTGTGGAGGAATTACAGAAAGGTATTTCTCAGCTAAAAGCAGGGAAAAGCCTGGGGCCTGATGGCTTTATTACTCTGTACTACAAAACCTTTGCTGCTACACTGACACCACATTTGTTACCGGCTCTGAACAGTGTGGCCACAGGTTCGCCGGTTTCCAACACTTGGTCGGAGGCATATATTACTGTGCTCCATAAAGCAGGTAAGGAAACCCATTATTGCTCCAATTACAGGCCAATATCACTTTTAAATGTGAACATTAAGTTGCTAGCCAAATTACTGAGTAATAGGATAGTTTTGTCTACTTCTAATTTGATTGGTTTGGATCAAGTAGGTTTTCTCCCAGGCAGAGAAGCTGGAGATAACACTACCAAAGTCCTGAATTTATTATTCTGGGCGCGCTCTTGGCATGTTAAAAGTATGCTCCTGTCCACGGATGCTGAAAAAGCGTTCAACAGAGTGGCCTGGGACTACATGTTTGAGGTTCTGAAGTTTACTGGTCTCAAGGGACATATGCTTTCCTGGCTCTATTCCCTATTTTGCTCGCCCAGAGCTAAAATTAGACTGAATGGAATTTTTTCCTGTGCAATTGGGATCAGTAACAGAACCAGGCAAGGCTGCCCGTTGTCACCCTTGTTGTTTATTCTAACCCTGGAGCCATTTATCAGAATGATTAATGCAAACGAAGATATTAGGGGGTTCGCAATAGGCAACAAGGAATATAAAACAGCCGCATATGCCGATTATCTGATGTTTTTTTCTAACACAACCACAAACATCGGTACTGAACTTACTCAGGGAGCTGGATAGGTGAACTACAGTAAATCTGCAGCTTTAAATGTTGATTTGCCGCAGCAAACAATACGTGAAATTCATCAAAATTCTTCCTTTACCTGGGAACAAACTGGCCTCCAATATTTGGGCATCCAGGTCCCCAGATATATTACAGAATTCTATGACAAAAACTGTATCCCTCTACTTAAAACAATCAGGGATAATTTGCAATGCTGGAGAGGCACACCTTTTTCATGGTTTGGCAGGGCTGCTATTGTTAAGATGAATGTACTACCCCGCCTCCTGTACGTTTTCAGGGCCATACCGATTAAAGTCCCAACTTCCTTTTTTCACAAATTGCAAGCTATGCTAACCAATTTTCTATGGTTAGGGCGTCCTCCAAGGATTGGTACTCCATTGTGACAAAAGCAAAAATGCAGGGTGTTGGCCTTGCTAGGATCCTAGATTGGTGTTCTCATGCTAAATACAAGGATCGGGTACAGTTGGAAAACACCATTGGCGGAGTGCCATTAGCCACAGCTGCCTGGTTGGAATTCTACTGTTTACCACCACTGGCCAGATCCCACCCTACTGTGGGTGCCGCATTGGCGATTTTTAGGAAAGTATTGCCCAGAAGGGATGTGGCCACTGTTCCTGGTGTCCTGACCCCTCAACTAGGAAACCCTGGATAGCGGTTTTTTGAGCGGGTGGACGTCAGGGACGCTACTAAATATTGGGAATTTTGTCAGAAATGGGAAGTTGCTGGATAGAATAGAGTTACGAGGTCTGACAGGAGAAGAATTTCCATGGTGGGTATATCTGCAGATTAAACACTACATTATTACCTTGGATTCCAGGGTCAAACTACCCACACAACATACGCTCTTTGAAAGATATTGGTCTGAGGCTACTCCTCTTCCACACACAACTTCTTTGATGTACGCTTACCTGAACCAATCTGAATCGACTCTTGACTGTTCCCGAAGATTTAGACAGAAATGGGAACAGGAGCTTAATACCCATTTTACAGAGGAGCAATGGGAGAGGGATTGCTTTCTAGCTCACAAATGTTCAATCAGCACGGGACTGCAGGAAAATGCTTAGAAAATTGGTATTGGACAGCAGATACGATCCACAAATTTGCCTCCCAGAAGCCTAATAATTGTTGGCGCTGTGGAACGGATGTGGGCACTATGTCCCATATCTGGTAGTCATTCCCTAAGATACAGGATTTCCGGAGAAAAATTGCTCATTTTAGTCAACTTATCACTGGACACACACTGCCACTGAGACCAGAAGTATGTCTTCTACATTTACATAACATGTCCCTGAAAAAATACAAAAAGTCCTTGACACTCCACCTAATTAATGCAGCACACAGTGTTATTCCTCTGTTTTGGAACTCCCGAGAGCCACCTAAGGTGCAACTCTGATTAAGCAAAATGAACACTGTCTATCTGATGCAGGAGGCAAAGGCCATTAACCTGGATAATATTGACAAGTTTTCTGTGACATAGGATGCATGTATCATTTTGAAATGTACAACCGTGCATCAAACTCTTTTTCCAAAGTAACCACCTAGCCCATTTTTTTTTCTTTTTCTACGGGTAGAGGAGGGAAATCAGTATATAAGGCACATGTCTTAAATGTTGGATATATTTTATTATGATAAATGTTTTTCTGCCTTTTTTGCCTGGTACTGTTTTTACAAGTGCCTTACCTTGCTGCTCACAAGGAAAGTGTTGACTGATGCCTTTTTGGAAGATTACGCTGTAATAATGTACTATTGATAAGTGGTTTTGTTTATTTTGCTGCTACAAGATGTATACTGTTTTAAATTATTGTTATTTCTGTTTTTTTGCAAAAAAAAGTTGAAGCGTTACAAAAACAACTGTATACAGGGAAGCATGATGCCAAATACACTGAAAATTATACTTTGGGTTTAACTATAATTTTAACATGTACCTCTACTAGAGTTAATTCAGATATACTAAAATAGATTTCTGTCATAAACACCTAATGTCATAAGAACTGCTAATATGAGGAATATGAATTTGTATCTGTTGTTGGGACAATAGCCTCTTACTTGGCAAAGCCAATGAAATCCTCATGGTTTGTGTTCATATAAGCCAATTCAATGTCAATCAATAGCATAACCTGTAGGAACAAAAGACAATAAGCTTTATATAATGCATACAGTGCAACAAAAAGCAAAATAAATATGAAGTTCTGATTTTCATAGTATCTATCATGCATATCCCAACAAATTGTACCAGGCATTGTCTATTTCAGTTTGAAAACACTATTGTCCCAGTTTTCTTGCCTGTATACAACAACTATTTTCCTATTCATTGGCTGTACAAGGAAATATTCCTGCTTTTAAAGTTTTTTGGATAGATTAGCGGTAAAAATTAGGAAAAGCATATACAATCAATTAGGAATAAAGACTGTGGTCTGGTAGCAGGGATGACAGACAGTTATCCCTACTGGGCATGTATTTTGTTATCTTGAATAATATTATTAGGTTTTCACCATGTACAGCTGTGGTAAACTATGACTGGGGCCATACAATTATTTAAAGCCAATTTGCTACTGATGCTGTGAAAAAGTCCTAAGAAACAAAGAAATCAGAATATATAGACTACAAAGTGGGATAAAACAAAGATCTAACATATATATATAGTAGACCAAAACAAACAACACATTCTGAAAAATAGATTCAGGGTTCATATATATTTTTTACTCTGGACACTTACCTGGTCTTTTGTCCTTCCCTCTCTCTCCCGAATGTGTGTAGTGACAATCCGTTCCATCTCCTCTCTTAGGTGGGGATATTGGCTGAGCTGTGGGAGACAATTTACATCTGTGTGGGACAAACTAAAAATAACTGAATAACAACTGGGTATGCTATATACTTATTTAATAATGGTTATATTCCACACAGAGCTAACAAGATGGACAATATATCCCCCAGATAATATTAGGGTTACACATAGTAAAAATAGTTGGTGGAACTTGGTGGGGCAGAAGAAAAAAACACAAACATGATTTCTTTTAAGTGGATAAACATACAGCTTATAGCTATCAATGTTTGCTATGTCACCAAGATAAAGATGGATAGAACCTATCTAGCTTGTATAAGCAATGGCTTTATATTTTGCCAGGCTTTATATATTCTAGAGTTCATATGTTCACCTCAGAATGTCAACATGTCCTGCCTGTAGAAATGATTCTGGCATCGAACACAACGGACCTATTTTTTTATGGCTATAAACACTAAGCTATGAAAAATCTGGCCCCAGACATCAAGCAGGGAGACCAGCAAGCAAGGGGATCTGCATCTGTTCTAAATCTCTGCTGAAATGTTACTAGATTTATTCCATCAATCTGCCATATAATGGTGATGAGCAAAGTCAGACATATTCAAAGTCTAGTAACAAACATGGCTGCTCATGTAGATGCAATGGAGAAATAAATGTAGGCAAGAAAAGTGTTAGCTGTGGCATTACCAGGTGAAAAAAAAGAATAATGGATCTAATGAAGCCACCCCATCTAAGGACTAGTAAGCTGCAATCTTTTGGGGTTTAGATATGTCTATTAAGATTGATGACAACATGATGCTCAGGTGGACAGCTCTGAGCTACAGGTATGGAATAAAGACCTGACTGCTTGCCATAGTGAAATGCCATAGTTGCCAGCCCTAATAATGGCCTAATGCCCATCTCTATATCACATACCCCTCAAAAGAGTTACATTTACAAACCCAGTAAGCTATTAGTGAATACCAAAGTGACTGAGCTACTGTAAAAATATATAACTATAAAAGATTTGAATATCTCCAGCACAATTTACAAACTTCTGAGTTGTAATGCAACAAGTCTGCCAATTTCCTCCAGGGGAAGCAAAGGCACACAAAATGGGAACAGAGAGTTATTAGGAATCTTGGACAATCTCCCTTCTGGGAAAAAAAATATGATGCTTCAAAGATGTTTATCAATGCAGCCACAATTCTCTGATTATATGTTGCAGCCACTACATAATTTGTTTCTCAATTATTTTGGTCAACAGCTATAAATGTACAGTCCAGATTTAATATATAATAAGAGGGGTTTAATTTGAACAACATAATATTCTATTTATTTTTAGTTCTTAATTGGAATAACATATTTGCATTGACAAAGCATAAATTTACTTTGAGATCTCCCTAATATAAGCAAGTATCAGATGTTACAGGGTTTATCTATTCCATATTCATTAGGTTTATACCAGTGTTTCTCTACCTGGGGTTCCTTCAGAGGTTGCTAGGAGTTCTTTAAACAATAAGTGTCTCTCAGGTCAGATTATTTGACACCAATGATCTTTTGGTGATCTGTAAGGGTAACATTTGGGGGCAGCAATGAAAGAAGCATTCTTCTCACTGACCACCATGCTAATATACTGGGAGCTTTGCATATAGTAATTTTAGCAGGAGCTTCCCGACACATGAAAGTTATTTCAAGGGTTCCCTCATGTTAACAATGTCAAGCAAGGCTGGGAAAAAAAAGGATACGGATTAAAAAATGCACTAATTTGTCATACAATATCAAATGCTGTACTTCAAAAAGTGGAACACATTAAAAACTGAACAATTACCTTTTTAGTCCAACATGGCTTACAACAACCCTATAAAAGACCACTAGTACTTTATTCAATATGTATATTTACACATCTCTGACATATCTCTACAATACCCAAGATATACCAACTCAAGAGTCCCCAGTTTCTTATAAATTGTGCAGCCATTGGAAAGGCACATGATGGCTTCCAGTTCTCGCAAATGGATTCTCCATTTTAATTTCTCTTAACACCTTTACTGCCTTAGAGATTATAAAATTACATTAAAAGAGTCAAAAGATAATGAAGACATTTTTATAGATGAATACATTCATCCCTGACCCTCAATTGTTGCTGAAAAGCATTTCGCATACATAACAATATAAATCTAAGAAAATCCTAAGTACTGTTTGTTTGTCAAGCAAAAATAAAAACTGAAATACAATGAACAAGCAAGCAAATACATTGCACAATTTAATTAAAAATGCCATTTCATTCAGATTTTGATCTTCAAGTAGCTTCTCAATTGAAAGATTAGTCTTTTAAGATGGTTCTCCCCAAACCTAGAATTTAAGAATTAATATTCATATAGGTTTAATGAATCTATTACTGGTCACCACCAGGTCCTCCAACAAAAGCATTATGTGTGACGTTTATATGAATGAGCATCAGAACATGTACCAAAAGTCTGTGTGGGTCAACAGGATGCCCCAGTATACTACATGCATATTACTAGTAGTGTCATTGTAGACATTATATTTGTCCACTGTTTTTTCATGCTAATTAATAAAGCCAAAGTCTAGTGTTTTACTTTGTTTTCTGAAGAGGGCATTGCTGAGGAGAGAATAAGCTCTAATTCGGTTACATTTTTGACTATTGTCCCTGTCTGCTAAATCTATGTTTTTCTAACCGTAGGCAACCAAGTTGGAGATTTTTTTACTTTCTTTACGTTCCTGGTGACAATAACTGTACATAGGATATGAGAGTTGTAAAGAAAATTCTCTCTACTTAAGAAGGTGCCATTTATAAGACCAATACTTAAAGTTTTCCTGTTTTACTGCTATATTGTGCGTAGTCTGATTATATACACACAGAGATCACCCAACATTTTTCAGCATTCTGCTGGAGAACAGCACAGCGGGGTGCCGTTTGCCCCTCTCTCCCCTCTCCATAGAGCAGGACAGTATTGTGTGTACATTCATGAAAGATCATTTCCAGAAACAGTAATTTGACATCCATCTGGTCATGGAAAAAATGTTTTGTTTTTTTTTTCAAATCAAAGGTTCATGAAAAATGTTGCATGCAAATTAAAAAAATTATAGTATCATTTTACAATAAAGAACAATATGTAGCTCGCTTATATATTTAAATTTGAGCTTCCTACTTGTCCTATATGGCACTGAAAATCAGATCTTAAATGACATTTTCTTGGAGTGTGATAACAATACTGTACTTGTACATGAGGTATGAATTGCCCACAAAGGGTAAACACACACTACAAACACATGCAAGAAATTACATGCAAAAGGTTTTTCTGCATTAATGTGGATTAAAATAGATCATTTTTTTCTGCTTGAGGGACAGGCACAGCATAATATCACACAAATGCCCATATGTTAAACTGTGTACATTGATTTCCTTGCTACAGACATGAAAACATATGGGAAAGATTTATGGTGAGTGCTTCAATATGTCTCATAGTTGTGCACTGGTGAGTGGGATATGAAATTATTTAGAGAATTGCAGATCAGAAGAACACATAAAACACAAATCTCAGGAACCATACAATAATTAAAGTATCATTAAGGACTTCTTCAAATAGTGCTAAGAATTTCTACTTAAATTGGACCCATCCTCCAATGTTTAGCAGTGCACACAAGTGATATTTCAAATTCTGGTAGTTCACAGAAAAATAAACCACCTGAAATTTCCTTATATCAACGATTTTACTGGTGGATGATTTGAGTTCATGAGTCTCAATGCCTGGATCAGGGGTTGGCAAAGTTTTACGGCCACTAGGCCATTTATGGGGTGGGCGGAAGCACACTAGACTGTACCCGCCCTAATGGCCCCGCCCACCACCAGGGAACGACCCCTGAAGTGAAATCCCTCTCCGTATGCATTGTGGAGGAGAGAGATTTACCTTTAGAGAGCTTTTCCAATTTACCACGGCGGCGGAAGTATCAACGGGGCAGCACCAGAGATTTGGCGGCTCTGGAGTTCCAGCGGCTCCGGTAGTTCCTAATGTCGGAACGAACTACCGGCTAGGCCGTATATGGCCTAAAGGCCTGAGTTTGCCGACCCCTGGCCTAGATGCTTAGGTCACTGTAATAGGTTGTCATTCTCTGATGTATTTACTTTATCCTTGAGAGGAAACTAAAGTGGGAACAGGCCAACATAGGCAGGGATACCCAAAACTTTAAGGAGAGGCAGGGATGTCTCATGGCTGGAGTGCCCAAAAAACAGAACATGACAGCAGGTGACCTAAACTGCTTTGTTGTTCTCATACAAAAATCAGGACTCAGATATAAATGTCCCCAGTCCCCCCCCCCCCCCCCCCCCCCCCCCCCCCTTTCCCATTGCACTGCCCAACATGTTGTCTTTTTTGGGAAATTACAGCTTGAGACTCCCACCAGTAAATTTCACATCAGCAAAACTCTAAATCGTTTGGCCACATGATTCCTGCCAAGGCTGCAGGCGAGCTGGAGCAGCAATTTCTCTTGAAAAGATAAGAAGAAGCCAATAATATATTTTGGTAGTTTTGAGTATATGCCATCTGTATATTACTTACTGATGATCATACTTCAGAATTTTTTCATTATTTTTGTAGGACTGTACCAATTTATGAGTCCAAAAATGTGACTGGGTTAGCAAAACTGAGTGTTTGCTCATAGAGTGGCGTTTGCTTGCCTTAACCCATTAAATATCTAAAAATTTTGCAATATGGGAAAATGTTGTATCAATGTTATGAATGTTATTTCTTGTAAAAGATATATCTTGATACATTTTAAATAGATAGAATTGTCTGTGCCAGTCCCTCTGTACTGTATTTTTAAAGAATGAAGCCACCTTGATTTTAAACCAGACCTGAAAGCTTGCACACACCAAATTCACACCTCCTTACTCCCTTCTAAGCACCTATGTTTGCCTAATTTTCATAAACACAATCAATATGTAATCATCTTTGTATTTCCCTGATCAGCTTTGGAACCAGAGAAGTCTGTACACATTCTGCTGTTAGAACATAAAAGTAGGCACACCAAGGCATCTCAGAAATAGGTTTGCTAGGCCTGCAAAATGGAACAAACCTCTAGTACAGGAACTGCTCAAAACAGCTACATTTATTTCACATTTAATAAACCTTGCTCAAGAAAGGGGATAATCTGAAATAGAAAATTCAGAGTACATCAGCGAATGAATCCCATCAGCAGGGATTATGAGATTCTCTCCTGACCTTTTGTTGTTATTGCCTGTCTGCTGCCTTCTTATGCGTGCACTTCATGCACAACTATCAATACATATTATTACATCTTGTTCTCTTTTTTTGCTAGATCTTTTTATCCTGGTGTAAATCACAGGAAATTTCCATATTTTAGCAAGGTCTACACTAAATTAGATCAACAATCCTTCTCAGTATCCTGTGCTATTTTTACAAGGCCCTGTGTATGCTTTCAGAATAGCATAAGGATTAATAACCAATGTCCCCAGCTCTGTTAATGCACATCTATATAGGCTAACCTAAGTAGAGCTTACACCTCACGTACCATCTAATGTAAGACTAATGTTTGGGGGGGCAAAATAGCCCAAAGTGACAATGACTTATGTGACATATGTAACGGTGTCTGTATCAACAAACTCATTGGTACAGGACCTCCAAAACTGTTTTGGTTAGTTAGGACTGCTGTTGGTCCTCCATATTTTGTGTAAAATGAAATCTAATTCCTGTCTGTCACTTAGGTCTGGTGATTAATCAGGATTGCAATATGTTGTTTACATTATCTAAACATAGCATTTACATTACCTATAAGAAAAGAGAGTATATCCCCGAGGACAATGCTATATAATCTACTATGGTAGTTGCCAAGCCAATAAGCAGATTAAATGGAGAGGAAATAAAGCGGCTTTTTATGGCAAGCTGGTTCTGTTAAAAAGTATATATAAAATCCTTTATTCTAAACAAAGTGAACGAGAAAAATAATATACAAAACAAACAGGGGACAGTCAACTTTGTACATAAAGTATATGTATTGGACTTACATAGTTTTTGAAGTCCAAATATAGACAGACCTTACACTCCTGGTTAATTATTCAATGCAAAGATAAAGTCTCATTTCCGACGCGTTTCGCCCAAAGGGGCTTCCTCAGGGAATTGGGAGACTTAGTATGTTCTATAGGTTTTAGCCATAGGAAGAGACATGGTATTTCCTGTTAATCCAGGATAAGTGTGTTAGTCAGGATGGTAGCAGAAAAATTTGGACGTCTTGAATACGGTCATTGTGTGCACTATTTGCGATGTATAAATCATTTTTGGCTTGTATCGTTGTGGTATAGTGGTATGAAAAAGTTAGGATGAGTACATCCTAACTTTTATGACTGTGTTTGGTATCTTTGAGGTATAGTAGTGAGGGCAAGCTTTCTGGACACCTGCCACCGGCTTGCCCTCACCAAACCGGAAGACATATAAGTTAGGATATACTCATCCTAACTTTTTCATACCACTGTACCACAACGATAATGGACCAAAAAGGATTTATACATCACAAATAGTGCACACTGTTAAAAGACATTAAAACACAAGGATTTATTTCATCTAGAATCGACACACATACAAAATAAAGTAACATGCATTAGAAATGTAAGTGCAAGTTGAACCCTGCAACTTTTCTAGTGAAATATACGTAAGCACCACAGTCAAGACATAATCAGTCTTTATACCAAGCACTGTGTAAACGTACTGTGTAAAGTCACATTAGAAAACCTACTCACACAACGACCGGTATTGAAAGCATCCAAATTTTTCTGCTACCATCCTGACTAACACTCTTATCCTGGATTAACAGGAAATACCATGTCTCTTTCTATGGCTAAAACCCATAGCGTCTCCCAATCCCCTGAGGAAGCCCCTTTGGGCGAAACTCGTCGGAAATGAGACTATATCCTTGCATTGAATAATTAACCAGTAGTGTAAGGTCTATCTATATTGGGCTTCAAAAATGTAAGAAACCTAATACATATACTTTATGTACAAAGTTGACTGCCCCCTGCGGGGGGATAAAAGTTATTGTGCAATTAAAATATGTTTTGTATATTATTTATCTATAGTTTAGAATAAAGGATTTTATATATACTTTTTAACAGAACCAGCTTGCCATAAAAAGCTACTTTATTTCCTGTCCATTTAATTTACATTACCTAAAAAAAAACTGTGTTAAGCCAAATGAGCAAGGTTTTTTTTACAAGAACGTAGGATATAATTGTGCAAAGAGGTAGTTATATTAGATTATTTACACATTTCCATCCCTGAAAATCGTCACAACAGTGTTGAGCTGCAGACCTCTCTGGCCAAGGCAGGTTTTACAGTAATCTTCTGACCTCATAGAGAAACCTGTAAGTGTTTAAACGTTAAGTGTTGCTGGACTGCAGAGTGGTTTTACCTTTTCGCTACACTTTCGGATGGTGGAGGTCAGCTCACTTACTACCATATCCACACACTTCAGACTCGGCTCCTTCAACTTCTGCACCTGCTTTTTCACAATGGCTTCAAAAGCGAGGTCAGGCGTGAAGAGTCCAGTCCTGTGCAAGTCAAAGGAGGACCCCGAAGAGAACACAACAAACATCAAGACCAAAGGTGGGGAAGGAAGTGGAGAAGGAACGGATTGATAAGGAAAGTAGCAAAATAAAAATCGACAAGTATGATCAGAAAACAGAAAAAGAAGATAAGATAGGAAGAAAAGTCTAGGACAGTAGCAGTGAGCAAGTCAGGGCACAGATTGACACAAGAGGGAAGAGGTCAAGAAAAATACATGAGGCAAACATAATAAGCTGGACCCTATGGTATGGTTTAAGAAAAAAGCAGGTGGGGAACAACAATATGAAAGAGAAAATTGAAGAATAGAGATGAAAGCATATAGCTCTCCACTGGATTAACCCTTCTCCAGAAGTGATAGGGACAAACACTGGGGGAATAAGGCAGATATGTCCCTGGTCAAGAACTCAGGGACTATAACAGAATGGAGACAGATGCAAAGCGGTTGGTTAGTAACTACATCCTATCAAAATGGTTACCTGAACTAACTTTCATTTTTATTAGGAAGATCCTATAATTTGTCCACCTTTAAATGTTCCCTGGTACCTAGTCACTAATTGCCAATAGAAAATAATTGTAATTGATACATTTTAACCTTGACTTGACGTGACTTGTTGCTTAAGTGATAATATACAACACTAGAGAAAGAGAGAGGGAAAAAGAGAAACCTAGAGATATGAAATAGAATAGCAGAGAAAACTTTTTGGAGAGTGATGACAAGCAATGATGTGGGGGAGGAGGAGTCTATATTTTTGGAGACATCTAAGGAGGAAATAATAAGTACATTAGTCATGGCTTCGGTACGCTTTACCTAATGTTAATTTTCAGTAGTACCCTATTCAGTAAATCCACACAGTAATTTCATCCATTACAGTCCATTTCTTTCCAAAGTGTATTGTAAATCACTGACTGTAGAATGCTCTTCATAAGACTCACAAATTCTCACACACTCATGCAAACTTGGTGGCTATGTGATCCTAATTTGTAATATTGAGTCCATGCACTACTCAAAAAAAAGACTTCACTATAAAGAGCATGCTCAGATAGAATTGGTTCAGCCAATCAGAGGACTTGAAGACCCACTTGGTTCCCTGCTTTCTGATTGGCTGTGTTCCCAGTTCATGCTGAGTCTGGGATGCCACACATGTAACTGGTGCATAATCTGGATCTTTATCCAGAGAGGTTACCTTCTTGGTGCATTGTCTAACGGTACTGATAAGCTCGGAAATGACCATATCCACACATTTCAAGCACGGTTCTTTGATCTTCTTCACTTGCTTCTTGACGATGGTTTCAAAGGCCATGTCAGGTGTGAAGAGCCCAGTTCTAAACACCCAACAGAGGGAGGCAGGTGATAAGGAGAATATAAAGCATTACCCACCAGTGATGGCAATGTCATAAGCTAAAAGGGTTAACGATTTGGCTAATAAGGCAATGCCACTGGCAGTCACAAGGCAGTTTGACTACATACTGGGTCCTGACCTAGGGAATACCCTTTTTAACTTTTAAGTAAATAGGTAAAAATCTGAACTTCAAAGAAATCTATTGCCTAAATAAAACTGGGATAAAGACCACATTTAAAGCTTGTGTCAAAAGGCATTTGGCTTGCGCAAAAGGAAAATGCAGCATACATTTAGGTGCATTCTGCTTGCATTTATCAGTTAGCCTGCTTTAATATTTCTATTGACTTTTATGAAGAAAGAAACATAATTCTGCCAGCAAATTTTTTTTTATTACTATTATTATTATTAATAATATTGAATGGCTCTGTGCAGCATTGCTGCACACACGGGGAAGTCACTGGTGGTAAATGTATGTGCAGGAGTTACTTGATCCAATCAGCAAGGGGGATCAACATCTCCACAACAATCTGTTGTGAAGCCAGTAGTGAACATAGTGGCGCCCATCCTTGTTGCAATGACAGGTCCTGAACCTGTCATCGGTGCAGGGTGACAGCACAAAGTAGGTATGTGCCATTATTGGCAAGTATGCTGTGCAAACTTTTTGATTATGGTAGAACTTTACCAACCACCAACAAGTTTAGTGCTACTTTACCTGCTTATTACTATCTTCAAAACTACATAAACATTGTTACAAAAATCTACTAATGAACCTTTACTAAATCATGTAAAATGCACAGTAAGGGCCTATTACAAAATGTGTGATGCCTGTTATGGATAGATGTCAGACAGCTGCCTTATTCTCCCAGTGGCTGCGCCTGATGAGTCTTAGAAGGGTAAAGCTTTACAAGCAAAAATATCCTAAGCAGGCATCTATGAGATTACTGATGCCTACATGTGAGAGCGTACAGGGAGAAGTATTACAGTGGAGCAGAACAGCACTAATGCATTGAACACTTTAAGCATCTGTGCATGCTATACGTGCCTGATGCCATGAATGTTCTTGATAGCATAACTGATCTCTCTTCGCAATTCCTTCTCATCAAACTCCATCTGTAAGCACAAAAGATTTAGTATTGTCATATAGAAAACAGACAACAACAATACCACAAAGAGTCTTTTCCAAAAATGTATTTTTTTACCAGCTAGTAATGGTTAAATTGGACCTGAGGAAGCTTTATGAAAGTATTTTACATTTAAATGCTGAAATGTATAGATTTCTGGGTAGTTGCGATTTACACAATCCTGTTAGAAGCAATTGATTATGTATGTCATCTTTATTATAGGCTCATTAAGGTCCAGTAAACAGAGGTATTTTTTAAACTAATACAAGTAAAGCTACGTAAACACGTCAAATTTGTCTCGCTCGATAATCGGCTCAGGGCGGATATCGGGCGAGAATCTGGTGTGTGTACAGTCTGCGTCTTTCATCATCCATGGATCCATCCTGGCGGATCCACGGACTATGAATGCCAAGCGATCCTAATGCAAAGGACGGGGGAGAGCGCACAGCAGCGTTCTCCCCCTCCCCTCTCCATAGAGCAGAACAGTGCTAGATGCACAGCACTCGTTCCTGCATCGTGCGGTTCTTATCGTTGGAAAGGACCATAAAAGATCCTTTCCAATGACAAAAATTGCACGTGTGTACGCAGCTTTAGTCTGAAAAGGCTAATATTACTTCAAAGGGGATAACAATGTAGCAGTATTCACCATAAGGTTACCAATGCTACCTTAAAAGCAACTCAAGCCTCCCGAATGTACCATCAGACCCTAGCAAAATTCCTATGCAAACACCAGCTTTATAAAGGTAATTTACTGCATAGGGCTAGGCACACACACACTATTAATTCCATTCCTGTAACAGTGCTCTACTTTGACAGGTTATGTTGCGCTATGAAAGTACCAGTTCTACAAAGTACCCTTAAGCATCTGATAAATGCATCCAAAAAAAAAAAGCTTTGCTAAAATCAACATTCTTTCCAAAAACTGATTATAATTATATTCACAACTACTATTGTTTATATTGTTTTTTGATCAGTTCAGAGTTTTCATCCAATTGATCAAAAATATTGTATTGCTACCTTAAGAAACTGCTGAATAGATTTAAATAGACTGATGAATGAGATCTTATCAAGAGTGTTTTAGCACTGCATAAACTTGCTAAATGCCCATTGATACTTACTAAATGTGTCCTGGATCTCCTGGAACTTAATATAAAGTGATCCTGTTAGGCCAGATCCATACAGTACAGAAGGGGTATTATAAAGTTATCTTTGTGGTAGACCATGTTTCCCAAATTCCCTCTGTTCCAGAGGTGCAACCTCTGTTAGACTCCTTAACATTCTCCATTTCTGGGAGTATCAGATAACTTTATCTGTCAGTCACAAGTTGTGGTTTAATCTCCTGAGCCCTATGTCACTACAAGTAGATGAATACAGTAGGAATCAGTATAAGCTGTAAAAGTGTTGAATGCTGAAGAGACTGATAGAGGATGCAGCTCTGATATGGGGAGAAGGTAACAGGCATGAGCTACCAGAAAGGTGGGTGTAAAGTTCATATATAGAGTGAAAATGACCTCTTAAATTATTTAGGTGCTTACAGACTTAAGATCAAGGCAGCTCAAAGTCTTTGAAATGCTCATTTACTTTGATATTCCTGATAGTAGCCTGGGCTAAGATTAAAAAAACCATGTGTGTATGTGACCTAAATGTGTAGAGTAAACAATATCTGTTGTGTAATGCATAACGACCAGACCAGCTTTCATTAAGATGTCAATTCTGAGTTGATAAAACCTAAAATAGAACTCTTTTTTGTACATACTGCACACAACTGTCAACTGCACTACATCACTAAACAACAATACAGGTTCTGGTTTTGATATCTGAAGAATGAATGGAGTGGTTCATTTTACTGCTTAGGGAAAAGTGCTTATGAAATAGTGGCTAGCTTTACCTTGACTAGCTCAAAAGGGAAGC
Source organism: Pyxicephalus adspersus (assembly GCF_032062135.1). Lineage (NCBI taxonomy): Eukaryota > Metazoa > Chordata > Amphibia > Anura > Pyxicephalidae > Pyxicephalus > Pyxicephalus adspersus. Next base: position 59,655,541 of record NC_092871.1, on the reverse strand, counting down.
GTTCATGGAAGATTCGATTAATTCGTGCACCACCAGACAGCTCGTAAGTGTCAATCTGATCTCCAGAGCCTTCAATACGCTTTTCAAAGTCAACAGCAAACTGCTGAACCATTCTGTAGAGAAGAAAAAATTAGGAAAATTTGTCTTTATTATTAAAGCACAGTAAAAAAAATAACCTAAAAAATGTATCGGTTAACAATTTGGAGACAAACGCCTTCTCTCAGAATAGGTATATTCTGGTGAGAGAAAAGTTGATTTTCACCAAAGAGGATCCTTGTCCAGGAGAGGTGAGCATGCAGATAAAAAGTGGTTTATATAGTGGTATTACCAATAAGGTTAGTGTGAGGGTTACAGGGAGATTAGTGTTACAGTAGGGATTACAGGGAAGGTTGGTATAAGGGTTACAAGAAGGAATAAAGTTAGGGCTATAGGTATATTTACTTGGAAGGTTAGTGTTATGTTTAAAAGGTGGGTTAGGGTTAGAGTTGGGGTTTCAAAGAAGGTTAGCATAAGGTTTAAAGAGACAGTTACATGATGTTACTAGCAGGTTTAGTGTAGGAGTTATATGAAACTACCCCCTGGCCTCCCTCAGTAAAGTTAAACCAGAGATCTGCTTAGTTACAGCAGTATTATCATAAGTAAGGAAAGAAAAAGGGCAGGCAGATTTGGATTTACTACAACTAAGTAGTAGTTGTTGTAATATTTAAAAAAACATTCACCATGGGAGGTTAAGCTGATATGAGAAGTATTATAAATACAGCCCTAAATATATACCTATTCATTCACAAAACTTCAAGGCTGCCTTCAACATGGTGAGGTTGCAATGCAGTTACCCCTTCCCAATGCCATAGAACCCTGTGTGTGTGTGTGGGGGGGGCTCAGTACTGCCTACTGCTGTCTGGAGTCAAATCTGAATACGCTGCGGTATGAGGAACTGAGCCGTTGGTGGGGGGGCCTGTTACACATGGTTGGCCACTTACCTTTTGCCCCCCCCCCCCCCCCCCCCCCCCATCCCCATTAAAATGTTATACTCATCATATCACATTACCCTGTCACACATTGCTATTCCTTTACTCTCTATGAACCCCAATTTTTTTTGCAAGAAAATGCTGTGTCATCACAGGATTAAAAAAACTATACCTATCATACCATGCTACCCTGTCACACGTATTTGGCCACTTACCTTCTGTGAACCCTAATTTCACAGGAACAGGGGGATGTAAGGACCTGATGATGTAGTAGTAAGAACATGTACCCCTTGGCTATTTGTCATTTGAATTCAATTTCTCTGGAATGATCCATTGCAGAGATTTTGGGGTTAGTGGCCCCCTATAACTGACAGGACGCATTGTATAGTGTAGTTTCTGCTCTTTGGTACAGGAATGGTAAGCGGGGGTTTAATATATGACCAGCCAGCATTATATTATAGCTTTAATTTTGTATCTTTCATTAATAAAATGTCACATTAATTAGTGGATAGTGCAGAAATTTTTGATTTGTCATCTCTTTTTTTTTTGGTGCATGTACGATAGGGTAACTAGAAAAATTGAATATAAAATGTAATTTTAAATTAAAATAATTCTAGTTTTGCACACAAATTTAATGTTTGTTTGCCTTGTGGCCTGCAAGTTTAATCTCAATGTCAACAGCGGCCCCCAGACGAAAAATGGTTGGGCACTACTATACTAAATGATCTCAATTTAATCACAGGAATCATGGAAATCTGGAGAATCTTTAGTATATATTGGAGATCCATAAAGGGTGCATTTTGCCTTCACCATAATTTATACTCCCTCCAAAACCACATTCAGCTATTCAGCCACATTCAGTACACACTGACACTACTTACTGGAGCAAGGCCTTGGTTTTACGAGCTGGATCATCTGGACGGAAATTCTTGTACTCGTCCACTTCCTTCTCGATGGACAAAAGCTGGCTTTGAAGTTTGTTCCGGAGGCCTGGAAGTGTGTCTCGAATATGATTGGTCAGTTGCTGCAGAAGGCAAAACACAACGGTCATTCATAAATACTAGGTGGTGGATCAGACCAGAGCCATATGGTTTGGTCCGCATTTAATTTTCCAATTCATAAGTATGGTTGTTGGTCTCACAGTTTCTTTTGAAAGTTTAATAATTATATTTAATATACATGATACACTCATTTGGCTGCTGGTCTTATTTCTAAAGAGACCTTCAGAAGTATCATCAGTCTCCCTGTAAGGGATTCTAAGCAGCCCTGAAAGAAATTTTAGCAACCCTGGGAGGCCCCTAGAGGACTTTCTTCTAGATGTACCACAACCCCAATGAAAAAGTAGGTTTCAATTCTAATCTCTGTACCAGAAAAACATTCTCCTTGTGCCAAAACAGTCTCTCGTCTGTGAGAAACTACCCAATATCAACTATATTGTGACTATATATGTCTTCTATATACTCCTGAGGAAGCCAGAAAGGCAAAACGTGTCAGTTTACAAGACGTTTATTAATACATCAGTATATGGATGTGGACTGTATAGTTGATGAGTCTATATCCCATGACTTTTAATGGATCCTGGATTAAAACTTCTGTATATCAAATGATGTAATATTTACAATATGAGTGAATATTAGCAAAAAAAACTTCTCTTAAAAGACTAGAAAAATGTATTTTTTCCTTGAATGGCTACTTTACAATGATGGGTTATATTTAAGTGTAAATGTCTCAAATAATTTAGTTTACAATACGTTTTATTTTATTTCAATGCAAAGGTTTTAAAGCCTTTTAAAGTCTTATAAACATGCAAAGGAAAATGGTTGTGTTACATATTCATTGATCGTTTGTGCAGAACATTGTAAAACATTTTTTTAACTATTTGCATGTTGTTTAATGTATTGTGCTTGTGATTCAACCATGAGAGCATCATTTACTAGACACTAATCATCCATTTGTAAGCATATAAAAGAAAGATCCAACATGGGAATATCAGTGCATTATATGCAAGTAGAACACCAGGGCAGATTTAGTATTTTTGCCATTGGCAAAATATATCTCATTCCGATGCCTAATTTAAATAATCCTTAACATAATACTAACAAAAGGAATTGTTTTGCAAGTTTTTATGTATGGGCTCAATGTTTTTTTGCCCTGTGTACAGGGCGAACTTTAAATGTTTTTTTTTTTTAAGTGGAATTTTAGGTAAACTTATTCCTTCCTTCCAGTTGTATCTTATACTCAGGAAGTCATGGAACTTATCACTGGTGTAGAAAAAAATAAAGGTCTGACAGAGGTTCTAATTCTTTTCTACTCAGTACAAACCTAAAAAAAAGGATATGGTTGGAATTTAAAATTAGTTTTTTTATTTTAACCAGAAACAAAGCATAATTTCCTAAAACTGACAAAAACACAAAAATGGAAATGGTACTGATCTGCAGAGAGTTGCAAGGATTCTCATCTCCTTGCTTATGCAATTGGCTCACTGATCTTCCCTGAAGTCTGCATTGAGCCTGGGATCTGATAATGGGCATCAGCAGAGTAGTTGTGTTTTAGGAGGTTTGTGGTTGGCTAAGAATACTTTATATCAGGAAGAAGGCTGGGGGATTAAGTGTTTCCAGTTAGAAGAGTTATCATATGACTGCAGTAAACTATTTTAACATGTTATTAAACTAGCAAAGGTAAAGATCAACAATACTGAATCCAACTTGTTTTTCCCAAAATAATTACAATTCACTTTAAACTACTGTTTAATTTACAGTTGCTTGGTCCTAATTTAGGCTTTTGTAAAAGGTACCTGATTGAGAACTTTTTGTAAATATGGGGTCCCCATGCGGTCAGCAAATTGTCGATAAGAGGGGTGTGACAAGAAAAACTTCCTCTCAGCTGCCAATGCGGCTTGGATATCTTTCTTACCATCAATATCTTTCTGGCTTCTGTTTACAACTCCAACATAACCTATTGATAAAAAGATCAGGAATTAGGACAATTCTGCTCATAGGAAACACATTTTACAATTATTGGCAAAAATGTGGAAAGACTTGTTCTTACTACTACCCCATGAAACATGTAGATTGGTTTGCTTGACAATAATCCTATCATTATTTACAATGATAAATTATATTTTTTTAAGATATATAAGTTTTTTTTTTCACAATATGTTACACCCTGCCTAAAGTGGAATCAACTCTGGTCCTGATCCTCCCGAGTAGTGTTGGTGTTCGAATTTGGGTTGTCCGTATATTCGACCCAAATATGGTCATTCAAATTCGACGGCACGATTTCGACATCCCCACAGTGCCTAGGGGCCTTCCCCATAATGCCTAGGGCCCTCCAATAAGAGCAGGGATCCTCCTTCTATCTCTACTGGCTGTCTGTCACCACATGCCACACAGGTAGCCATTGGCCTATATAAGGCCAGGGCTTGCCTGCATTTACCACTCGTGACAGAGATCTTTTAGCAGACACAGCCTCTCTGTGCTGCTGGCAGTGTTAAAGTTAAAAAAAATTGCTGTAGTTCAATAGTTAGACTGTTTCACTATTAGTCAGATAGATAGTTGTATTGTACTGTATTGCTTCTGTCCTGTAATCTACTCTAGTCAGATAGGTAGGGTGTTTCACTGTTTGTCAGATAGATGTATATTGCACTGTATTGCTTCTGTCCTGTATTCAGTCAGTGTGTTACATACAGGCAGCCAGAGCCAGGGTACCCAAACGGCGTGCACACCATCACACTTGTACCGAGAGATAGTCAGACAGACGCAGTGACGGACGTCACATTTGTATACTGTGCTGCATATTACAAGTGCAACGGCTGAAGGGAAGTGCCGCACACAACACACACTGGGCAGTTGCATTTTTTGGGTAAAACCCCCCACCCAAAAAAAATCTGCTTACTTTAATAATTTACACTTTGTGATTTCTTTTAATATTGATTTGATTGACTGTGTGGTCCGCACTCAGTCCACAGAAAAAGAGCAGTTGTAGCAAGTAACTGATTGAAAATTCATCAGACAGACGCAGTGACGGACGTCACATTTGTATACTGTGCTGCATATTACAAGCGTCATCGCTGAAGGGAAGTGCCGCAAACAACACACACAGCGCATTTTTTGGGTAAATCCTCCCCCCCAAAAAATCTGCTTACTGTAATAATGTACACTTTGTGAAGCATATTAGCTCAAAAGTAGTTTGCAGGGTGTGAAGTCACACAAACATTTTACCTATGTCTAGCCAAAGAGGAAGGGGCATCTTTGTCGGGAGTGGCAAGGAAAGCAGTATGGGTTGGTTTTTAACTGCTGACAAGAGAACAAGAAGCAAGCCGGACCTTAGACATTTTAGCGCTGCTGGTGGTGGCGTGCACCTATTACTACTGCGCCTTGAACAACAGGTAGTGGAGTACATGACCCAGCCTGGGTCAAGTGATTGCACTCCCTCTTCCTCCCAGTCACAGACACAGGCCTCACAGGGGTCCCAAACTTTAGTCCCTGATACACCTCTTCCTCCTACTTCTTTCTCCTCAGCTGGAAAGTCTTGTGCAGAGCAGAATGTGCATGAGTACGTGGAGGAGTCCCACCAAGGGGAAGGAGAGGCAGAGCAAGACGCATTACTTGGAGACCCACAGTTGTTTGGGTCATCTGACCCTGAAGAGAGTCAGTTCACAGGCTTTCCCCCCTCTTACTTTTCACCCCCAACACTCTGAGCCAGACAAGTCACTTCAAACTTGCTCCAAAAGCCCGCTGCTTCCTGCTGGCACATACAGGGAAACTGTCTCTTCTGAGGAAGAGGAGGGGCACGCAGATGATGGTGATGATGATAATGATGATGATGTCCTTGATGATGGGGCCAACAAGAAGATCATCATAGGCAGGAAGAAGAGGAGGAGGTTGCAAAGCACCCTCAAAGGGGGAGAGGGAGGAAGAGGGTAAAAGCTGCCAACACTCTGAGATCTTCACGTACCAGTCAGGCAAGTCATAGTTGGCCATCGTTGGCAGCTGTCACCACAGGTGTGCCTCAACAACCCCGGACCGCCACCACCAGCACCAGTTCGCTGTTCACCCGTGTGGGCATTTTTTAGACTCCACAGTGATGACAAAACTATGGTCATGTGCAAACTGTATGCTCATCAGTTGAAATGAGGCAAAAACCCAAACAAACTTGGTACAACTTGCATGAGCACACATTTAAAAAGCCACCACCCGGTAATCTGGCAGGAACACCTGGGCAAAGCACAGAGCTCTGAGCGTCGACCTCCGCCACAGAAGCAAGCAGCAACTACTAGATCTTCCTCTGCTGCCTATCCTCCTTCTGCCACCAAAGGTCCCCGTGCTGCTGCCAGCAATTTGAATGGGGGATGTAGCCGATTATTACAGATTTCAGGCTCCACCAGCGGTGAGGAGGAACTCGAACGCAGAGCGGCTGGTGTTTGTCGCATTGCTAGCAGTCAAGACCAGGCATCATTGCCTTCCCTCACACCTTCTACCCCATCGTCCAATATTTCTGTGGTTAGCATTAGCAGCATCCAAACTTCCATCCCCCACATGCTGGAACGCAAGAAGAAATATGTCCCAAATGACCCCAAAACAAAGCCAATCAATGTAGCAATTGCAAAGCTGATTGCGTTTGAGCTCCCCGTTCTGTTACACATTCCTTTTCGTGAACCCACAGTACATAATGCCCAAGCAGCAGTATTTTGCACAAAAATTTGTTCCTGGTTTGCATGAACACGTGCAGAGCAATGTGTCCGTGGCCCTGCAGCACTCTGGCAAGGTGCACCTGACAACCAACGGTTGGTCGAGCAAGCACGAACAAGAAAGATATATTTCCTACACAGGTCACTGAATAACTTTGGTGTGAGCAGGGGAAGATGCAGCTGCAGAAAGGCCTGCATACCTAGCACCGCCCAGAGCACAACGCCACGCTACCTCCTCCTTTGACTCGTCTGCCTCAACCTCTTCCTCCAGGGACACTTTGCCGTGGAAACCCAGCACCAACCTGCAGTTTGCTATTTCGGTGCACAAGTCAGTCACCTCCATGCCTCAGCTCCCTCAGCAACACTGGCGCAACCATTCTAAGTGCCCTGCGGGAGCAGGAGGCCATATGGCTTACTACGCACGCACTGCAGCCAGGCAAGGTCGTGTGTGACAACGGGGCCATTCTGCTGGCAGCCCTGCGTTCTAGAAAACTCACACATGTACCTTGCCTTGACCACATCATGAACCTCATGGTACAACGCTTTCTTGCAAAGTACCTAGGCCTCCAGCCGCTGTTGCTGAATACATAGCTAGTGAAATGAAGATCATGTATTAAGGACTGTGGAAAATTTTATCTTCCATGTGAATATATACTGTATTATTTACTATATATTCCCTAAAGAAGAATTCTCTTGAAAGGATAGGGTGTAGAAGTACACTTGCATAATGAAAAAAAATTTGTCCTCACCTCTTCGCAAAGGTAATAGCTTATTTTCCAAAATATCTCTGGCATCTGTTCCTTCATCCATCAGGTCAAGTTTGGTTATGACACCAATTGTGCGAAGCCCTATGTGAAAGAGGTGATAAAGGTGTTATCTGTTAAACTCCTCTGCTAGCATGAACATTGTTTGTACAAATAATTTTAACAAACCAGCCCAGATTTAACAACCATTAAAACAAAAAAAAATGGAACCTACATGGTTTCTTTCCAAGTTTAGGAAAAGTTTATACACCTATCTAGAGGGCCAGGACTGAGTTCTGATGGGTTGCAATGTTAATTAGAGTAGGTAAATACCTACATACACCTACCTATTTGAAATACAAACAGTTTGATAAAGTTCAATAAAAACATGCAAAGAAGAATGCCAGAAAACATGCCAGAAAACATTTTAAATTGAAATATGCTGACTCTAATACAAACCTTTAGGATCCACTTCTTTGGCGATTTTCAAGGCATCTGAGTTTGCCAGATCTGAATTAGCTGGGGACACAGCTAGAAGGAGGCAATTCTCCTTGGTAACAAACTGCATAATCATTTCACGGATCTGAGACTCAATGTCCAAAGGCTGGTCACCAACTGGGACTTTGGTCATACCCGGAAGATCAACTAGAGTTAGGTTAAGCACTAGGAGTAAAGCATAAAGGGCTAGGATTAGAATACATACAAGAACATTTTTTTATTAATATTAAACAGTTTTGGTAATCATAATGCCAGGAAATAACACTATTACTTCCATTGTAATAATTGTAATAATTTGCAGAAAGCGCTATGCAATTTAAATATCACCTAATGTAGCACACTACAAAAATACAGAATAAACATGTTTTTGATCGGGTAACATCTAGAATTATAAGGTAAAGCTATCCAGATAGCAAAGACCAGCAAGCAATTTGGAGTTTTCAGTAACATTGGTCAACAAACATTTTCTTGCCAAACAGATTTAAGTAATTTTAGGTTATGTTAGGTTTGATACACAGATTCCAAATACGGTATTGGTTTTGACAGATTGGCTCTGATTTTGGAAATAATGACCTCAATAATACCGTCATAGAAAACTAATGAAACATGAAAATTAAGCAAAATAAACTAGATATGCCTATGTATATAAAATTACATTTTTGAAATATTTAATGTAAATATATTCTATATTCAGTATATTTACAGAACTATTTTCAAAGACGTCATTGAAACACTCCGTTTGTACGATATCCTTTTATGCTGATGATTAGGACAATCACATTGAAGGCTATCCCATCTGCCGTCATACCTTTCTTCCATCATCTTTATATCTTGATAGAACCTCTCCCCTTGTTCCTCACTGAAATCGCCAAGGTTTTCTGGAAATTTTTGCAAATGGCTATGGAGATAGTGTATCTTCATGCTCACAGTAGCACCCAAATTTTTAAAGTTTAAGAACAAGTTTTATACTAGTTCTTCATAATTTTGTGCTTTATGGTTACACATGGAGTTCTTGACAACCATGACATAGCTGTGCCAGGAAGAAACTTCAGTATCAGTCATGTAACTTGTGAAATTTGAATAATTTATCAGTTTTCAAATCTGGGGTCTAGCAAAGATTCCTGCTTTTAATTTTTCAGTACTCAATCCAGGGAAGATTCTACAAATGTATTTGAAGCAATCACCGTCCTTGTTCAGAGCTTTAACAAATTGCTTCAATAATTCCAACTTTATGTGTAGTGGAGGGAGAATGATTTTTTCTTTGTCAACCACTGGCTCGTTAATGATGTTCGCTGCAACTTTTTTCATGTTTTCACTTGGAGGCCATGTCACTTTTTTCCAGTGATTCTGCTTTGCTCTACAATCCCACAAGCAGATGAAACATAGGTACTTTGTGTATCCACTCTGCTGTCCAAGTAGGAAGTTAATTTTTAAATCAACACATATGGATCATTTGTGTTCATGATAGCAACGGTTTTGTAAGACCATTTTGATATTTTCATATTCTTCTTTAAGTTTTGTTGAGTGACCAATTGGAATTGATGCATTCAGTTGCCATTATGCAGAACTTCGAGTCTTCTTCTCTGTATTCTGGTACTCCCATACGGGCTAGTAGTCCAGGGATGTTACAACAGTACACAAAGTCTCCATCTTCACTGGAATATGGTGGGAGTGTCACCTCTCTTGTCCTATAAACCGTTATTTTAACTTCTGGTCTGAGACAGTTCTTTTCTTTTAGCCTGGATGCTAAAAGTTCAGATGTTTGTTTTGACAGACTTAGGTCACGTATTAAATCATTGAGCTCTTCTTGGGAGAACTGCTGGTTTGATGAAACACTTCCTTAATATTCACTTCCACTGCTAACTCCTGGATTACACTCCAAACCCTGTATATCCTCCATGTCAGATACAGGAATATCAGGGAGTGTACTGTACACTGGTATGGGCACATCAGCACCATGCGGCAGAGGTCATCTTGCTGATTTTAAATCAGGGTACTGACACTTGTTTTTCTTGTAGCAATTGAAACATTTTACATTCACAGCACAAAAATAATAATCATTATGATGATTTTTGGGCTCTTGCTATACCATAGCTACACCAAATTTCAAATTTTCAGTTTTCCATTTTTCCACTGATGTAGACACTCTACACAAGTTTTGCATACCATATGGGGAGCCCAATACTTATCTTAGTTCCCCATTTTATTACCAAAACATGCGTGATATGCTTGTTTCACAAATTCTGTAATGCTTCTCTGTTTTTGCTGAGAATATTCACCACAAATGTAGCAAAATACATTAGGGTCATTTAAACAACGTCTTCTTGAAGAACTCATATTTCTGTAAAAAAAGAAAATGTATAAATAAAAAGAAGGCAAATAAAAGTTTTTTTTAAAAAAATGCTACATTTAATATATAAAATGCAAAACATCAGTGTAAATAAAGATTGATAATAATATGCTGTATTAACATTTGTTGTTGGTAAAATCCTCTATTCCGATTCCTTTATCCCAAGATAAATCCCTAGCCAATTCAATTAAACTGATGTCATTTCTGGATTCAGCAGACCTGAATGAAGTACACTAAATATATTAAAAAAATTCTTGGCAAATGAAAAACATTTTTTTTTTGTTGATCTCTGTAATATATGTAAGATAGCAATATTTACATACACAGACTGGTAGCTCACCATTTGGAGAGTAAACACGAAGGTTTATTGGCACAGGAGAAATGCCTTTGTTTGTTCCAGTGATCCGATCAGTTTCAGCCTCAATTTCCATTCTGATCTCTTCAAAGTCTGTAAACTTCTTTCCCTTGCAGTGCAGAAACTCCCCATGTTCTATAACATATTAACATGACATAAAAAAAAAAACATAACGTCAGACACTAGATTCACATAAAAATTACCATTTATGTGGGAAAGCAAGAACATTTTTGGAGTGTACAAAATGGAAGAGAAAAGGTATTAAAGCCAGGAGGAGCATTTTTTTATAGGAGGAATAGTTGCTACTGTATTTCACTTTATTTGTAGTGTGTGACACAGGAAATGCCAGAACATGTATATGACAAAACAAAACCCATTTAAAGAGAACAAAAACCTGTTGGCATGAGCTCTCCTCCTACTGTTTGCTTACAAATGAAATAAAAAACAAACAGCATCATTAACTACCTTAAAATTATTAGCAGAGGCAGAGTTTACTTATGGATGCTTACTTGAAGTGTAACTTTGCCTTCAGTTCACAAACATACGAGCAGGCAGGATGTTTATTACAGAATACACATAGGGCATGATTTATTAAAGCTCTCCAAGACTGGAGAAGATAGACTATCATAGATGAACTTGGGTGGTTCAGCAAACCTGGAACATATTTCTTAAAATTTAGCAAATGTTTTCAACCCTGGACTAGATCCATTTCGGCTTTGCGGGATCAGTCAGGTTTACCCATGATAGTCTATTTTCTCCAATAATGAAGAGCTTTAAAAAATCAGGCCCATAGTGCCTCATCAGTAAATGGTACTGTAATAATAATTTATGTCACCCAGATCTGGACAGTATAGATGGCTGAATATCACAAACCTGGAAGAAGATATTGGCGCTAGCAAGTGAGTTCATGAACACTGCACTAATGGAAGGGAGGTAAACTTTAAAGGTGCATCCTAAAAATTGCAGCTGTTATTACTAGACTACATCATACCATTAATTTTATTTTGCCCTGAGATCCACAGTTACAGTTTTAAGAAGGAGATATAACAACTTAGCTTTATTTGCAAAGAGTATCTTTATCAATCTTATGTACCTTGTATTTATTATTATATATAACTAGGTACACATGCTATATACTAGGCATTAGCAAACTACGGCCCGCGGGCCATATACGGCCCAATGGGGATGTTTCTCCAAAAAGAACCCCGCTGGGGGGGGGGGGGTCCGCACCGGCCAGAGCCATGGAACACGTCCCCGGGATCAGAGCCTGCGATGGGAGAGTGGGCAGGTTGTGTGCAGTGACACAGCTCGCCCACTCTATGTTTGCAAGCTCAGAGCCTGCGATGGGCACATGGGCGGGCTGTGTCCCTGCACACAACCTGCAAACTCTCCCATCGCAGGCTCAGATCTGCGATTGGAGAGTGGGCGGGGTTATGCCATCATAACGTCACATTCAGTGACGTAATGATGGCATAACCCCACCCACTCTCCCATTGGCCCGGACCTTCTGTCAAATTTTTTTTCAGATTGTGGCCCCTGTTTAAAAAAGTTTGCCCACCCCTGCTGCATACCCTATATCATAATAGTAAATATACTATATATACACCCCCTTTCTTTTTCATGAAACATGACTGTTTTGTTTTTTACTGCCTCAGTCTTTAAATCCCTTGAAGAAGCCTCTTAGGCGAAACGCATCAGGTATTGGGACAAAACTGTGAAAAACATTTTTTTGTGACCAGGTGTGATATTGTTAACACTAGCTTAGGAGGACTATGTCTAGTTGAGGAACAAGTACGGCAATTCTTATGTATTAGAGTTGTCATATTTTGTAAATTAAAATACTATTGCTTTTACAATAATCTTGCCTAAAAAAAGCCTTCTTCCCTCTTCTCCCTTCAACGAATTATCCTACAGGGAATGGCTTTCGTGTGCATTTTATGTTTTCCCAGCAAGGTTAAGGCCTATTTATTGTGTATCTGCAGTACAATTGAATGATGGCTATTTTCCCCCCAGATACTTTTCTACTTGTATTTTATTTGTACTTTATTTGTTTCAGTTCCTCATCCAAATACTATCACTTTACAGACTTTATAATGGCAACATCACAATACATTTCAGGGTTATCGTATAATGTCCACTTTGCTCATGCTTGTAAATTTGTCATTTAATAATGCCAACAGCAATATATGTTGTCTGCTGGAATGAATGTTAATGATTGATGTCAATGATTCTTAATTACTATGTTTAACTACACTGTATATATAAGGCTGAGATATTATCCCTTTAGAAGACACAGACTTCCTCTTTTCCAAAGAAATCAATTTTCCACTCTACGTAACATTTTGCATTATTCATCATATAAGGAGGGTGTGTATTTACACTCCACAATATTCAATTTCCTGTATGAAGAATAAAAAGTAAACCTTATTAAACTGACGATATGTACTCATGTCGTGTGAATTTTGGTTTTTCTTGCATCCTTCCTAATTATCATGATACTGGATTGGACTGTTGGAATATTTAAATTAAGCTTTACAGTAGGATTATAGACCCACCAATATACTAACAGTAGAAAATGTCATATGATATAATTTCCAACCTCTAATGCAAGGAATACCCCCTTTTCCCAAACCAAGTGAGATGGCCATTTATGTGCTTTGAACCCTAAACGGAATTTATTTTCCTTTGAAAACACATGATTTGGAGGAAATATGATCAGCAACAAAACTGAAATAATCTACACAGTAAACTTGGGGTTCACTTTAAAATAAAATTTAAACTTAAAAATGCCAATATAATAAATTGCAGTGTATTAATTCTTCACTGTAGTGACAATATTATTTTTTTCAGGCCAAACCTATTTCAGAAAGTGTAGAAAATACCCGGTAATCTAATCAGAAATGGTGTGAGCTTGTCACTTCCTTTGTGTTGAACTGAAATCACAAACAATCTATCATCTGTAATACTTCCTGCACACTCCATTGGATAGATGAAAAGAAAAAAAAGTGTTAATAGCCTAAATCTGGGCTGCCCAACCTACGGCCCACGGGCCACATCAGGCCCGTGGAGCTGACAGATGCGGCCTTCTCCTCATTCCCTTCGTGCTCCTTGTCCTGCGGGGGATGGGGCGTAGTTATCTCCTTTGTAAATCCTATCTCCTTCATTAATTGTCATAAATATTAGACGAATTGAAGGTACACAGGGGACCATAAGTTTAAGCCCCCTAAACATACCAAGTTTCCAGATTTGGGGGTACAAGCATAAAATTCTAACAACAATCAGGGATATTTTTACATTAGGAGGGCTATTTTAAGACCAGGGTCCCCAAATTGCATTTTAGGGACCCCCGGGGACAACTCAACATTAGGGTACTGCCAATTGTCTGTGCACTGTGATGCACCTTAAAGTTCACAAAACTTTAAGGCTGTGTTCAGAATGGTGGTGGGGTTGCAGTGGGGTTACCTCTTCCTCATTGCATGGAACCCTGGCTTGGTGTAGATGCTCAGTACCGCTCACTGCCGCCTGCAGTCAAATATGCAGACACTAAGGTGCGAGGGACTAAATGGCTGGCGAGCTGCCTGTTACACATGGCTGGACACTTACATTCTATGAACCCTTAATTCTCTGGAACAGAGAGATGTTGCAAACTGGAAATATGGGAAGAAATGTTTTTGTCCCCCTCTTACCCATTTAAAATGTTAAACCCATCATATCATGTGAATCCTAATTTCTTAGGAACGGAGAGATGTAGGGACCTGAAGATCTAGTAGTAGGAACATGTACACTTTGGCTATCTGTCGCATGAATTGCATTTCTCTGGAAGTATCCATTGCAGAGATTCTTGATTTGTAATTTCTTTTATCTGGTGCATGTATGCTACGGTAACTGGAAACATTTCAATTTAATTTCATTTTAAATTAAAACTATTCTAGTTTTAACCTTACATCTTTAATGTTTGTTTGCATTGAGGCCTGCAAGTTTTATCCCACTGTCAACAGCGGCCCCCAGATGAAAAAAGGTTGGGCACCACTGATCTAAATCATGACAGCAGCCTAAAGGGACATACAGTACAGTTAGATGTTACCCTACAACAGTAACTTTGTTACTAGCAGAATTACTAGCTCTGCATCTGAATGAAAATATTTTTCTTTACTACATATAAAAATGCTTCTTCGCAGTTTGAAATGTAAAAAAAAACAAAACAGACTTTCAAAGGTGTTAGTTATAGTGAACATTTTAGATAGTTTAAATAAAAGCTATCTATAATGTTCTTCAAAATGCACCATATATGCACCAAATATAACTGACTACTATTATTTGTATTGGCCATTGAATGATGATCCAAACGAGATCAGGAAGTAGAGTCCTGTAGAGCTGTCAAATTTCTGTGACTGGAAACTATTTTTGAAATCATTTCCAGTGACAGGAGAAAGAAAAGGACACACAGGGAGGCTCTGTTCTATGGAAAAAGGAGGTGGGGGGATGAGCAAGTAGCACCCAGCTGTACTCTGCTCTATAGGAAAATACAACATTTTCCCCCATTCAGTTGTTTATCAATCCACTGGGGCAGAATAATGAATGACGTCAGGTTACCAATGTACACATGCTAGATTTTAACCCAAGTCAAGCACAACTGTTTGTCTTGGGCAACAATCATCTAGTACAGTGGTTCCCAACCTTTTTTCATTTAGGGCGGCTGTTGACATTGAGATAAAACTTACAGGCCACAATGCAAACAAACATTAAAGATGTTCAAAACGGATCCACTACATCACCTGCTGGGATTGCCCTTAACAGGTCTTTCCAACCTCGCATCTAGGCTCACTACACAAATTTTGGTAGCATTTCGCACCCTTATCTCCACTAAGTGGAAATCTGTCTCCCCTCCATCACTAGAAGATTTATACGCCCATATTCAGGATGTTCAACTGATGGAAAACCTTACTGCTCTACTCAGGAACACTGTCACTAAATTTGAACAAGTTTTGGAGCCATGGGATGATTATTATGCTCAACTGCAGATATGATGGTCTCCTTTGCTCCCCCCTTTTTCCTACAGTAAATCGCCTCAGAAACCCCCTTTCCTTTTCCCATCCTTCCCCATTTTAGAGTCAGGTGTGATGTCATGTTTTGTATACGGGAATCTCCCGGTTTGCCATGTTTATTACCTAGAACCACATTGTTTGATTCGTACTCTACTATTGGTATTTTGTTTTTGTAGCTTTTTTTATGTACATGTATGCATATGTATATATATTTGTATGTTATTATATGGTTTTGCTATTATATTGATATTGCTCCTGTATACTATGTTAATATCTATGTTCTTTTTGTTTTGTCTTATTTGTTGTATATGTAAAACTTTTCAATAAAAACTCAGTTTCATAAAAAAAAAGATGTTCAAAACTTGAATAGTTTTAACTTAAAATTAAATTAAATTGAAATGTTTCTAGTTACCATAACGAACCACATAAAGGAGTTTCTGCTAGAAAATTATATTATAAGTTATAGTCAGCATGGCTTCAAGAAAGACAGTTGTCAAACAAGTTTACTCTCTTTTTATGAGGAAGTAAGTAAACAGGTAGACAGTGGAATAGCAGTTGATATAGTGTACTTGGACTTTGCTAAACCATTTGACACTGTACCCCACAGACGGTTAATAGGCAACTTAGGGTCGATAGGTTTAGAAAGGTCAATGTGTAAATGGATAGAGAACTGGCTTAAAGACCGCATCCGCACCGCAGAGGGAATACATTTGGGGGAGTCAGAAATGGAAAAGGATCTGGGGGTTCTGGTAGATCATAGACTTAATAACAGCATACAATGCCAAGCTGCAATATCAAAAGCTAGTAAAGTACTTTCTTGTATTAAAAGAGGAATAGTCTACAGAGATGGAGACATTATCCTGCCCCTGTACAAATCATTGGTCAGACCACATCTGGAATATGCAGTCCAGTTTTGGGCACCAGTTCAAAAAAAGGACATTGTGGAATTGGAGGGAGTGCAGAGAAGGGTAATAAATTAATAAAGAAAATGGAGGAGCTCAGCTATGAGGAGAGATTAGCTGAACTGAATCTATTCTCCTTTGAGAAGAGACGTTTAAGGGGGGATATGATCACCCTGTATAAATATATAAATGGTCCATATAGAGAACTCTCTTCTCCATTATTCACTTTGAGATCGATACAAAGAACAAGAGGGCAGAGGAAAAGAAGTTTATGCCTCGGATAAGGAAGGGATTCTTCACTGTAAGAGCTGTGAAAATGTGGAATCGGCTCCCTAAGGAAGTAGTTTCAGCAACTACTATAGATTGCTTTAGGGAAAATCTGGATGCTTTTCTAAAAGCACAGAATATAACTGGGTATTAAGGCTTTAAAGTAAAAATAACAGTGACTGTTGATCCATGGAACATCCGATTGCCTCATGGAATCAGGAAGGAATTTTTTTCCCCTGTTAAAGCAAACTGTACCAGGGTTTTTTTTGCCTTCCTCTTGATCAACTATGTCTTATAGGGTTTTATATCTGGGATATGTTTATTTCCCTAGTGGTTGAACTTGATGGACTACTATGTAACTAAGCATATGCACCAAATAAAAGTAATGACAATTTCTACGCTCACCATTTGATGCTCATTTTAGTATGAAAGATACAAAACGTAAGCTATCATACAGTGCTGACCGGTCATAAATTGCTCCCTGCTCACCATTCCTATACCAAAGAGCAGAAACTACACCAGAGATGGGCAAACTTTTTCAGTCAGAGGGCACATATTAAAATTTGAAAAAGGGGCCAGGCTTATAGGAGAGTGGGTGGGGTTATGCCATCATGACACCGCTGAACGTGACGTCATGATGGCGTATCCCCACCCACTCTCTCATCGCAGATCTGAGCCTGTGATGGGAGAGTGAGTGGGTTATGTGCAGTGACAGCCCGCCCACTCTCTCATCGCAAGCTCAGAGCCTGTGATGGGAGAGTGGGTTGTGTGCAGGGACACAGCCCACCCACCTCCACGAGCCAGGGGTGCCCCCCAGCTGGGTCCTTCTCCTGACCCGGCTCGGGGTGTCACTGGCCAGAGCCGCACAACACCCAAAGGGCCAGGGAAACCACCCTATTGGGCCGTATACTGCCCGTGGGCCATATCTTGCCCATGCCTGAACTACACCATACAATGTGTTCTGTCAGTTATAGGGAGCCACTAACCCCAAAATCTCTTCTATTGGACTTCCAGAGAAATGCAATTCATGTGACACTCTGGAAATATTCATTGCAGAAATTCTTGATTTGTCATCTCTTGTATTTGATGTATGTACCTTACGGTAACTAGAAACTTTTCAATTTACCTTGATTTTTAATTAAATTCTTTTTTTTAACATACATCTTTAATATTTCTTTGCATTGTGGCCTGCAAGTTTTATCCCAATATCAACAGCGGCCCCCAGATAAAAAAAAGATTGGGCACCACTGTCTTAAAGGAACATAGGAGATAGGTAGGTTGGGCACCTTTGATCTAGCACATGTACCGTATTTTTTGCAGTATAAGACGCACTTTTTCTTCCCCAAAACTGGGGGGAAAAGTTAGTGGGTCCTATACTACAAAGGTGTGATAAAATAACTAAAATAATATACTCACCCGATACCCGATCCTGCGTGTGTATCTGGCTGCAGCAGCGTCTGTCTCCTCTTTTCTCTGGCAGCAGCATGTGTCTTCTCCTGTCTGTAAAGCAGAGCGAAAGAAGCCGGCACAGCGCCACCTGCTGTTCCCTGTCCTAACTGCCGTACAGTGGAAAAAAAGCACAGAGTGATCAGAAGGGGAATTTGAATGACAGAGTGATCAGAAAGGAATTTTGAATGACACAGAGTGATCAGAAAGGGAATTTGAAAGGCATAGAGTGATCAGAAAGGGAATTTGAATGGCACATGAGTGATCAGAAGGGAATAATCTTTCAGAATCTTTTTTTTCTAGATTTTCCTCCTTTAAAATTGGGTGCGTCTTATATTCCGGAGCGTCTTATAGAGCGAAAAATACGGTATGTAGCTTATTTACTGATCTCAATGGACACAGGTCTTTTTTCAGCCTGCCACCTACATTCATTGTAAAAGCAGCAATGATACGCAAGCCAAAGCTTTGCTATTCATGGCAGTACTAGCAGTTAAAGACACCTGGTTTGTGTTTGTCCAGCCAATCCCCCTCCTATGACTATAAGCACTTTTGTTTTCAAATAGTCCTACCTTCTCTAGTGAGACAATTGCAATTTATCTGCCACTTTACTCTAGGTACTAAGACTCCTGTAAATTAACATTCCTACAGCCTCTAATTTAAGACACAAAATCAACTGAATTTCACATGCATGTCTGAAAAAGAACAAGGCTTATATAGTAACAGGCCTCAAAAAAAAAAAATCCAGAAAATTTACTGCTACTATCAGCTGCAGACTGGTAGATCAATGACAAGAATCCTATATTTAAAAAGCCATTATTCTTTGACATATTTTTAGAAAAAGGACTACTAACTAAATATATAATAAAATATATACTGTCTATTGTCTTTTGTGCAATTTGATGAATCATGATAGGAAGAGTTCATTATGTATAATAAGCAGAACTTATAGAGTAAAATGTTATTGATATCGTGCTTCAAGTAGGCAAAATCAGACAATAAAAGCTTTTTTGTGCTGTCAAAGCAATCAAAAAATATTTTCTGTTTTCTAATCTACACTAGAAACTCATCTGTTCATAATTTCCATGACAAACAGGGTAGGACTGGTAACTTTTGTTCTGGGAAGCAAAAAAAAAAAAACAACTGTCTCTCTCTTCACTCCTCCAATGACCTTATAATGACCTCTTTACATGCACGGCTGAAAGACTTTTCTAGAGCTGCCCCGACTCTCTGGAATGGTCTACTTCGCCCTAATCTGCTTGTTCCTAATGGTTTTGAGCCCTCAAAACCATTCTTTTTTTACAACTTGCCTACCCATTTTCTTCTGTCTCTTAAACCCTCACTACTCGCCCACCATTCCATATTCTATTTCCAATTGTATGCTGTATGTTATGGTAAGCTCTTCTGGGCAGGGTCTTTTCCTACTCCTGTGTCACTGTCTGAATCTGTCTGTCATTTGCAACCCCTATTTATTGTACAGCGCTGCATAATATGCTGGTGCTATATATATATATATATATATATATATATATATACTGTTACATATTATTATTATTATTAATATTAATAATAATAATATTAATAATAATAATATCAACTGACTCCTCATGGTTGGGAAATTTTTCTGCAGGCTCCAAAAGTGCCATGGTGTAATTAGTGATAGTCATACAAAAAGAGGGCACTGCCCTTTGAAAAAACTATTTATTGTACCGCACTTTACAAATAATTAGCAAACATACAGTATACTAACAATTAAGCACAAAATATTTTACAGTTCTGTATTCATCCAGCAGACTTTCTTGGAAGCTCTGTGTAGCTTTGGTCACATAACACCTCAAAGCCAAAAAAGGAAGTTGATGCTGGAAGACGTTTCTGGATCTGACCACAAACTCTCAACAGGTAGCACATAGCTATATAAAAATTCGAGCAGATGTCACTGACTGCTGGTCCAGCTGTGATTATTATCTGATTAGGTGCAAATCTTCACTCAGGGCTACCAGACAGACTGATAGATTTCCAGGTATGGGTAGGAATATATGGGCCGGAGCAATAACCCTTGGGGATTCCAGTCACCTGACTAAGCTTTTACAGCACTTATTTAGGGTCGTTTTGTACAGCAAGAAGGTAACAACAGAGCATAAACGAGTGAGGTGAGTATATGTTGCTGAAACTAGGTTTATTTGCTTTATACTGCTTTATCAGGAGATTCTTTTACATTGTCCTAAATGGACTAGATACAATAATTCTTTGAAATAGAAATTAATGAAGGTGGTAGTTAGAAACCAGAAACCTTCTAATCATTGGTGATCAAGGGCAAACGATTGTTACAGATATGTTGAGGAGTGGACTCTCTGTGCCAAATGCACTCTTGGAGGTGGTATGGCACTGAGGAAAACAGTCTTGGGGGAATTCCAGTATTCACCAGAGCGCCCAAAAGAGTAATAGACTTGGCTGTGGACAATTCCCAGGTTGTGACCCTTAAAACATGCAGATGGCAAATGTCCATGAGGATAGCTGGAGCAAAGTATCAGTTCATAACCAGGGACAGGTCAAGGGTAAGGGTAGGCAAGAACAATCAAGATCTGGAACAAACCAGAGTCAAGGCCAGAAGAAACAGCATACAGAAATTCTAAAACATTTGAAGTCTTGGTTTAGGAAACCTACTACAGAGGCACAGGTTGAAACATTGAATATGTTTAAATGATAGGACTGATAGGGGACTAGGTCAGTAGTCGCCAACCTTTTCGAAAAGCAGCACTACAACAGCCCAGTGGAAGCCCCAGAATTCTTTTGACATGGGTTACACCAATAAAGGGCAATATCTATCACATACAGATCACAAGCTCTGTATCACAGAATGATGTTTAGAAAACACTATACACAATAGATATCCTGTTTGTCTCACCTGTAGGGCAATTGACTAGCTGAAGGACAAGAGGTCTACGGGTGACAATGCCAGATCCACGAGGAAGAAAATCCCTGAAATCAGAAAAAAATTAGTGAGAAGATATAACACAAACTCATGCCAAATTACTAATTTTTCAAAAACTAAAATAATAAAAAAATAGAGCTTTATGTGTACTCTAGTTTTCATAAAAAAACCTGTGCCAACATTCAGAATAAAACTGCATGTTAGTGTTACCAGGAGATTCAGAAATATAGGCCGTTTATGGTATATGATAATTTTCATGTTTTTAACCAAATGGTCATTTAATGTGACCCTCGTGGCCAAAAGGAGGGCTTGCAAGATGCAAAAGGGCAGAGACAAGCCTATCTTTTACAGGAACATGTAGGCAATAGGTGGGCATGCATACAATATACAGTATACTATATCTATACATAGGTCTCATCCACATCTATGTGTATGCAAATCTGCATATCAAAATCCACCCAAAAGTAAAAAGAGCCCTATCACTGTGAATGGTGTGCCCTAATACAATTAAATCATGAAAATGTTCAAAAGCTGTTCTAATTTGAAATCTGTGGCCACAATGTAAGAAATTGTTTTGAGTATGTTTTCTCTACTTTTCTATATGCTGTTACTGATTCTTTCCACTGCTGGAAGTGGAAGTAGAGAAATCTGAGCTACAAAATAATTTCATGGGAAGATGAGGGCGGGGGGAACCCAGCTAGCTTAAACAGTCAGTACACAACCATTTTATTGCAGAATACACTGCCATGCCCTGCCAAATGTTAAAGCATGATGCTGTCACAGTAATTACAGGCGGGCAGTGGACCCTCCGTGCCACAAGCACACTTGGCAGGGACGTGTACGAGGTGCAGAGTCCAAGGCATCTGCCCTCAGCTTTACCAGTGCATCCCAAAAGTGGTGATGGACTTTAGGAGGCGTGCCCAGGTTGCAGTCCCCATAAACACACAGAATGGTAACTACTGATTGGGTGGGACCAATAGGAAGTATAAGTGAAAGGGTAGAAGTGTTGTTAGAAAAGCCAAGATCAGGACTATTGGCAATTGAGATTATTCAGGTCAGAGCCAGGGTCGATACATCAAAGTGTCAGAAACCAATCAGAAAATGCAAAGCTGGAAACAGAATCTAAAGGAACCTAATATCCTATATCTAGTCACTTCCTTATATAGGGGAGATCATAAGACAAATGGAGAACAAGTGACCATAATGTAACAGAACCCAACACCAGAGGAAGTGTTGCAGCAGGGACAGTTCATGTGGTGTTTACACCTCTGACAGCAGATAGAGTGTCTTCAAAATATTCAAGTCCAGTGGTGCCCAAACTTTTTTCATCTGGGGCTGCTGTTGAAATTGAGATAAAACTTGTGGGTCACAATACACACAAACATTAAGGATGTTTAAAACTAGAATAGTTTTAATTTTAAATTAAATTAAATTGAAATGTTTCTAGTTACCATAACGTACATGCACCAAATAAAAGTAATGACAAATCAAGAATGTCTACACTCACCATTTGATGCTCATTTTAATAATGAAAGGTACAAAACTAAATCCATCATAGAGTGCTGGCCAGTCATATATTGCTCCCTGCTCACCATTCCTGTACCAGAGAGCAGAAACTACACCATACAATGTGTTCTGTCAGTTATAGGGGGCCACTAACAGTTTTTGTACCCATAAAATCTCTGCTATGGATACTTCCAGAGAAATGAAATTCATGTGACAATTAGCCAAGGGGTACATGTTCTTACTACTACTACTACTACTATCTTCAGGGCCCTACATTAGGGTTCACAGAAGGGAAGAGACCAGATGCGTGACAGGGTAGCATGGTTTAATTTGTACAGTTTTTCTTATCTTGTGATGGCGCAGTAGCAATAACAGTTTAAGGGGAGATAGCCACATGAGTCCCCCACTTATCCTACATTTTATTATACCTACATCTCCCTTTCCAGGAGAAATTGGAGTTAAAAGAACATAGGCGGGCATCTATATGTGACAGTGCACCATGGTATAGTAGGAGTCATAAGTTTTAGTAGAAGGGGATAGCCACAAGTATCCCCCATTTATCCTACATTTCACTTTCTCTACTGTTAAAGAGAAATTAGGGTTCAAAAACAATAAATGGCCATCTATGCGTGAAGGTAAGTCACAGAAGGTAAGTGGCCAGCTATGTGTATTAGGCACCCCAGCAGTTGCTCAGTCTCTCACACTGCAGCGTCTGCAGATTGGACTCCAGGCGGCAGTGAGCGGTACTGAGCGTCTCCCGCTAGGCAGGATTCCATGGCATGAGGAAAGGATAACCACAACGGAACTTCACCGCCAACCTGAATGCAGTCTCGAACTTTAGTGAATGAGCAAGTAAATATTCTGGGCACAGCACAGAGCGAAAACCCTAATGCTCGTGGTGGGCAGGGAGCAACCAAAGCTGATTGCCAGGTCTATAGGACATGTGCACTGTAAGGGAGCTCACACTGAGCATGCTCAGGAATCTCCCTTTCCTGGCAGCACAATCCCATAGAGGAGATGCATGCGCCCCATCCACTGCAAGACAACAAGCAAAGAGAGTAGAGAGGGAATAAGCAGAGGGCCACATTCAACAGCTCAGCTGGACGTGGCCCGCGGGCCATAGGGTTGGGCACCCTTGTTCTAGTCCTCTGGAGTAAGGTAGCGGTAGTTCGGCAGTCACATGGTTCAGACCAGGAAGTTACCAGTAAATCGGATTCCTGGGCAGAGCTACTGCTTGCTGCAGCAGTGCAGGGTGGGTGATACAGAAGAAGGCACAGATCTCCTGGTCCTGTAGGAATCTGTGACAGATGCATTCTGAGTGCATAACCCTAAAGGTTCAGGCTGGGGAACAGGATACTCATAGAAAGCTTCAAACATCACATCCATACTCTGCCACTTCTTTTTCCTAGTTTTATTAGGTAGACAGGAAATTACATCAACATTGTTTACAATTGGAAGAATGAAATGGAGAAGCAATATGCACTTTTGGAAGTGCTATCACATAATTGAATGTATATGTGTAGGTAATATTTTGCTATAAAATACAGTTGAACTTTTAATTTACACTAGCTAAATACATTCCAGGGGTATCAAACCAAAAGCGTGCAACAGCTTACCACTAAGGATCACATAAGCTTACATTCGTCTTATCCATCTGGGACTTAATCAATATCCCTGAGATCATGTGTGTCCTTCTCCTCTGCTGCAGCTCTGTCTAATCACATTCTCCCTAAATTTTTATGGTCAGAGGACTGCCAGCCGGGAAACAGAAAGTTGAGTGTCATGCATGATCTAGCTTAACCACCTGGCCGTTAAACCTGACCTTGGTTCAGGGTAATAACACTTGCAAAAAGTGTTAAACCCGAACTTTTCTTAGGTGGTTAAACAAACGTTGTATTGCAATCCGATTGTCATACATTGTATGACAATCGGATTACAATTGTAAGAATATACTCACCCGGTCCCCGCAGCTCCTCCGGACACGTCCGTCCTCTTCTGTCTTCTCCCGGTGAGTGCAGTGACGATGTCCGGGTGACGTCGCTGCACTCACCGTTTCCCGGTGACGTCGCTGCATGCGTCGGTGCGGGAAATTTAAATAACTTTGTATTGAACTCAATACAAAAAAGCTGTATTGAGTCCAATACAAAGAAATCTTTATATAATATATATATATAACTGTATTATATATATATTATATAAGCTACTGTACAGGTACATTACATTATACACTATTTTTTTTAAAGATTTTTTTTATGTTTTATAAAAAAAAAACTTTTAATATTAAATTTATAAAATTTTGGACATATTTCGGTGAGTTATGCGGTAAATCGTTGTAATTCGGTGAATTATAAGTAATTATTGAGTAATTCGGTGAATTATAGCCTACAATCTAAAATAAATTTCCATGCAAAAAATTTACCACTTTTTGCATGAAAGTTGGTATCTACTAGACCCTTGTTCGGACAAATTTCTGTAAGTTACAGGTCTACAATTTAAAAAAAAAATTTAATGAAAAACAGTGTACTGCTTTTGGTACAGAAATCTAGACATCAGTGTAACGCCCAGGTGGTTAATAGATGCATATGGATGGAAGGCCCAGGAGAACTACATATTAGACAGTGGCATAGCATGGCATTGTGGAAATGTATCTTCTATTTGTTAGTATCAAAGCAAACAGACTGCCAATCAGCATGTTCATGTCTTTATATTCATATGATACACACTTAAACACTTGTATTTTGTATATATCAGACTGGAATTCAGCATTTGTATGCATGTTGGTAGCTACCTAAACCAAAATAATGGTGTATGATAAGGGGAAGTTTACAAAATGACAACCTTTTTGGACTAAAAGCAACTACTGGTCAATTCTCAGGTTCCCTTTACCCTATGAACTTACAAAGATGAGTTAAGATCTGTGACTACAGGGGCGTGGCTTAGCGGTCCCCAGAGATGGCCGCTTGATTCTCCTGCTCTGACGGCACCAGCGTGATATTTGCAGCTCAGCTGGCACCTGATCCCTAATAATGGGCAAATTGAAGCGATCTAAGGGCGGGAAGCTTCTCCCCACCCCTACACAGCACCACAGCTCTTCTCAGCCCTTGATACGGGCTTTCATAGGAGACAATCCTGCGGTTCCTCGGCCTTCTAAGATGGCGCCAGCTTCCTCTTCTCCCCAGCACACGTGGCATGCAGAGGAGTCTCCGGCTGCACACCACCCTCTTTTAGCAGCAGACCAGGCTGATACCTCTCCCGGGTTAGCAGTGGGTAGCCAGATCACCCAGGATTGTGGAACAGATGACCGGAAAGCAGAAGACCGTGCTGGGGTGAGTTTTTCCCCCTCATCTGGGGATTTGCCCTCTCCTGGGACTCATCATGATGGGGGGATTTCTTACTCACCTGATGCCCCATATTCCCCCCTGGATGTAACTGTGCCATTAGCCTTTGGACAAGAGGCGATCTCATCTCCCATAGAAGGAACAGTTGGGGGCACCCATGCAATAAAAAAATCAGTCCCCCACAGAATGACTAAGGCTGACTTTCCCCCCTTGGGCCCCCCATTGCAATTACCTGGTCCATCATATGGGATATGTTCTTCAGGGACCCATGGACCTGTTGAACCACCCCCACCTAGCAAGCAGGGTCAGGGACCTGTGGCAGACGCATTACATTCCGCATAGCAGGAATACCTTCAGATGTTGCCTACTAAGGCTGATTTTTAGCTACTGATATCTAAGGTTCAGACAACATTACGCTCTGAAATTGGGGTCCTCCGTACTGACCTGCAGTCTCTGGCTGGGAGAGTGGAATATATAGATGAAAATTTACACCAAGCTAAGGGGAAACATTGAGATCTTTACACGCAAATCTCGAGATTATCATTTGAAGATTTTGGGACCTCTACCGTCACCTAGAAGACATGGATAATAAGGGCAGCAGGAATACCATTGGAGTTTGAGGTTTA
The DNA here is from genome assembly GCF_032062135.1 of Pyxicephalus adspersus. Taxonomy (NCBI): domain Eukaryota; kingdom Metazoa; phylum Chordata; class Amphibia; order Anura; family Pyxicephalidae; genus Pyxicephalus; species Pyxicephalus adspersus. The sequence continues at coordinate 59,628,879 of NC_092871.1, read as the reverse complement.
CCTGAAGCCACTCGTAACTCAGATCTGAAATTAGTTCTGCAGGCTTTCTTCAACCGCCTCTTGGGGCCCCCCTCATCGCAAGAGGTGGGAATTCTTATCGCCTACAGAGCCTCGCGGCAACCTGCCTCGGCCTCAAGGACACGAGATGTTTTTTGCCACTTAGCATATACAGAACTGAAAAATGAGATCATGGCTGCTGCATGGAATAGGCACAGTTTAGAATTTGACGGGGCCCCTATACAGCTTTTCCAAGATTTATCATGGCACACCCTGCAACAAAGACGCCTTCTACAGCCACTCCTCACCCTGCTCTGGGACAATCATATTCCCTATCGCTGGGGTTTTCAGTTTAGCCTAACGGCCCACCATGAAGTCGGCTGTTCTGCACTACCCGGAGGACTTACCTGTCTTCTGCCGAGATATTGGAATTGCCCTGCCCAAGCTTCCTGGATGGGAGATCGAGGATCTTTTGCCCCCATCACCTCCACCTTAGCAGACGGCCATGACCAGGAAACACTCAGGACGCCGGGTCCAGCGTTCTCCTCCATCTCCTCTTCCCCAAGACAGTGGACAGCATTGATTGGGCCTGAGCATTTGTAGGCGCCATTTGTTCCCTTTACAGCTGCCCATAAGCCTCAGTCAAATGACCTCACGCCTCTTCTACGCTATTTCCAATTAAAAACGGGATGCGACAGGGATGTCCCTTATCCCCCTTGCTTTTTGCACTTAGTATTGGGCCACTTGCAGAGAAAATCCGATCTAACCCCAATATTCAGGGAGTCCCAGTGAAGGGATCCTCCTACAAAATCTCTTTATATGGAGATGGCGTTCTTCTCACACTGACACAGCCTCTTAGCACCCTCCTGAACTTATGGGCCGAACTACACACTTTTGGCATTGCCTCAGGCTATAAAGTAAACCCCTCCAAGACGGAGGCCTTACCTTTATTTATACCACCCTTACAACTCTCAGCATTGCGAGATAGATACTCATTTTTGTGGCGGGATTGTTCATTGAGTTACTTAAGCACTCAAATAACAGCCACATATAACCAACTATATGCAAATATAATATACAATTATCTGAACAAATGGAAGGGGCACTCTGTCGCTTATGGGACGCATTGTGTCAGTAAAAATTATGCTTTTACCCAAGCTCCTCTATTTATTTGAGACCCTTCTGGTCCAGGTCCCTATCCTGACACTGAAAAAACTACAAGCTGGATTACTAAACTTTTTTTGGGCGCATAAGAGACATGGATTGTCTAAGAGAGTGGTTTGCACACCCAAAGATCTGGGAGGCCTCGGGGCCCTGGACCTCATAAATATTATATAGCAACTCACCTCCGCTATTTGCCCTCATGGACCAAACTATTTTCCTCCAGTATTTGCTGAGAGTTGGAAGAGGCCTGGCTCGCCCCTCTACATCCCAATGTGATGTTACGGAGCTCCTCCATGTTGTTAACAGATAGAGATTTGATTTCACCGATGGTGTTTATGAGAAACATATGGAGAGCCTACAAAATTAAGTATGGTCTTTCCGCTCCGACCTCGGTACTTACCTTTATTATACACACCCACCCGATACCCGACAGTCCAACCAGATCCATGTGGCAACCATGGCGAGAAAGAGGGTTTTTTCATATCCAAAATATTTTGCATTTGGTGGAGAGGAGATTACTCTCCTTCTCCTTCACCTCCCCCAAACCTCCTTTTTTGCATACCTGCAGATCAGGCATTATGTTCTCTTTCTTCAACAATAACCCAGATTTACTCAAATGACTTCCTTTGAGAGGATGTGTGCAGCTGGTCCCTACACCAAGGGTCCTATCTCTTCTATTTATCGCCTCCTCCATGTGTCAACAGGGGAGTCTACTGGTAAATCTGCTTACATGTGCACCTGGGAAGCTATTTTAGGCCAGACTCTTGATAGGGAGGAATGAACTGATATTTGGGAAGCAGCAAATAAAAGCTCTATTTGCACCCTTTATAAGGAAAATCTGTATAAGTTTTTGTGTCCGTGGTACCACACACCAGATGTGCTCCACAGGCTGTTTCCAGAGGTAGACCCTAATTGTTGGCGATGTAGGTCCCAATGTGGGACTCGAACATAGCTTCTGGTTTTGTCCCATTATACAAAGATATTGGGATAAAGTCAATCAGCTAATTTGAGGAGTGACCCAATGTCGATCCCCCCCTAGATCCACTACATCATCTAATGGGTTTACCCTTCACGGGTCTCCCCAAACTCACATCTAAGCTCATTACACATATTTTGGTGGCCGCTTGCACCCTGATTTCCACTAAGTGGAAATCCACTTTACCTCCATCTTTAGAAGATTTATATGCCCGTATTCAAGATGTTCGTTTGATGGAGTACCTTACTGCTCTACTCAGGAACAATGTAACTAAATTTGAACAGATTTGGGAACCATGGGATGTTTATTATGCCCAATTACAGGTGTAATGGGTTAATTTGATCCTCCCCATTTCCTATTACCAATCGCCTCAGAGACCCCCTCCCCTTATCCTCTGGTTTAGGTACTGTTTTATATTTTGTATACTGGATCCCTATGGTTTGCTATGATTATTATTTTGGATTGCATTGTTTAAGTCATAATCCTCTATTGTTTTCTTGAGCTCTTTTATATATATGTATACATATATACATATTTATATGTTACTTTTATGGCTATTGTATTGATATTTCTCCTGTATACTATGTTTATAACTATGTTCTTCTTTGTTTTGTTTCTCTTGTTGTATATGGAAAAATTTTCAATAAAAACTCAGTTTCACAAAAAAAGATCTGTGACTATGTAATCCTTGGACAGCCGGTAGCATAATCTTGTTGTGCATAATATCAATCTGCGCCTTTAAGGTAAAGCTGGATTAAAAGCCAGAAAAAGAGAGAGCAGGATTGGGATAGTCACCACAACAAACTCTGCCTCTCTAGTCATTTCCGTCATATGTTAAATTCCCCCCCTTCTCACAGCATATCTTTAATACATTCATACTAGAGATAACATTTTTAATAAACTGCTTGATTATTCCTCAGAAGCTTAAAACCCAATAAAACTGTAATGCAGAATTTCCAGCTCGTCCTATTGCTTCTTTTCAAATTTGCTCTAAAATGGTTTTTGGACACCTAAGTAATACACCAGTATGGTAAATGTTACAATCATATATCAAAACCTTGTCTTCATGTAGCTGGCTTTTTGGACTAGGACAAAAAAGGGCCGCTCCCCAAACTGCCTCCACAAGGGGATTGCACAGTTGTCTTTGTTCTGAATACTGTAGCAGTAACAAAATCTGTCCCTGTAAAAATCTGAAGTCAGTTATGTAGAACAGGGGTGCCCAACCTACAGCCCGTGGGCCACATTCAGCCCTCTAATGTCCTCTCTGCTTGTTATCTTTCAGGGGATGGGGCGTACATATCTCCTTTGTTTCTCCATGAGATTATGCTGCCAGAAGAGGGATCTGCTCCCCGCCCACCTTGTACTGTGAGATATCCCAGCAGCAGCACGAGAGCTGTGTTCAAGCTGCTGTCATTATCCCCATGTGTAAATACTCATATATCTCCTTCACGGATTGTCATAGAAATCTGAAATTTTCAGGGTACACAGGGGACCCTAAGAGCTGCAACTAAACTAAACTGTAAGCCCTCTACACATAACAAGTTGCCAGACATGGGGTCACAGACAAAGTCCAAACAACAATCAGGGATATTTTCACATTAGGGAGGGCTATTTTAAGACCAAGGTTCCCAAAATTAAGTTTGCATGTTGGGGCCCCCCTGGGGACCACTCTCTTGCACATTAGGGTCCTGCCAATTGTCTGTGCGCTGTGGTGCACCTTAAAGTTCACAAAACTTTAAGGCTGCATTTAGGTTGGCAGTAAGGTTGCAATGTGGTTACCCCTTACTTCTACAATGGAACCCTGGCATATATAAATATATATATATATATATATATATATATATATATATATATATATTCATGTGCCACAATAACTATAAATATATATATT